>NC_136503.1:21294487-21326987 GCF_053919585.1 Euprymna scolopes | reverse complement strand
AGGATTATCTCAAAGCTAATATTAATCCTTAAAATTACAATAATCAAACAATATTAACAAAAATTTTAAATATAAGTTTTTATGCAGATTTATTGTTGCCTTAAAAATTATTATTCTAAACCTGATTGAAGAGAAACAAACTATCTATCTCTCTATATATAAAGTAGTAACGTTCGTATGTGTGTGTGTCTTTCTGTGTGTACAACTCTCCTATAGCCCACACCACTGGACGGATCATGACCAAACCTAGCATGATGGTGGCCTCTGACGTAGAAATGGTGCACACTACTTGTCAAGGTGAAGGTCAAAGGTTAAGGCAGGGAATTTGCTAATATATATACATATATATATATATATATATATATATATATATATATATATATATATGGACATACATGTGTATATGTATATATATGTATATTAATTTTATTTATACAAACATTTATGGCTACATATGTGCATACATGTTTCTGTAATCACCCACGTTGGGGGATTACGTCTTCAGGCCAAGAACTACCTTCAAAAGTTCTTGGCCTGAAGACGTAATCCCCCAACGTGGGTGATTACAGAAACATGTATGCACATATGTAGCCATAAATGTTTGTATAAATAAAATTAATATACCTGCTCTGTTCATTCATTGAGCACTATTTTGGTAGACACGTGTTGTTTCATTGGATGTACTTCTAGGAAACTAAACTCTACTGGCTATATATATATATGTATATATATATATATATATATATATATATAATTATTTCCACAGCCAAACAACATCACAGCCCACAAGAGCCATGACAGCCAACAAACCGGAAGTCCAAAACTCGAGTTTCGCCCTTATTAGGGCTCATCAGTTAGACATATCCGAATTCGGGATTCAAAGACCGAGCCTCTTGTATGCGAGTCAAGCACTCTGCCACTGAACAAACGCCCCGCACACAAGGAATTCTATTAACTAACACAAATTAAGCAAACCACGGCGATATATATATATATATATATATATATATATATATATATATATATATATATATATATATATGTATGTATGTGCGTGTGCTAATTTACATATTCTTTTAAATATATTTATTTAAAGACACATTTTCACTGGATACAGATTATCTGTAAACTGTTTTTTTTTTAATGTTTACTTCGTTTCATGAATGTAACGCATATAATTTATTTTTTATTCAATTACAATTTTTTTTTCCGTATTTATCATACTAGTGTAATTAGGCGTATTAAAAATATTTGCCATTAAAAAACACTTCGATAAAAATGTTTACGGATATTCTCATTTTTTATATTTAAAAATAATATCTTTTCTCGAAACATGTGGAAGAATAAGCACATTTATTTGAATACAAAAACAGTGTAAGCTCGTAATTGCACTTATTAAAATAAAAATACAGAAAAGTCTTTGTGATGTATGTAATCCTTACGGAAAGAAAGTGTCATATTCCAAAAAAAAAAAAAAAAAAAAAAACGTAAATTGACCAAATATTTTTGTTTACTATTTTTAGTAAAGTTTACGATTTTTAGTTATTTTACTGCTACGCTATTGAATATAAAGCTGATTACACTTCGAACTGAATTATCTGCTCCTTATTTTATCCGATTTCATTATGGCGGACGAGAACTACTTGCAATGTACTTGCAATAACCCTTATCCATGAGTGGCTTTCGGGCCTTGATAAGTGGTGACCACCGTGTAAAAAAAAGGAACACTATGGCTTGCTTAATCGTAAAATTTAATTTTGTCGAATAAAAATAATTACTTGAATTAAATTGCGTGTTTTGTTTTTTATTATTTCATTTTCGTTCCGTGACTGGTATGTATACTTAACAGGCATTTCTGTACTTTTTGTAATTGCCGCCATAACTGAAATTCTGGACATGCACCAAATAAAGAACAGTTTGCCAAACTATTCCTTTTTTTTTTAAAAAAAACTTATCCTAAAACTTTTTCATTATTTTCTCCTTTTTTTTTTAATGAATTATTATCGATCTCCTACCTACTTTCTCCTTTTACTAAATTTTTTTTTTCAATTCAGATTTTAACAAATTTACAGATGCTCTTCCGTTACTCCATCTCTGTAGCCTGAATTTCGGTGAGCTTAACCGACGTTCTTAAAACCTTTTCTTTTGATTTTTTCATTGATATGTGATCAATAAGCAATTACACTTTCTTGCAAAACAAATTGGATAAATTTATTGATTAAACATCCCCTATACGTTTCCCTTTTGTCTTTAGTAAACATCAAGGGTTTACAATTTTTATCTTTCTCTTAGTTAAAATACCCCAGGCAATATCAGATGTACGTCGTTGTACTCGCAGAATGTAAGCAGTGCCAGTCAAACCCAGGAATAACGACCATCAGCGAACGAGCATAGAATAATTCCAACAGATATACCATTTCAATTTAAGAGGCTGCACTTCCTAATTCGATTAGCGCCTGCAGTCACCATCAACAAAGCTCAGAGACAAGTTTTATATTCATGTGACTTACATCTACACACTGATTGCTTCTCACATAGACAATTATATGTTGCGTGTTCTGCAGTCGGCAAACCAGAGAATCTTTACATTTGCACATAAAATAGAACGCCCAAAAATATTGTGTACCCACAAATATTGAGATTAATCATATACGAAACATTTCTATCCTCGGTCAATGAAGGAAGCCTTTTTTTAGACTGAATTGATTTTATTTTTATCCTAATCCACAATGTCCCTTCTGATTTTCCCTACATTAAAAATATCTGCGCTCGTGGGAAGCAAGTAAGTAGGACTCGTGTAAGTGTCACGAATTATTTTTACATTCTGATCACGTTGTAAAAACAGGAACTTTTATTCCACTTTGTATGAGACGAGTAAAACATGTGTTGGAAAGTCATGGAACGTCGGTTAGCACTGAGAGTAAAAAAAGAAAACAAAAAACACATATGCTAACTTGGGTGGAGGGTGAAAAAGATATGGATAATCTATGTTACATAGTGAAACTCATAGAAATTTTAAAAAAGTAATATTTCTCTTTGTTAATTCGTATTATTATCTATATATTAATAGGATAACGTGTGTGTTCACGCATACACCCGAGTGACTGTCGTTTAATTGTTATGGACTTCCATTTATTGTAATAAATAATTTTAGCAAGAATTCTTTGTAAGTTTTGGTTTCGGTTTCGATTATACCTGAAGCAAATCAAGTCAGCCCCTTTAAGAAACTCGTTTCTTATCGTTGATCACTTTCAGTTGAATTTAAAAATCGGTCAATTTAGCTATTATGCGGAGATCATCATATAATTATAAGATCACTCTGACTGACGTTAAAAACGTTTAATAAAATAAATGTTTAAAATTCAACTACATTTCTCGCGGCTAACGGTAGTTGAATGTACATGGTCCTTGCTAATGGAGCCATAGATGGCTTCTGTCGCCGGTTTCGAATCTATCGACTGCTGTTAATCGTGACACCCTGCACTGAAAATTCCCGAAAGTTTTAGTTTCGATTAAAGCTGATGCATCCAAGTTATATAAATATTTTTATTTTTATTTTTCAAATCGCAACTTTATAATATATAAGAATCGATAAAACATTAACTCTTTAATTATATATACGAAATCTGCGATAATTAAAATATCATATTTAAGCGTACTTTACGACGTCCCTGTTAGCTTAGATAAATACTTCTGCAGTTTTAACAAAAGAACTACGATAATATCAGAGCGTCTCCATTTACGCTGAACATCTACAGAATGCCAACATTACATATGAAAGAGCCCCCCTGTGGAATTTCCGCAGGTCCTGCTAGTTTGGATTATTCGTATTACTGTTCTCATCTTGAGTGGTATTTTCACAACGTTTCGATCGATATAAGCTCTGACCTTCTTCAGAGGTATTTTGTCGAAATCTTTCTGCCAACCACTGAAATCTGCAGGGAATTTCGAACGGACCCCTTTCTTTAATCCACACGATTAGCATGCTGGGATAATATTGTAGCAATCGCTAGTAATGGAGATCTGATAAAGTGTCTTACTTAAGGGGGCGGTTCAACAGGAACTTGTTTATGTTGGACTTGAAGACATCCAAGTTGTAGTCAGGTGGGAAGCAGGCAAACGGAAGAGAGTTCCACAGGCGTGCACTTCTAAGGAAGACGCTTTGTTCATGGAATCTACGTTTTGATTTAGGCACAGATAAAGAGTGGGGAAAATTACTAACTGTGGTTTCAGCTAGACGGGTGTTTTTTTGTGAAAGATTGGCGAGTGGGAACCAGAGATTGGAGCTCAGACGAGCACTTCCCATGGAAACAACGATAAAATAACAAACATAAAGCAATCTGAAAAATATTTGTGTTTAATCGAAATGTGGCCATAAGCCACTATTTTTTTTAAGAAAAAAAAATGAGAAAACTTTGACAAAGAATTAAACCCTCGATTTGGTTCTCAGTTAATAACTTCTGTCATTGATGATGATGATGATGATGATGATGATGATGATGATGATGATGATGATGATGATGATGATTCTATTTCTGGCGTTGGCTTCCCCGATATTTCTGTAGTCAGAATTATTTCAAGAAAGACAGGGGCCACGTGAAGGTTGCCAACATCCTAAGTGAAAGTGATTTATTTTGTCAAACGAACTGTATTCAAACTTTATAGGTCGTCAGTCAGTGTCGGTTACCACTAAACCACAGTAATCCTCTTTTGGCATAGATGTTATCAATATAGTTGACATCGAAATCCGTTGTCCTTTCAAACTATTTTACCTTAATGTTTTGTAGACGCGCAAAACAAATAAATAAAACAAAGATTTGCTTTTTTTCTTTATATAGAAGACACAGAGATGAAAATATTTTTTTTTTAAATGGAGAGCGAGGCTAATACCCAGGAGATTGTAAAGGGGAAGAGGCTCTTACAAATCGCCCTCTCTCCATCGTCGTGAGAAATCTTTGTAATATGACAAATGTCAAGATCATCCTGTGCTGATTAAAATTTTCTTACAATGAGAAACACTTTGCCATTTTAAGGATATCAAGAGTAAAATCCAAAAAATACTTCAAATCAATAAAATAAAAAATCTGTCGTAATGAAAACTATGTAAAAAATACAGCTTACATTACTGAAGTTGTGGGCTTAAAATATTTTCGTTTTGTAAAGTTGACATCACTCCACATTCGGGCGGAGGGCATCGTAAAGGAATCGAAATATGCTCAATCCTCACTATTCGAGGAAACGCCATCCAGTGAAACTTCCAGATACTAATATACTGATTTTGAATAAGGACAATTATTTGTTGTTGTTGTTAGTTTTTAGTTGAAAGTTAGCATAATTTTATGTAGTTTAACCTGAGCTGTAGAGTCGTAACGCAAAACCTGGTTTCTATCAAAGATTCAATAAGCGTTTCCACGAAATGTTGCATCCTTCTGGCTATTTTATAATCATTTTCATGGAAGGGCCCTGACGAACTCCCAACCCTTGTACTCTTCAACGTAAATACCATCGACAAATTCGACAAGCAAAAAAAAAAATCTCGCCCCTACACAGTAGAAATCCTTAAATGCCAGAAAGCTTTTTAATCTAACAGTTTTTTCCCTCGAACTGGTAGACTTTAGAATTCCCTCCCGGGTTCCTACTCCCCTGACTGTACTGACATGCTGAAGTTCAAGTGTATTTTTGCTTAACTCCCTACATATTGTCCCTGCAAATTATATCCCAAATAGTAACCCCTTATATCAAAATGGCATTGTGCACTGTTTGAGGTGAAAAAAAAAATTGTAAAAATCTAGGATCTTAGTGTAAATTATACCAACATTTGACTCAGACTTCAGTGCCACCTTAATTACATCTTGAGTTGGAAGCCATGTTTAGTTTCAGAACAGTTTCCGGTGGTTAGTTGTTCTACAGGGTTTCCGTAAAGTTACTATACAGTCGAATTACATCCTGTGCGTTTTCTGTTTTCCAATATCGCTTCAAAATAAATTTGCGCTCTTCCAAAGTTAGCTTGCGTGACATGCTTGATTAAATAAACCTGTAAAAAAAAAATTAACTATTAATACAAATATAATACAATAAAACAATAAGACTGTATAGTAACTTTACGGACACCCTGTATATAAGTCCTCGAGGTGATTGGTTCTCAATAAACAGCTCTTGAGATGGAAGCCACAGTTTAGTTTCAGAACAGTTTCCGATGGTTAGTTGGTAAAAGTTCAAAGTCTTTATTAGTGAATTCCGTACCGTTGTCAGAGCGAATACACTTTACTTCACCGTAGGGAGCCATATCGGCTAAATATTTTTAGTTGCTAGCAGGGTATCAGATTTGTTCTTTAAAAAATATTATTAAACCATAATGGTCATCTACAAAATTCAACGCATACCTGTAGTGTTCTCTGGCCATTGGTTCCGCGGGACCGTTCAAGTTACAATGCACCAGTGATAGGATTTTCGTGGCCTTCTTGCTTGGTATCTTGTTTTGATAGTTTGTCATTTTTTCCTGCGTACAAACGTTGTAGTTAAAGTATTTTTATATTTTTCATTCCGTCAACCGCAGTCGGCAACTTTTTGATATCAGGAATATTGCAGTGCCCAAGAATTTTATGCCATATCTGTAAATTATGGCAGGCGGTTTTTGATGAGACTATGCTATTTAAATAATATAGTCTTCCATTTTCTTTAATGTCGAATACAGTTCCATTCGGGTACACCAGTTTTGATTTATTGAGGCTAAAGTTTATATTTGCACCTTGTTTAATGGCAGCTTGTACAGAAAATATATTTTGTTTAAATTTCGGGATTAGAAGAACGTTTTCTAGAATACAGAAACAAAGTTCACCTTTATGGTTCTTTAGCGAGATTTTAGCATTACCTCTTTTCAAAACGATATCGTTTACTCGATTGCGGTCAGCGAGTTCTACAAAATGATTCTGAGGCTTAAAGTTGGGATTAAAATTTATTAAATCAGATTCCTTCATAATCCCATGAGCCGTTGCACCACAATCGACAAGAAAATTGTTACTGTTTGTTGAAGTGTCAAACGTACATGAAAATAAAAATGTATGCTCGCTAACGGAGTTCTCCACATTGTGTATATATGTGTATGTGTGCGTGTGTATGTGTCTGCGCGCGTGCATGGATGAGAGAGAGAGAGACAAAGTTTTTTTCCTATAGACTCCGAAACGGTTGGACTGATTTTTAAAAAATTTCACGCAAATGTACTTTATGTATCTGAGATTAGTCTTAATTAGGTTTTGTATCGAACTATGTTCGGTAAGTATCAACAATTGATAATCGAGAAATTCGATTAAAAGAACAATCCGATTTAGCCAAAGTTAACACTCTTATACAGCTTAACACCACAAGTGCATTTGAGAAGTTTTATCACCACACACGCAGAAGTGCCCGGCCTATGAAATCAACAGTAGGTTCTTTATTAAGTCAGATGTGCGTTCGAAATGAATGATTCTGTTTAAAACATAATTCAACTATGATACTTGACTTTTGCATTTTAAACTTTCATTCAAGTTATTATATAAAATGATTTCATAAAATCAGCAGTAGGTTCTCTACAGTACAATTGTTGGATGATTAACATTGTAAAAAGGTTAATTAGTTTTTTATCGATCTATCAGTCTATCTATCCATCTGTCTATCTGTTTATCTATCTATCTATCAATTCAATGATATTCTTAAAATTGTTTATATTGGGAGTTATTTATTGTTTATAGAATAAAGTATAGCAATGGGTTTTAGCTGAAGATGTTTACATAAATTAGCTAGGTTTAATAAACAAAATAACCTTGGGAAGGCAGACGTGGAAAGCTCATGCGTTAGAGATACATGTGCTTTTTGAATGATGACGTAACGGAACTGAGGTCAGGAGGTTGGGAAGTTTAGAATCGAGAGTTTGAGTTTAGTCACGAGAGTGAATAGACGTACTTCAGCCAAGACCGAGGCTGTGAAGAACAAGCACGTAGACGAAATGCAAACTCTGTGAAGACCATTTGAGACAACGGAAATAAACTTATATTTTAAAAATATTAAGTGTTGTTCTGTTGTTTCACAAAAAAAGGAAGAACAGAGGTCTCAATTAGTTATGGTGTTGGTCATTTCATGTTTCATCACGGAGCTCAGCAGTGAAGATAGAAGAACTCTTTAAGAAAGAAAAGATATGAAGCATATATTATTCTTCTTATAAAAATGATGCTTTTATGTAAATATGAACTGTAATATATACCCGTGTGATAACTCTCTGATACAATATGGCTCAGTTTATACGTCGATATCATATTCCTGGCTAAACAGTAATACATACAATTTATACGCTTATAATCTGGTCTCGTCATAAGAACAATATCTCCGCACCTCTACATTAGTATATAACTGTTTTAATATTTCTCATATAACACAATGTAGACTACAATGTATTGTGGAATAAGTAACTACGGTGAAGTATGTGAGCTGCCCCTGGTTCCACTGCGGTGGGTTCCCGACTAGAGCAGGCAATCACTAGATTTGATTGAAAAATGGTCGATGTCACTGATTTCGATGACAATAAAAGTATTGGAAGTTTGAAACATTAATTGATTCGCATTCAATCACCCGCGACGTCGGTTCTCCCTACTAGTATTAGAATAAGCGATAAGTATAAATTATATATAGGGCGCAGGTTTCGTCTTTATTCAGAGAACAATTATACTACAAGTATTTTTGATCGTCCAAATCAAAAAGCAAGCGAAATAGGTTTGTAAATCGAGTGTATGATTACAGACAATCCCAATAGAACCTTAAAACTAACAATACATAAAGAAAATAAGTTGCAAGTTGACATATGTAACTGCATATGCCTCGGATGGTTGGCTTTTTATAAAAGCAGGCTGGTTCTACCTTCAAACTGCATATTATATCAAATATACACTAAGATTATTTGCATACAATACTACTGTGGTGCTATATAATCTTGAGTGTGTTCAATGAACACAAAATACAATGAACAAACTCACAATAATTATAAATAATATAATGAGAATTTAACAGTAAAAAAAGTAAAGACGACCCGTTGGCCATATCGTCGTTTAGTAAAATAGAAAGTGTTAGGAATTCCATGGTCTACGGGCTAAAATTTAATACTTCTGTTCAATCTTAGGGAAACATCTAAGGGAGACACCTTAGGGAGATATTTTGTCGCGAACAATCATTTTTGTGCTCTTATAGGTACAGTGCCACTTTGACATAAGTGGTTACTATTTAGGACCACATATACGGAAAAAACTATGGAGGGAGTTGAGAAACAAACTGTCTGTTCACATTATATTTGAGCTTCTGTGTGCTAGTACTATCAGAGAAGTAGGAAGCCTTGAGGGAATTCCAACTATAGTAGTCTGAGAGAAAAAAATATGGTTTTCCAGCATCTATGGATCTATACAGGTAAAGGACTGGATTTTGCTGCTTGTCAAATTAGTCTAATGATATGCAAGTGCTATGAATTTGTCAGAGCACATTCCATTAAAATAAAACACGCAGGGGAGCTCAACATTACGGCGATGGGACCGGAGTTTGATTGGTAGTACAGAACCTATTAGATGGGAGACTATTGCCGATCGCCTGAGGCGCCCTTACCGAGGAATATCATAGGGTCTAATCCTGACTATTTTTATGAACTTGTAGAATGCCCCCTTGGGGTAGCTAGATTAACCCTCATATTAAACTGACATTGTGTATAATTTTACTGCTGTGAAAAGCTAGCAGATTATTACTCGCTTCAAAATCAAAGTGTAGTATCAGTAATACAAAAAGGAGTCAAGTATAAATATGTGTTCCATGCTTGTGCATAACGTACGCAGTTGATAATGTTTAATCTCAGTCCCGTTGACATAGCCTCTGGGTCGAATAGATAAAATCAGTTCCATTTTTGCTGGGGTCTTCTCTCTGTAAACTTGGGTTTGAGTAACCTTAAGATGGAAAAATATCATAATGTTGTTTTATTTGTATCGCTAGCCTTTTTACAGCCATGAACAACATAACTTTATTTTAATAATATATTTCTGAATTTTCCTTTTTAAATCCCTCGATACAGCTTTGAGAAAGCGAGAGCGAAACCAGTCAGCTGACATCCCCCTTTATTTTTCTTTCCTTTTCTTCGCCCTTTTTATTATTATTATTTTTCTAAGCGTATTTTACGCAATAGTAATTGTCTGTATTTTTGAGATGAGGTGTTTTCATTGATTGAGATTGTCGGACTGACTTCCTCATCTTGGTTGTTATAGTCACAACGTTTCGGCTGTTTTGCCCTCCGGCCTTCATCAGGTGTTTCGTATAGAACTGGGGAACCGTTTGTTAGGAGTCTCGAACCCAACCCTTTATTATTATTACGGGGCTACCGTGTTCGGACTCCAGCTAGTCTCTGGGACATAGTTGCTGAGTTCAATCCTGAACGAAGGCAGCGAAAAGTAACATTCAAAACAGAGAATCAGCAACTATGTGACTATAACAACCAAGATGAGGGAGTCAGTATTTTATGCATTTTACTTTTTATCATGAATAATAAAAGTCTTCTCTTCATAATGGAATATTTAAATTCTGTAGCCCAAAGAATTATTATATATATATATATAGTGGGGAAAATAAATGTTGGACACATCCCATTATTCTTTATTTAACACATTTTTTATGCAGAGAATGACGCGAAAATTTAACAAGAAATAGTTAATAATTTAACAATAACAAATAACTTTAGAAATTGGAACCTTTTAATGCATAACAAAAATTATATAATAAAAACGAGAATAGCCGGAAAAAAGTATTGGACACATTGTTTTAAATTATATTTTATTATTTTTTATAAATAATGCTGGAAATTGTTATTGTCATTTTAATTTGCCGACACTATTATACGTTTTAGAAGTTTCTCGATTGTTGTAGACCATACTCTACGTCGTTGGAAAGTATTGGAACTCGTTAGTCACCAGTAAGCCATCACGCGTGAAGGTTCTCAGGATGAGTAACGTAAAGAACTCTCTCAAGTCGTCCGTGATAAGATTATTGCCGAGTACAAGAATGGAATTTGTTATCGGCGTATATCTGCTCAATTCAAAATCTCTGTAAGCACCATAGGAAACCTTATTAGGAAATGGAAGGTTCATGACTCAACCGTGAACCGTCCGTGCACCGGAGCTCCTCGCAAGATGTCGGATTGAGCAGTGAGAAAGATTGTACGAAAAGTTCAGCAGCAACCGAGAACCACACGAGGCGAACTTCAGACAGATTTGAAGGAGCGGGGATTGTAGTAACGAAACCAACGATTAGTAATGTACTCCGACGCAACGGTCTTAAATCGCGTACACCTCGAAAGACACCATTACTAAAAAAAATGTCATGTTAATGCTCATCTGGAGTTTTCAAGAGACCACTTATTGAAAACAGATGATTACTGGAAGAATGTGATCTGGTCCGATGAGATGAAAGTGGAACTTTTCGGCATTAACTTTGTACGTCGAATATGGAGAAGAAATGGCACAGCGCACGATCCCAAGAACACCCTCCCCACTGTAAAGTTTGGTGGTGGAAATGTCATGCTCTGGGGATGCTTCTCTTCAAATGGTACTGGGCCACTTCATATTATAGATGGAAAGATGAATGCAGCCAAATATCGGGAAAATCTTGAAAATAATCTCTTGCCTGCTTCCAATGCGTTAGGTATGCGACAGGGATGGATCTTTCAACAAGATAATGATCCCAAACATACTGTTAAAATAACCTCCGATTGGCTCGTACAGAACAAAATAGATGTTCTTAAGTGTCCCAGTCAGCCCCAGACTTAAATCCTATAGAAAATCTATGGAGAGAGCTCAAAATCGGCCAACCAGCAAGATCCACCAGTTTTGGCAAATAGCAAACAGAATCCTGAAAATCCCAACTATCATCAATGGACCTGAGGTAATCTCGTCAGCATCAGACAAAGCCAAACTCTTTGCCAAGAACTTTGCAGCTAATTTTACTCTTTGCGACCAAGGCCGCCAACCCCCAATATTTCCTCCTATCAGAAAACACGCTATGTGATATACATATATCTGTACGTGATGTTGCCAAGCTAATCAAAAACCTTGATTCCAGTAAAGCAACAGGCCCTGACTGTATTCCAATTATAGTACTCAAAAACTTCAACCAGAACTAGCACCCATACTTACAAAACTGTTTAAACGTTGTCTTAAGGAGAACAACTTCCCATTACCCTAGAAAATCTCATCAGTATGCCCTGTATTTAAGAATTCAGGTGATCGCTCATCCCCCTCTCAGTACAGGCCAATAAGTCTCCTGTGCGTCATGAGTAAGTTGCTGGAATCTGTGTTAAATACAGAAGTAATCAACCATCTCAACAAAAATAACCTTCTTAGTGGCACTCAATATGGTTTCCGTTCTGCTAGATCTACAGCAGATGTGCATACAGTTATATCTCATATGATTAGCAAATCTCTCGACGGAGGCAACCTTTCTAGGGCAATTGCTCTTGACATATCTAAGACCTTTGATAGGGTATGGCATAAAGGTTTACTTCACAAGATCTCTAGCTATGGTATAGCTGGAAATGTCTTCTCAATTATTAAATCATTTCTTTCTGATAGGTTCATAAGAGTAGTAGTTGAGGGGCAAAAATCAGAAGCTCACAGTATTAATGCTGGAGTCCCTCGGGTGTCCATCCTGGGCCCAACTCTATTCCTGATCTACATTAATGATCTTCCAAATCACATCCTTACATCATTTGTAGGCATTTATGCTGATGACACTACCATTTATGATAGCACATCTAAGACAGTAAACGACCAAGTTCTCTCCGATTCTCTCTCCTCTGATCTTGAGCACGTGGTACAATGGGGAAAGGAGTGGTTGGTTACTTTTAATGCATCTAAAACCAAGCTTCTCTCTTTACATCATCAACACTATGATCCACATCTGGCATCAATTGAAATGAATGGTTTTCGTCTTCAGGAGGCCTCAAGTTTTGACAAGCTTCTGGGCTTGATCGTTACTCCTGATCTTAAATGGAACACGTACATCAAATCTGTTGCCAAGGCCGCTGGAAAAATGGTGGGATCTTTCTATCGGTCCAGTAGATATCTCACTGCTGATGCAATTCTCTATCTATATAAGAGCCAGGTAGTCCAAGGATGGAATACTGTTGCCACATCTGGGCAGGAGCTGCTAGAAAGGACTTGTCCTGCCTTGATAGAGTTCAAAATAGACTGCGTAGCCTCGTAGGAGATGTCCTTTTCTCTTCCCTGCAACCTCTATCTCATAGAAGAGATGTTGCGAGTTTGTCTCTACTGTATCGTTATTTTCATGGAAAGTGTTCGACTGAGCTTCAGTCTATGGTCTCCCCTCGCCAAACTTTCACAAGAAACACTCATCTAGCTGAAAACACTATCAATAATTCCCCCCACTCTTTATCTGTGCCTAAACCTAAGCGTAGATTCCATGAACAAAGCTTCTTTCTTAGAACTGCATGCCTATGGAATTGTCTTCCGTTTTCCTGCTTTCCGGCTGACTACAATATGTTTGTCTTCAAGTCTAATGTAAACAAGTTCTTGATGAGCCGTTCCATATAAGTTAACAAATTTACCGAATTGATTACTATATTGTCCAATTTCTACTGTACACTCTTTAACCCTTATCCCCGAGTGGTCTCTTGGCCTTGATAATGTGGTGATGCCTGTGTAAAAAAAATGATCCACGTAATATTCAGGATTTGAAGAAAATATGTGTTGAAGAGTGAGCCAAAATCTCGCCTTAATGTTGTCACAAATTAGTTTCGTCGTATAGAAAACGTCTCGAAGCTGTAATAGCCAATAAGGGGTTTTCAACTGAATATTAGATGAAATTGTGTTAGTGTATCCAATACTTTTTTCCGGCTATTCTCGTTTTTATTATATAATGTTTGTTATGCATTAAAAGGTTCCAATTTCTAAAGTTATTCGTTTTTGTGAAATTAGTAAGTATTTCTTGTTAAATTTTCGCGTCATTCGCTACATAAAAAAATGTGTTAAATGAAGAATAATGGGATGTGCCCAACACTTATTTTCTCTCTCTCTCTCTCTCTCTCTCTCTCTCTCTCTCTATATATATATATATATATATATATATATATATATATACATATAAGTGTATATATATATTATGTATGTACGTATGTATGTGCATATATATATGTGTGTGTGTGTCTCTCTCTCTCTCTCTCTCTATATATATATATATATATATATATATATATATATATATATACATATATATATACAGTAGATAAGCAGGGGCTGTAAGTGAGAGTCGGCTATGTGTACGTCACACGGTCAATTTTCTTATTTTCTGGAAGATAGTCAGTAGGTTTTCAGGGACCCTTAGAAACAAACTGCTTGTGTTGTATATTTTGATTTGGTCAGATTAAGAATTCTTATTTGCAAGTCTTCTACTCGTTGCAATCTCCAAAAGGGTAGCATTTTTTAAAATTATTTGAAATGAGTTTTTTTTTCGGAAAAGGGAACTCTCCTGTGAAAGCATTGAATAAGACCAAATTGAGACTGCAACTGATGTTGAAAACGAAGAACGACTTTGCATCGTCACAATGACTGGAGGACCACAGCCTGTACAGTAAGCGCGCACAGATCTCGATCATAGTGCCTTTAATCTGCATCAGATGGTGAATTTCGAATTTGGCTGTGTGAGACCAGTTGTCAGTATTCAAAAGTCTAATCTAACGTGGAGTATATATGGGTTAAATAGAATATGTCTTGTATGCACTTCATGCAAAACTATTTCAAAGGCAAATAGCATTAACAAATGAGTTAAGATATTAAGAACTTGAATCATGAGTACTTTTCAAACTAACTGGGCCTAATTGTAAATAGCCTGAAAAGGGTTGAATTGCCGTAAAAAAAATAAAATCATATTCCTCCCTCTGGTCCAGACGTATGAGTAGGATATGTAGACGGGTATTGCATTTCCTTACTAAGAAGCGGATAATTTCGTTTAACACTGTTCTTACAAAAACATCCGTTATGGAGGCTCAGGTTACGTCAGTTTTAAACAGCAAACAAACACCCTACTCACGCATACTAGCAAAAAAAACTAAGATTTATATATTTGTTTAAGTAATTTCTGGCAATTTTGAAGGTAACATTACATAAAATCACAATTATAGACTTGACAAATATCAATCTCTACATATATAAAGTTACGTCTGTTTAAGATGCACTGAATATTCAGAATTTAAAATTTAACAGTTGAAAAGACCAGACAAGTGCAAAATTCATTTGAATAAACATATCTATTTAGTAAAATTCGATTCAATTTTTTTTTTATTTTTCAAATAGTAAAATATTCTTCGCCAGAAGATCCTTTCGTGTTATGGTGGTAGTAAAGTCTGGCACGTCCTCGGAGGTTTGAAATCGAGGTTGAATGAAGTTTAAATGTCCAATAACAGTGTGAAGCGTCAGTCGTACGCATGGGTTAAAATAATAACAGGAAATCCACTGTTTAAAAATCACTTGATAATTAGAAACTTTACTTTATCCTGTAAATAATGACTGACTAAAATAATCTGCAGTAGTGAAATTATATTACATAGTAAGAGTGGGGAAAAGAAATGAGAAAAAAACACGTTTTATAAATTCGTTTGATTATTGTAACTCTCCCCATTCTTGTTAAAACTGTAATTAAATTTTGTCCCGCAAAACACACACATACACACACACACATATATGTGTGTGTATGTGTGTGTTTTGCGGGACAAAATTTAATTATTTAACACACACATATATGTGTGTGTATGTGTGTGTTTTGCGGGACAAAATTTAATTACAGTTTTAACAAGAATGGGGAGAGTCACAATATATGTGTGTGTGTGTGTGTGTGTATGTGTGTGTGTGTGTACATATATATGTATATATATAGTTTTATATCTATTTTATTATATATATAACGACTTAATTTACTCACATAAAATTAATTTACGAAAGTATAGATTTATGCGTAAACTTTAAGTATTTACTTCAAAAGTGCTCAATACGTAGATAGAGCTAGTTAGTAATTTATAAAATATATATGGCGATTACGCTACACTGAATATTCCGCGTTTCATCCACTAGGACTCTTCAGGCGTATGCGCGAATTCTGTGGTTGTTTAAAAACGATAAACAACCACAGAATTCGTGCATAAGCCTGAAGAGTCTTAGAGTGGATGAAACGCGGAATATTCAGTGTAGCTTAATCGCCATATATATTTTATAAATTACTCTCTCTCTCTCTCTCTCTCTCTCTCTATATATATATATATATATATATATATATATATATATATATATATATCAACCGTTTGTTTCTTTATGTTTGACAAGCAAGAAATGAATTTATGGAAAAGATAACAGTATGCAAATGTATAGGTGTTTTTTACATAAGAATCACCACTTATCAAGACCCGGAGGCCACTCGAGGATTAGGGTTAATGAGTGTACAGGAGTCAATTGGATAATATCGTAGTACTCATATGTAGTGGAAATTTGGTAAATTGGATTACATAAGGGGACAGTTCAACAAGAATTTGTTCATGTTGGACTTGAAGACAACCAAATTGTAGTTAGCTGGCAAGCGGAAAAACAGAAGAGAGTTCCACAGTTCTAAGAAAGAATCTTTGCTCATGGAATCTACGTTTAGGTTTAGGCACAGATAAAGAGTGGGGGGAAATAATTGATAGTGGTTTCAATTAGATGAGTGTTTTTTGTGAAAGTTTGGCGAAGGGGGACCATAGATTGGGACGCAGACGAGCACTTGCCAAAAAAATAACGATAAAGCAGAGACAAGCTCGCAATGTATCTTCTGTGGGAAAGAGGCTGCAGGAAAGAGAAAAGGGTACACGAAGTCTATTTTAAACTCTGTCAAGGCAGGATAAGCTGCTTCTAGCAGCTCCTGCCCAGATGTGGTAACAGTACTCCATCCTTGGACGTACCTGGTTTTTATATTGGAAGAGAATTGCATCAGCAGTAAGATATCTAATGGAGCAGTAGGAGTATCTCACCATTTATCAAGCAATCTTGGCAACAGATTTAATGTACGTGTTCCATTTCAGATCAGGAGTAAAGGTCAGGCTCAGAATCTTGTCAAAACATGGTGCCTCACCAAGATGAGAGCCATTCATTTCCATTGATGCCAGATGAGGACCAGAGCGTTGATGATGTAAAGATAGAAGCTTGCTTTTAGACACATTGAAAATTACCAGCCACCTCTTTTCTCATTGTACCACGTGTTCAAGATTCGAGGAGAGAGAATCAGAGAAAACTTGGTCATTTACAACCTTTGATGTGCTGCCATAGTGTAGTCAGCATAAATGTCTATGACTGATCTTAGGAAATGATTTGGAAGAACATTGATGTAGATCGGGAAGAGAGTTGGGCCCAGAATGGACCCATGAGGGACTCCAGCATCAATATAGTGAGCTTCTGATTTCTGCCCATCAACCATTACTCTTATGAACCTATCAGAGACAAATGATTTAATAATTGAAAATACATTATCAGTTAGACGGTAGCTGGAGATTTTGTGGAGTAGAACTGTATGCCATACCCTATCAAAAGCCTTTGATATGTCAAAAGCAATTGCTCTAGAAAGAATGCCTCCGTCGAGACATTCACTAATCCTATGAGATATAACCTTAGCACATCTGCTGTAGATCTAGCAGAACGGAAATCGTATTGCATGTCACTATGAATGTTATTTTTTCTTAGGTGGTTGACTACTTATTTATTTAACACAGATTCCAGCATGATGCACAGGAGACTTATTAGTCTGTTCTGAGAGGAAGATGACTGATCACCTGAATTCTTAAATACAGGGCATACTGATGAGGTTTTCTAGGATGTTGGAAAGCAATCCTCCTTACAACAACGCCTAAACAGCTTTGTAAGAATAGGAGCTAGTTCGGGTTGAAGCTTTTGAAATGCCGTCAGGGCCAGTTGCTTTATTGAAATCAAGGTTTTTGATTAGCTTGGCAACATCACGAACATTTATTTGTATGTCGCATAGCGTGTTTTCTGATACAGGAAGAAACACGGGGGGGTGACGGCCTTGGTCGAGTGGGGTAGAGTTAGCTGCAAAATTCTTGGCAAAGTTTGGCTTTTTCTGATGCTGATGAGATTAGCTCAGGTTCATTGATGATGGTTGGGATAGAACACTCGCTTCTTTTCAGGGTTCTGTTTGCTATTTGCCCAAACTGTTGGGAAAAAAGCCGCTGCTCAACTACTTTGGATTTAAAGGACTGAGTATACAACTCTCTTGCGTTCTTTATTTCTCTTTTACAGTGTTTGCTGGCAGTCTTGAAAGTTGTTTTGGTCGCAGTATATCTGTTACGTTGGAAGCCATGGAAATAGTGATATTTGTGCACGATGCCAGCGGCACATTCTGGAGGGAACCACAGCTGGCTGTTAGATTTTTTCGGAATTTTTAGATGGTATCAGCGGTCTATACCTACAATTAACCATTCCGTCAGGTCTGGTACTATAGAGGACACATTCTTTTTAAACATGGAACGCAAAGGTAGATCTGATATAAATGTACGGAAGCCATTCCAGTCAGCCATAGATTATCGATATACTGAAGATGAAGAGATACGTTTGATGACTTATTACATTTCGTTTTTATCTTAACCAAGTGGTTAAAAGACCACAGTGGAGACAGAACGGAAAATGAACATAGCTCGGGGCATGTTGTGAGAAAAATATCAAAGAGACTTGCATACTGACCGTCAGCATCGGGCACACGAGTGTGTTCTTGAACAATCTGAGTGAGGTCATAGGCAATGGAGAAATTGTGAACCTTCCCTCATCATGTTTGAGTGGGTTAATCATTGCTCATTGTGAACATTGAAGTCTCCACAGACGTGAATGTTAGCCGAAAGATGAGCAGACAGGATGTGGTCAATTTTCTCAGATATGCTCTTAAAGATAGTAACTCTGCTGAGGACGATAGAGGGCAAATATAAACGTAGTAGTTTGGGCAAGTACAACCCAGAAGCAGAAGCACATATAGGGTAAATTAGGGTCTCCTCTGGAGATGTCCCTATCACATGGAAAGCAATCTTAAATGTAGGCACATATTCCATGCCCGTGGCGATTTAAGGGGGGGGGCAGATTTGGATGTTAAGATAGAGCATCCTTTAATTACGAACTCATCTAAGGAAATAGTCGGTCCAACGCCAGTTTTGCTTAGAAATGTTAGGTCTTGTTTAGTCTTCTAAAATTGGATTTCAACCCCTGGAAGGTTGAAACGTAGACCCTTGCTGTTAGAGAATTAGACATGGGGGCATCTGAAAACTTTTCATGGTGTAAGTTTAGGATTTGTGGAACAGGCTTACAGACTTGGTTAGAGTGGGGCAGAGAGGGAAAGTAAGAGAGAAAAAGAAACGAAGAAATATTTTTTATAGTACATGATAAGGTAAAGCCGTAACAATTAATATGGCATCGAGAAGCCCCACCATAAGCTACTTCATAGTCCAAAATCCATTCACCAAATGACAATATAGCTGCCCCAGTACCTTGCACATGCTGATAGGACAGCCTCCTTAATGGTTAATCCAAGGTTTGGGTCCCTGACTATCAGGCGGATAACGTCAGCCCAGATAAAAACGTTTATCTCCAGCACCCTTATTAGTGACATGGTCACAAGAATAGACATAGAAATAGAAATTTTTCAACTGTTTACGCAAAAATACTCTCAACCTAGAATACAGCCTTTTCCTCTCCCTTTGTCAGAAAAATCACTCATTGTAAATGAGGACTGAGGGACAAATTAGAAAAAGTGAGAGTTGCGGGAGCTGCCGATAACGAATCCGCAATAAATTGTTTACTATCCATTGCCAGTGTTGTTATACTTTTAAAAATTTCCAGCGATCTACCGCTCTTCATCAAAACCTGATAAATAAATGAAATTGAAATCGTTGAAATTAACAAGTTAAACTTTGCGCCGCGTTCATTCTTCGTTATACTGTGCAAGCCAGTTCACGCTAAATTTCTTTAGCGAGTGGAAAGGAAAACCGTTTTTTTAATAAATGTATTTAGACTTACCTTGTCGTGAATTACCGTAAAATTTCATTCCAACCCCAAAGTTTTTCTCAGTGTATTCCCTGTTGATCGACAATCGCCGCGGACACTAACACTGTGTGCCACGGATTTCTTCATTTTCATCTTTTCTTTCAGTTCTGGCCATATCATCGTCTCTCATATTGGCGGCCGTCGAGGAACTACGCACTGGCTCACAAGTATATAAAAAATAAAAAAGAAAATATGTATATCATTACTTCAGTTAATCACATAAATTAATATACTAAGATATAATATTATGCTTAAATTTTCAGTGTTTACTTCAACAGTACTCAATAAATATTCTGTGGATGTCAAATGAATCTGGATGCGTGTGTAGCACCATCGCAGAAAACATCTCTAAGCGCTAAATTTCAGATCTACATCTTCTGTCATGGTCCTGTTCACCAGTTAACGTCAGCTCATCTGGATCTGCTCTGAGTCACAACCTGCGTTCAACTATTTCAAATCCAAGACTGTCCGTAAAATATCTCCAACTGTCGTAAACTGTCGCAAAACTTATTGCCATTCTTAAAACTGCCTATAAACTAAATCTAAACATATTGACCTTTATTGTTCGGTTGTTTGTTCCCGTTCATTGCGACACCTTGATTAATAATCCTATTTTAATTCCCTTTGTGGGTATTGGTGAACAACTTTCTTTTCTTTTATTGCATTTTAAGAGACTTTTATTTTGCGTCTTTGCTTTTCATTTCAGTTCCATTGAGTTATAAAAATAAAAACAAACCAAAATATTTATAGACTTTAATTCTCCGGATTAGTGTCCGCCTTTCTATTTTTTTTTTTTTTTTTTTTTTTGTTTTTTGGGTTTTTTTTTTTTTTCGCAAATAACCTGGTAATCTCACTGCTTTCATGGGTTTCGTTTGGTGGGATATAACTGGGTGGCGCATTTTAATAGTGGACTACGCCGGAACATATATATGGATTGAAAATTACCATAGCGCTCGATACTGGATTGGAAATATAACAATTTTCAGTAAAATAGTATTGTGATTCTCAAGTGGGGAGGGGGTCATTAGAATTGAGAGAATCTTGAATCAGATAAAAATCAAGAAAATCTGTAGAAAATAGTCCAAAAGGGGGAAAATCGTAATCAAAACGATAATTCAATACATCCAAATATGAAATACAGATATCAGGTGCAATGATTGAATTCAAAATTTAAGAAAAATGCTTAAAAACAATCGAAAATTAAGAATGAATTCATTATTGGGATGTAAAGCATATATACCAAAAGATTTTGAAAAATGATTGACAAAAATTGAACTCAGATATAAAGGTTGAGAAACCAATGATAAAAGCCGAAGGTTAAAAATTAAAATTTGAAAGAGAATAATTATTTTATTTAAATGTTATTTTTAACTGATCAATACTATATAATAGAAAGATAATATTAACATCTATTATATTATAAAACTAAAATCGTTTTGCTTGTGCGTTGAAACCGTCCATCCGCTTCCGCTTTACAAGTTCCGGTTTACGACATGCAGTTTTAAAAATTCTGTATAAATAATTAAAATCAAAGCCATAATATCTTTGTTTTTTACATCGACAATTTACGGGATCGTAATCTTTTTTATTTTATTTATTTTTAAATAAATTGACACATTTTATTTTCGACGCACCTAACATTATAAATAAATTAATAAAATCGAAAATATTTTTAAAAATTGGTTTGCATTACAAATAAAAAGAATCGGGCAAGATTGGAGAATGGATGACAAAATACGCTCGATCCCTATATCACATAAAAAGAACCAAATTCCCCTAATAACCCGTTATATTATTCTGCACACAATATGTACACAATAATATCGGCATTTCAAAAGTTAACAGAACTTCTTTTTCGAAAATAAACAGTATGAACATAACTTATTTTTTTTAATAATAAACACTTTTTATTTATTTTAAACAATATATACAGAACTTTTAAAAAAGTAAACAATATAAATAATATATACAGAACTTTAAAAAATTAAACAATATAAATAGAACATTTTATAATTTTAAACAATATAAGCCTTTTTATTTTTAATCACGAATGCTTTTGATTATACGGGGAAAGATTTCCCCCTAAAATCTTGTACGTTTTTAGCGTCCCAAATTTTTAAAACAATTATTTCGATTGTATTTTCATTGCAAGTTGGAATCATTTTCAAACAAAAAACAAATGTTTCTCTAATGGAAAAAAAATAAAACAAAAACTATTTGATCAATTTATATATTTAAAATATATTTGGTATATTTGTAGGACCTAACCCAGCGTAGTTTACTTCCTAAAGAGAAATTAAAATCAACTTTTGGGGGGCTGATATGTTTCGTGCTTTAAAGATAATATAAAATAAAGAATTTTTATAAAAATAACTAAAATTTAACATTTTAGAGCACCCACTTTTTGGCCACGTAGCAGTAACCGAGACATGTAATTGTTAGCATTTTCCAAATTTTGTGACGACGGGGATGTAGAAGGAGAGAACGGGGTGGGGTGGCGTCATAAGTTCCAACCATTTTTAAAATACGTAGAAAATGTTGGACGATTCCAAAATTTTTTCCTGATTCCGATACAATTAACGATTCCGTTCTAAATTTCCGATTCCAATACGAGTCCCGATTCCGATGCAGATTCTTTAAAATTAATAGATAGTTAATTAGAGATTTGTTGTTTTTTGTTTTTGTCTGTTTTTTTTTGATAAATTTTCAAATTTCTGCGCAATTTTTGCGTATATTTTTTCTCAAATGTGTTCCTTGAAAGTTTTCATAAACAGTTGAAAACAGTCGACGGTTGGTAGGTAAAATGAGAAAACGATGTAAGAACAAAATATTTGACAACGCCGCTACCATTGTTACGAACGAATTTCTAAATAATGTTATTATTAAGAAAACCGTTTTTAATATGGGGAGGGCGTGGGCTTTGTTAACTATTATGTGCCTTCTCTCTATGAATGAAGTTATAATTTGTGCCTTCTCTCTATGAATGAAGTTGAAATTTTATTTTAATTATAAAATTTGATGGGTGATTAAATTGATTTGTTTTGCTATAAACAAAAACAAAACCGAGATACAAATAATAATAATAATAATAATAATAATAATAATAATAATAATAATAATAATAATTAACCATCATTTTAGATTACCACTCTCAGCTAAATCTCCATTCCCAAATATTACTTTCATAGGTGATTACGTGTGAAACCCTTAAAAAACTTGACGGAAAGAAAAGCAATCATCTTAATATTTAGAGTGGAAGATCAGGTTAAAATATATATTTAATTTCTTTATATATTTACTTCTTTTTTGGGACGCCAGGACGCCAGATTTCAATCTGCCATTTTGGTTTGCCAAAACGTACGTCAAAGTGTACGCCATTGCGCCAAATTTCATTCCGTCATAAAAACAAATTTCTACAGAAAAAAATTATTTGTACATTTTTATCTAGCGAATAAACATAAAATTACATACGAAAAACCACGTTTATTATTATTTAAATCCAACAACCGAGCTGAAGTCGATGTTTTACTTCTATAACAAAATTAACGTTTTTGATAAATCTCTGTGTGACGTACCGGGAAATTATTTTTTTTTCTAAAGAATAAATACGAATAAAGTTTATTCTTACAAGAATCTTTATCCATTTTCTAGCCAATAAAAACACAACTCCATATGAAAAACCACGTTTATTATTTTTTAAAATCTAACTTATATTGTAATACATCTAAAACAGAAAAAATACGATTCTCCATTTTTTTTTTTCGGCGATAGCATGTAAACAGTTTGTAAAATTTAGTGGTAAAAATACAATAAAACACCAAACAATAAGTTGTTAATCAGATAATGTTTTAAGGATATGTAGCCACATTTATTTGTTTTAAATCTTGAGAATGTTAATGTTTCAAATCAAACTTTAGGACAAAATATGTGATTGTTAAAAGTCATAAAAGCCACGCTCCTGTCCTACTAATAACCCTAAGTCTGGGTGGTAATACGAAAAATAAAACAATTTACATACGATTTTATGATTTTGCTGATCAGACTTAGAATAATGGTAAAAATTACTTAACTGCTTAAACAGTTCGAATGTACCGGAAATGGGATCATTTTACATTATATTTATATGCACAAATAACCCCCCATTTTAAATTCTAAAATAAAGTTTCAGTGTATTCATACATAATGGCCTAAAAAAGTAGAGTATCTACTGGTATTCAAATCCAGTGATTATCGGTCTTGCAAAATATTATTTTATATAAGACTATTTCAGCTAAAAATTGCTCAATATACTAGATAGACCAAATAAATCATAATTTAGTAATTTGAAATTTGTGATTTGAAAAAGTTAAATTTCAAATATAGAAATTTTATCGTATGCAAGACAAAGTATACAGTATAGTAAAATATATTTCCTTAACCCATGAGTTTTCGATGTTTATACATCTCCTCGGAGGAAAATATTAGCAAATATTATAAAAGGTTTGCCACTAATTTGCTAAAAGTAAGAAACATAGAAAATTAAATTAAATGTTTTTTACCTGCCAAATACCAATAACTTTTATTACAGGATTTAGCATGCACTTTCGATTTGAAGTTCAATATCCTTTCTTTTTTTTTTTGCAGCATCAATATCCAGTTTCTCTTATTCTATGTAGCTAAAATGATTTAAAAACTTTAAAAACATTTAATTTAATTTTCTATGTTTATTACTTTTAGCAAATTAGGTGGAAACTTTTTATAATATTTGCTAATATTTTTCCTCCGAGTGTGTGTGTGTGTGTGTGTGTGTGTGTGTGTGTGTGTATGTGTGTGTGTGTGTGTGTGTATGCATTTCCCTATCAAACTAATCTTTCAATTTTCAGTCTACAGACTCGAGATTTGACATAAGGGGTATTGAGATTTCGGAAAATCTTTTTAATTAGAAAATACAGAGATTTATCAAAAACTTTTATTTTGTTTTAGAAGCAAAACATCGATTTCAGCTCCGTTGTTGGATTAAAAAAATAATAAATAAACGTGGTTTTTCATATGTACTTTTTTAATTATTCGTTAGATAAAAATTTAAAAATATTTTTTCTGTAAAAATTTGTTTTTTATGATGAAATAAAATTTGGCGCCTTGGCGTACATTTTGGTGTATTTTTATCGAACAAAAATGGCGGATTGAAATGTTTCGTGCTGTTGTCCCTAAAATAATTACCAGACGATTGGTACACAAAATAAGAAAACAGTATATAGAGAAAATAGTTGCTAAAACCCGAAACGTACTTTTCAGAAAAGCATTCTTAACATTAGGAGAGATTTCTCTTAACAATTGTGAACCTTTCCTCTTTGAAAAAATGTTCGTATGTCTTTTCTCACAATTATACGCATTTGGTCGATTATTAGACTGATTTTTGTAAAAGAAAAGGAAATTACAGATACTACCACTATTATTACTATTACTACTACTACTACTACTACTACTACTAATAATAATAATAATTATAATAAGAAAAAGAAGAAGAAAAGAAAGAAAAAGAACAATAGCAGCAGCCAATATATTAATCCTTTTAGCTAAATCACTTCACCAAAATGGGATTCTACATTTTTAAATAATTATGTGGCGAAAAGAAAAGAAGAACAATTACTTTAAAATTTCGCGTAAGAAAACAGTTTCGCACATAAAATTAACGTAAAATGATACTCATTTCCGGCCCATTCTTGCTCAATCGGTCAAAAATCGAAAATTAAACAAATTCTCGTACAGCATAACATTTTCGATCGCTTGTTAACATTTATTTATGTGTTTCTGCCAGCGTTTGATTAATGTTCAATTTTGAGCGGTTATCAATGGTCCTTCTAATTGGGCAGCCATTTTTTAAATTCTAATTCAAAGAAGAACACTAAGTTTGTTTTGACCCAAAAACATAATTTAAAAGAAGTTTAAACACAAATAAATTTATACAAGTATGTAGAAGAGTCTTGCCGTTGGTAACATTTATTTGTTGCATATTTGTTTATCATTTCTTTTCTTTATCTGTTAATTACAGTAATTAATGTCCCAATCCTCTTCCTTTTTTGGGGGAATTTTAAATCTAGATATAATTTCCTTTTTAATTAAGAAAATCTTCAGAATGTATTCTCTTTATGCATTTTATCCAAGATTTTGATAAACTCATCAGGCATTTTCATCTATATTTTCACTTGCGTCCAAAGAGTAGCGCTATAAAACTTTAAGTATTTCAGAAGAAGCCGATGACAGACACCGCCAATGTGCAGCTGGCGCCAACGAAATTAAAAAAAAAAACGTCCATAGCATTTAAAACCTTTTAATAACCAAGTTAAATTCCTCAAATGGGGCATATTTAGCAAATAGATGCAAAAAGTTTACAAAAGGAATAGACAAGTAATCTCTCGATAAATGACCAATAAATAAAACAAATTAAACTCTGTGAATCAATGTTAAATCTGTAAATGAGATGTATAACTCAATCTGTGGCCCTTCTCAGTCTTATTTTGTAAATGAACAACTTGTAATTAAAAAAGAAATTGTGCTCATTTTATTTTTTATTGTTAAAAAAAAGTATTGGTTTGGAATCGGAAATTAGGCAATAATTCTTCTGATTCCAATACCGATTCCGTTACCCCAAAAAGTTCTGATTTTTCCGATTCCGATTTCGATTCTGATTAATCATCCCAACACTAGTAGAAACACTTCACAACGTGTATGGGGGGGTCCTTTTTTTAAGATTTGCTTTGAAAAGGTCTCGCCATTAAATATTACTTGATTATTACTTTCCGATATTTTAAGGATGTTAACACACACACACACACACACACACACACACACACACACACACAAATAGGATGGACCTATACAATGCATACTTTCCTTGTACTTTTTTTCTTTTCGCCGTTTTTCAATTTTTTTTCAACGGATTGCACCCTCTTATATAAAGGATTTTTCATTTCATCTAAACACAATGATGTTAAGACCTTCATTATCCAATGTATTCTGGATTGTTTTCACTGGTCACCGTGTTAGTTTTCGCGCATACATGCATTCAATTTTTGCACGTTTATCCATTAATTCTGTATGCTCACTTGCACTTTTATACATTAATTATGTATACTGACTACTCCATAGCTTACTATAACATGTATTGACACAATGAATTACGGGTGGTTTAGTAATCAATAAAATTTAAAAATAAGGATCAACTTTTATTTAACAAAAAATATAAATAAAACAAAGGCCATAAATGTACTCATGTTAATAGTTAATAGTAGCTACAAATCTGTAAAAAAATGTAGAACTCTTTTCTTATCAACGGTCTGACTGTTCAACAGATCTTGATTGCTAGAACTTCAGACACGAAGTCATTGTTTCAGTGCAGGGACCTGGATCTATATTTACGTAGGTGACAATTAAATCGACCGACGGAAAACGTAAAAAGCAACAGATGTTCATTAGTTAGTGGTAGTAGTAGTGGGATGAGAAGAAGAAGAAGAAGAAGAAGAAGAAGAAGAAGGGGGAGAGAAAGAGTACTCTAAAGTTTAAAAAATATTAAAGTAGTAGTAGTAGTAGTAGTAGATGTACAATTAAAAACTCAATAAATTAGTAGTATTAATGCTAGATATGAAAGTTAACGATCATGAAAGCAGTCGTTTTGAAATTAATAGTCATTAACCTGATATTATTAGTAGTAGTGTTCATGTGTGTGTCTGTCTGTACAACTCTCCTACAACCCAAACCACTGTACAGATCATGTCCAAACCTGGCATGATGATGGTCCCCACATAGGTGCACATTATCTTACACACACACACACGCACACACACACACACACACACACACACACACACACACACACACACACACACACACACACATATATATATATATATATATATATATATATATATATATATATATATATATATATATATAACCACTGGACAGATAATGACCAAACCTTGGAGAATGATGGATGATGGTCCCCACCTAGGGATGATTCACACAATCTGCATATAGTGATGGGTCTATAAATCCCATACAGTCCACATCACTGGACCGATCATGGCCAAACGGGACAAGATGATGGTTTCCCACCTAGAGATGGTGCACACCATCTACATATATAAAGTAGTAGCGTACGTGTGTGCGTATCTGTGTGTACAACTCTCCTACAGCCCACACAACTGGATCGTTCATGACTAAACCAAGCATGAATATGGTCCCCCTACCTAGTGATGGTGTGTACAGCTTTCCTACAGTCCACACCACTGGACAGATGAGGACCAAACCTTGCATGATGAATGTCCCTTACCTAAGGACTGTACACACCTTGTATATATATATATATATATATATATATATATATATATATATATATATATATATATATATATATATATATAAGTAGCAGCGTTCGTCAATGTGTGTGTGTGTGTGTGTGTGTGTGTGTGTGTGTGTGTACAACTCTCCTACAGCCCACACCACTGAAGCAATCATGACTAAACCTGGCATAATATTGGCTTTCCATCATAGGGATGTATCACACTTTTTTCAAGGTAAAGGTCAAAAGTCAGGGTCATAGTCAATATATATTCATAGTCAATATATATTTACTCTCTTACAGCCAATATCACTGGACCGATCATGATCAAACCTGACATGATGACTGTCTCTGACCTATACACAATTTTTCAATGCCATGGTCAAAGGTTAAGATCATATTTGGTGCGTCTCTTGCAACATCCACTTACTATAAGGGTGCCCGCGAAGCGGCTGCCGAGTGTAGTACAAATTCCCGCGCAAAGTGTGCGTGTCTTTGCTAGTACTAAATAAAATCTATTATTATGTAATGTGTAGCCTATAAAATATTTTTGGGGTAATATGTGGGTGATAGTATATTTTGATTATTGTGTAATGTGTCGTAAATAAACTCTGTATTATTTTCTAATGTGTAACGACTAATAGTTTTTTTTTTTTAATGTTTAATGCGTAACATGTAACCGTCTTTATTTGTAGGTTGTAACAAATAAAACTTTTTTTATTTTTCTGTACTTCGTAGTAACAGTTCCTATTTACAATGCCTCCCCACTGGACAGAGTTAGACACAAGGGTCGTTTTTTAACGTGAAGAAAAGGAACAAAAATTAAAAATTGTCTTCTAAAGAAGGACCTCTCCTCCACTGACAGAGAACAAGAAATTGAAGTGCAGCAATAGAACAGATAATACACTGTGATCTCGGCCCAAAGGCCAAGTAAAACAGTTTGTATGATTGTATAAAGCTAAGAAATAAACCTTGTTATTATGTAACGTGTGTAACAGTTTTTTTTTTATCGTGTCATATGTTACGCGTAAAACTGTGGAACTCCTTCCCGTTTCATAAATGAATGATGGCTGTTATTTCGCCGGCTATTTTAAAAGTTTTAAACTAAAAGTTTTTTTTTTCAACAACGGATTTTAATTATGATGTATATTAAACTGTTTCTTTATATAATTCATACGTTTTATGTAATGCAGTACTATACTACTGATTTCGACGTGACAATTAAATAGATAACATAGCTGGCGATTGAGAAGCACACGCGGCCCTAAGTGCGACCGCACCGGTGTCAGGTGAAAACCTAGCCTCGATGTGAAAATGTTCCGATTAACAAACTGAATTTCATGTTTTATGTTTTAAATAAATAAGCAAACTGTCATGAGAGAAAATATGTGAACATTTTGAACACGTTTTTATTCATTTATTTTTAAATATATTTTACAGATTTATTTGAAACTAAAACAGGAAGTTCGGAACATTTTCACATCGAGGCTAGGTTTTCACCTGATACCCATACGGTTGTACTTTGGGTCGCCTATGCTTCTGGCCTGCCAGACATCTTTTAGTAGAAAGACTTGGTTTGTATTACTGTACACATAGATTCGAAAAAGTTGTCAAAAAACAAATATATAACAAATAAATGTTATCAAAGGCAAGATAAGTTACTTTTCTACCAAACTGGATATATATTTTTGTGTTTTTATTCAATGTAACATGTTTATTCAGCTCGAAAAACATGCAGTGTTTACCGATGTATTGGAAAATTCAAGATGGCGCCTCACTCCCTCTTTAACACGGTAAGTTTGGGAAATGGTGTTATAAATAAAAAACTAGAAAAAATACTATTAAAAACCCGCAGAATATATTTCAAGCTATGTCACGGTAACATATATTGAGCGAGTTTTTATTTTATCCAGTTTTTCATTTATAACACCTTTTCTCAAACTTACAGTGTTAAAGAGGGAGTCAGACGCCATCTTGAATTTTCCAATACATCGGTAAACACTGTATGGTTTTCGAGCTGAATAAACATGTTACATTGAATAAAAACACGAAAAATATATCCAGTTTGGTAGAAAAGTAACTTATCTTGCCTTTGATAACATTTATTTGTTATGTATTTGTTTTTTGACAACTTTTTCGAATCTATGTGTACAGTAATACAAACCCGAAAATCTTTTAAATGTTTATCAAATAAGAATTTCAATAAAACAGCTTTATTCTTGCTTAATGTATTTATTTTTATTTTGTGGAAGCCTTTAATACGAGGCCTCATAATTTGTGTATCATTTTTTTTTTTTTTCGGACTGTTATCATCATCTTCATAGTTGATCACTCGTGACGGGATAGGAGTGCTGAGTCTTGCAACTGTATCTCTAGTAATTACTGCCTTGCATAATTGTTGTCTCACTGCGTTTTTGCCAACTAATCGTCTGGCCTGCTTTGGGTACGAGCAAAAATGGACGCATAAAGAGAGGGGAACCTAGTTTTGAAAGCCGATTTATCATAATTTTTTTTTGATTGTATTTGAAAGATTAAAGACTAAAGTTAATTTCCAAAAGGAAAAAATATTTGTACCCGTGAAGAAAAAAAGTTATGAAAAATGTTTTCTTGGCTAACCAATTCAGCTAAATTTTGAAGTTAAATAAATTCATTGTAAAAATCCTTTAAAAGATAAATATTAATTTTCTAAGTCTATTTCAAAGTAAAGCAAAGTCCAAAGATATTGAATTAAAAAAACACACCTTGTTTGTAGAAAAATTAGCTTAATAAGCTCAAAAAACGAGGGATTCTGTCGTTCGCAAAATCACAACAAACGGGAGTTTTGTAAACACAGATATACGGAAGTCGAAAGACGTCATGTAATTCAAAGAAGAGAAGGGTGCTAGTTTTTTTTCCTCTAGACGTGCATCCGTACATTCATATCCTGAACGTTTGTATCATTTTTACCATTTTCTAATTTAATTATTTTTCTATGTTCCTGTTTTTAAATTAAATTTTTTTAAATTATTATTCAAGATTATATTGAAATTATGTTACTCTAAAAGTTTCGCATTTACGCAAGTAAGGAAAATATTAAAATCTTACATATAAAAATTATGCAAAACCTGTAATTAAAAAAAAAAGTAGAAATATCTTTTGCAATTATAAATTTTTGGGTGAAGATATTAAATAAACAATGCTTAATTCAATGATAATATCGGTAGTTTGAGAAATGAATTTTTTTTTCGAGTTTATACCGAATTCATTAATACGGACTTAGAGGGCCTTTTCGTAATGTTCCTATAAAAATTAAATATTTTTTTAATTGTTATAACTTACGATGCTTTATGTTCATAAAAAAAGCAAAAATAAATTTAATTTTTTTTTACTACTGAAAACTATAAGTTTAGTAAAGGTATTTTTTGTTTAAACAAAATAATACATTTTCACTAAGATGTAAACAAAAATAATGTGTTTATTATATTCCGTGATCATTATTCGATAAATTCTGAAAATTTCATTAAAATTTGTAATTTCATGATTTTTGGTGAATTTTTTAGTAAAGGGAGGCGTCAAAATGTTTATACATTTCGAGCATCGGCATTCATTTTGCACGTACCTAGAAACCGCTATCATCAAACAATATTCATCTGCAACCGTAGAGACTCAAGGACTACTGTGATTGAATTTTATGGTATTTAAATCTAATTTTGTGTTGTTTTTTTTTATCTGGTCTGTCATAATCGGGTCCGTATCGAATGGTATTATTTATTTATTTGTTTGTTTGTTTGTTTGTTTGCTTGTGTGTGTGTGTGTGTGTGTGTGTGTGTGTGTAATATTTTTAGATAAGGCTTCATAATTTATGTATTCAGGTGTTTGTTGGGGTTTTTTTTTTTAAGAAGGCCAGAGGATGAGTTGGCCGAAACGTGGTAGAACAGCAACTATGAAGACGAGGATATCAGTCCGCCAAAAAAAAAAAATGAATACACAAATTTTATTTTTGTTTAATGTATTTATTTGTAATGTGTAATAAACTTTTTTTTTATTGTTGTGTAATTCGCACTAAGTGGCA
>NC_136503.1:21286987-21289487 GCF_053919585.1 Euprymna scolopes | reverse complement strand
ACTAACCTGGATCACGGTGAGCAGTTCATACCTAGATATATTCTGGAAGGATCTACTTAACAACACACTTAACATTTTATTTATTTTGTTTTGTTTTTTATTTATTTACTTTTGGCAATCTCTATTGTTTTAGCACTCTCTACCCCCGACCGATGATCCCATATTTTTTTTTTTTTTTTTTTTTTTTTTTTGTAAATAAAAAAAAAATCAAACCATTGGGGACAATATTAAGTAGGCTTTACCCCATAGAGTGAATGTGGTATATTGGTGACGGAAACTAATTTATAGAATAGAAAAAAAAAAGGACAGCAGCCAACCCCCACCCATACTACTCCATCCAATTTTGACTTTGTGTCACATCCTGTTACTTTATAAAGAAAATCACTGGTTCTTATTTAGAATTCCACCTATTTAACTACCGGTACATCTTTATGATGTACGTACTCGTCACGGAACGGAAATGTCATATTCCGAAAATCACGTAAACTGATCAAGAAGTTTTATTTTAATAAAGAAAATCATTTTTGAACAATGTAATGCGATTAATGTGAAATCGGTAGCATTACACGGCTGATCGCGCAAGTTTGAATTGTTATGGACTTATCTGCTCTTGTTTTTCTTTGAATATTTTTGCTTATTCATGAAATTTGATTATTTTTAGCTAAAAATAAAACTACTTACTCAATTTACGCGATTCTTTTGGAATATGATGTCTTCGTTCCGTAACAGATACGTACACCATAAAGATTTTCTGTATTTTTGTTTTTAGTTAGGTTGAATACTAAATAAGGACCAAATTATTTTTATAGGAAGAAAACACAGGACAGATATTCACATATTATTTGGGTTATCAGGATTACTATTTTCATCTTGAGTGTAATTTTCACAACGGTTCGGTGGATGAACCAATTCTCAGTGTGGGTGATCAAAAAATACACTTGCGAACTATTTAGGACCTCTATCAAGTCATAGCTGACGGAACGTGAAGTAAATTAAGGGCTCCGTTCGAAATTCCGCCCAGATTCCCGAGTTCAACAGAAACATTCCCGAGTTCGACCAGATAGATCTGAAGATGGTCGGAGCTTACACCGACCGAAACGCTGTGAAAATAACACTCGAGATGTATTAACACGCTTTTTCTCGTTGTAACAACGACATTTATTTCCTCATTCTCCCGCCACGCGTCACTTCTCGTTACGGCTGTGATGTCACCCCCTGTCTTTAACGTGCTTTTTAACGTCAGCCACGTCCTTTTTATAGGGTTGTTTATTTATTTTTTTTTTACCCGTGATATCATTTCGCATACATTTGCATACGCGCGTCTGCGCTCTATTACAATAAGGACAGTAGTCCGAAAAATCCAAATGATACGAATAACCAATCCTCATCTAAAAAAATTAAGAAACGTAATAGATTTTCACCTTGTTATACGTCTGCATATGTATATTTTTAAATCATAAGCACAATTAGATTATTTTATTTTTATTTTTTTTACATGGGGGATCACCACTTATCAAGGTCCGGAAGCCACTCGGGGATAAGGGTTATTGTGTGTACAGTAATCAATGGGATAATATCGTAGTAGTAGTTGGTATTGGAGATTTGATAAAGTGTCTTACTTAAGGAGGCGATCAATCAGGAATTTGTTTATGTTGGACTTGAAGACGTCCACGTTGTAGCCAGGTGGGAAACAGGCAAAAGGAAAAGAGTTCCACAGGCGTGCACTTCTCAGAAAGAAGTTTTGTTCATGGAATCTACGTTTTGATTTAGGCACAGACAAAGAGTGGGGAAAATTACTGACAGTGGTTTTAGCTAGACGGGTGTTTATCGTGAAAGATTAGCGAGGGGGGGCAGAGATTGGAGCTCGGACGAGCACTTGCTATGGAAATAACGATAAAACAAAGACAGGCTCGCAACGTCTCTTCTGTGAGAGAGAGGTTGCAGGGAAGGGAAAAGGGCATCCCCACTAAGCTACGAAGTCTATTTTGTACTTTGTCAAGGCAGGATAGGCTGTTTTTAGAAGCTCCAGTCGAGATGTGGCAGCAATACTCCATCTTTGGACGTTCTTGGCTTTTATACAGATAGAGAATTGCATCAGTAGTGAGATATCTTCTAGAGCGGGAAAAGGACCCCACCATTTTCCCAGCGGCCCGGGCAACTGACTCAATGAATTGAATTTCCTTAACCAGATTATACGGTCTCTTTAGTTTATTTATAACTTGAAATCAAGAAAAAATAAATAAATAAAAATAGAAATATGGAGTGTAGAGCTTTGTCCAAGTTTACAGGAGAGATTTTCATTTGTTATTAACTGCCGGGTGCGCCTCAAATTAGTTGAATATTATTGTACTTATGCCGCTTTCCACGCAGTTAATGGTGCGAACAAAATTTCCAAAAGTGAATGTTTTAAAATGTAAAAAAATAAATTTAAAAACATAATAAAACGGTACACTTTTTCAATAATCTTCGCAATAAGTGATATTATATCTATAATAACAAA
>NC_136503.1:21281987-21284487 GCF_053919585.1 Euprymna scolopes | reverse complement strand
ATCGCCTCCTGAAAAATTTTATTTTCTTAGTTAAAAAAATATTTGATTAACTTACGTTTGGAATATGACATTTTTGTTTCCTGACGAGTACGTACATCATACATGTAATTTTCTTTTTTGGGGGGGGGTGAATTCTGGACTTATACCCAGCTTGCCGTTATTTCGTTTTGTGTTTCAATAAATAGATGCATTACTAGTAATTGAATTAAACTAAGAATTCAGTGTGTGTTTATCCAAGTTACATATCGACGAGAAATATACACGTATAGGTGTGATCATATCTATTTCAATTTAAAATTATGTCGTTATTTTTTATGCTTGTTAAGATATTGTCGACAAATCGAGTATTTAAATAATTACGTCCTTAATTTGTTATGTCGAAAATAGTATTATATCCAAAAATTACGAAAATTCATCGAGTAGAACAAATGCTATCATGTTTTTAGAAAAAAAAAGACTTCTACTGTCTACTTTATAGCGTCTAACAAAAATGCAATTTTACCTAATTTTCCGTAAAAATTACTTTTGACTATAAAAAACTTTCTATTCTATGATTGTTCGTGATTTTTGGATATGTTAATATTTTCAGCTTGACAATTAATTACGTAATATTGTTCTTTCTTAACACAAAATATGTTTTAAAATCAATCCGTCGATTGTACAAGCGCCATTTTTTTTTTTCCGTTATTATACATTGTTTTGAAAGAAATTAAAGTTTTATTTATTTCTTAACCTTTTGGTAAATTCAAAAAAATTTCAGTTTGTAAAGTTATGTTACGCTTAAAAAATCTTTCTTTTTTAATATCCCCGCCTATAGTTTAAATAATGCGAGCAAAACCAAACATGTTTTTTTTTTTTTTGGCGGGGGGGGGGGTTGCAATAGAGGTCAGCTCGATTTTTTTTTTTTTTTTGGTAGTGAGAACGCTTTGATATTTTTTTTACAAAATATAAAGGCAGTACATGATTGTCGATTACAACATTTAGTCATCACTAGCAAGCCACCCTTTTGATTATTACAGGGTGGAACGATAAAATTGTCGCCCTAAAGAAAAACACTACAGATTCATTTTAAAACTTTTATTGGAAAAATCAATTCGGTTAACTTGATTATGTAGTAGAACTGATATCTATTCAATGTAGCCGCCTGCAGGCTCAATTACCGCCTTGATACGGGTCCAGAACTGGGAGCATGCCTTTCCCACAAGCGCTGGCGGGAGCTTGGTGAATACTTGGCGGATGGCGACGATCAGTCTGACTTTGACGTTGTAGGAGGTCATGTTGGTGATGCTCTTGACGTATGGCCAAATTACGTAGTCCAACGGGTTCAGGTCGGGGGAGAAGGGGGCCAGTGAGAGAAGAGTACAAAGTCGTAGCACTCCTATGGAAGCCAAACCTGGGCTGGCGCTGAGTCCTACTGCCATATCCAGGGTCTGCCAGCGGCCACTTGATTGCACCTGGAGATCACTGTACTCTTCAACACATCCAGGTACACTTTGGTGTTGACTTTCAAGCAGAATTCGAAAATGTGAGGTGGCATGATGAGGGCCTCACTTGAAAGCACACCAAAGACTATAACCGTGTCCGGAGACTCAAGCATTGAACCGTCCGAGTTTGCATTTTGAGGGTGTTAGCAATGGCTCTGTTGTCATAACATGGATCGATAGAGAGCATGAGTTGTACAGCGGCGCATCTCTGATCTTGCTCGTTGAACCTTGTGTTACTTTCAGATATGATAGCAGGCTCCTATCGCTCTTGGAGTTTGTACACAACTGGCCAATCAGTAGATGGTCTACGACAACAACAAAAGAAAACAAAACAAAACCAGTTTTCATCAAACGGAAACGGAACCATATCGTCTTTTCTAGGGCGACAATTTTATCATTTCACCCTGTATATTGTATCTAATACTTAGCAATAGCTGCCCTCATGGCTCGATCGCAAAATACGCTTAAATATGACATTTTAATTTATACAGATTTCATATTTATTATTATAGAGCCAATACTATATTATTATATTGTACGCAATTAGCGATTTCAAAAGTATCGAAAAATATATGTGACTTTAATGCAATCAGCTAGAATCGAAACAAATACATTATTACCATTTGAGCTAAAACTATAAGCATATAAAACTTTAAAAACTAATGTTGTTAAGGGTAGAAATGAATATTTTCACCTGCGTAGAAGTAATACGTTTAGTCGACTTAGGCTTGCCAAGTTCCATCTTTTGTTAATTTTACTTCTCTTAGCAGCTATTTTTACCGGCTAAAACCAAATTGAATTTGTTTTACATGTCTAAATTCCTTATTTATCAAGTTTCAAGGCTGTAGACCAAACATTTGTAGAAAATGTTCTGCACACAGAGAGACAGGGAGACAGAGAGACAGAGAATGCTACTTTTATGACAGGATGACCCAAAAGTAAATATATAATTATTAAACTGCCGTATGTATGTATATATATAGGTATATTGGTGTATATATATATATGTATATGTG
>NC_136503.1:21269487-21279487 GCF_053919585.1 Euprymna scolopes | reverse complement strand
AAAAAAAAAAAAAAAAAAATGTAAATGCCCAAAATAGTCAAATCTATTTTTGAAGCGATTAGGATAAATATTACGGAAGATTTTTTTCTCAGTGATCTAAAAAAAAAAAAAAAAAGAAGGAAAAAAAAGGGGGGAGGGAAAAATTCTCGATCACCATTCAACATTCAACGCTAATTCATAATTAATGCGCGAGTAAGGCGGACTATATTAAGAAGAAGAAAAGAAAAGAAAACATAAATTCTGGGTAATTTGTTTATGTAAGCACCTGCAACAACTTAGAAGTTCACCCATAAAAAGTCGTGCCGGCTTTTCTTTTCATATAAAGGCAGGGGCGGGGGGCTTGGCACATTCTCACTCTATGATCTGGTTCGCTAAGGGACCCGATCCTTTTGTAGGAATGAAGCGTTGTTCAGTTCGGGTTATCTTCAAAACCAGTGCTCAGAAAAATCAAGCTGCCGGAAGTGGATACGGTTGATTATGGAACGGAACGGAGTCAAGACACGAAAAACGTAACCATATATTTGTTTACAAAAAATTACTTTAGTTTTAACATTTCTTGTGTTATTAGGGAACAAAAAGAAAATGTTCAACTTGTACATTTCTATAAATAGTCTTTTTGAAATAATATATTAAATAGTTTTATATTTATTATTATTATTATTATTATTATTATTATTATTATTATTATTATTATTATTATTAATAATAATAATAATAATAATAATAATAATATTAATTTTATTATTATTATTAAATGATTATATAAAATAATTTATTAAATATATTTTCACACTTGTGTTATCGCGAAACAAAAAAGAAAGACTTTTCTTTTTTACATTTATCTAAGAATAAAAAATATATTAAAGAAACTTTATAATATATAGACTAGCAGGACCTGTTAACCGGCGTTGCCCGGTGGTGGCATGCCCTCTCCCCGTCCGCGCGTAAAAAATTAAAGTACAGCTGTTATTGTTGCCCAACCCCCAACCTCCTCATGTTAAAAACAGCTTTCGGAATGGACACCCCCAACACTCATATGTTTAGAACGGCTTTCGAAATAGACACCCCATTTTATGAGTGGGGGTGAGGTAGTCAAAAGATTTGCCCGAAATGTAAGCTTGATAATCGCTGTCAAGATCCCCACGCACAAATACTATATTACAGAATTTGAGGGTTGCAGTGTGGGTCGGCTCGTGCGTACTAATCTGGCGGGCAGGGTATTGTACATTGTATGGTTCAGAGTATGGTAATTTTATTGGCAAGATTGGAGTTTAGGTGGCAAAAAACTCTCGAACCCTCTATCACTTTAAAGGAACTAAATTCCTGTAGTCACTGTACATTACCATGTAAACATGTACACGGTATTTCAGAAAGTAACAGTTTTAAATAAGTAGAAAAAATAAACAATATAAACAGAACGATTTCTTTAAATAATAAACAATTATTTATTTTAAACAATTTATATAGAATTTTTTCATATTCTAAACAACTAGCATGGGTGCCCGGCGTTGCTCGGATGTTTGGAGGTGTATGCTGAGCAAAAAAAAAAAAAAAAAAAAAAAACGGTCAATTTTTTTTAGCTTTGACCCCTATTATGACCCCTTAACATTTATTGTTTTTGGCTCAAATCAAGTTATTATGTTAGATTCATGTCTACGGAACATATATCTAAAATTTCAAGGGTTTATACCCCAAATTTTTGGAGGAGTTTGGTAGAGTTGTCAAAGGTCAAATCGTTGAACTTTAACCCCTTAACAGCCAAATTTCTGGCTGAAAACCGATCACATAGATGTTTCCAAATCTCAGTATCCTGTATATCAAATTTCGAGTCTGTAGACTAAAAATTGACAGAGTTATTGCGTAGGGAAATGTACACACACAGACACACAGACAGATACACAAACACACAAACACGTTCACTTTTATATATATATACTAGCATGGGTGCCCCGCGTTGCCCGGGTGTTTGGAGGTGTATGATGAGCAAAAATAAACGGTCAATTTTTTAAACTTTGACCCCTATTATAACCCCTTAACATATATTGTTTTGGGCTCAAATCAAGTTATTAAGTTAGATCCATGTCCAAGGCACCTATATCTAAAATTTCAAGTGTTTAGACCCAAAATTCTCGGAGGAGTTTGGTAGAGTTCTCAAAGGTCAAATTGTTGAACTTTGACCCCTTAACAGCCAAATTTCTGGGCGAAAACCAATCACATAGATGCTCCCTAATCTTAAATTAAGCAAAAACAATTTTTTTTTACCTATTTTCGCTTAAAAATAAAAACAAAACTTATAAGTGTTTCAATATGTAAAAACATTTATAAATATATATATACCTAAATGAAAAGAAAATTGGGGAAATTAGGCAAAAAACTTTTGCTTTATGACCTATTTGCGTTCAAAAATAAAAACGAAACATGTAATAATAGCTATTATCTGTGCGAGCCATAAGAAAATACAAAATAAAGCAACCCCTTAAACATGTAAATAGCAGCGAGTACCCGTGCGAGCACAAAAAATAGCCGCAGTAGGCAGGCTCCAACGTGTAGCCCAAAGAGGAAAAGGAGGTGAAAAAGAGGAAATGCTTTAGTCGACTGGTTTATGGCGAAGTTACGACGTTACAGGCCTTTGAAATAACGCCTTTAAAACGTACATATCGCGAGGCGTGAATGACTTTGCAAAAATGCCAACGCATAAACTGAATCTTCCTTGCAAAAAAAACAAAAAAACGGCCTAGTTGATAGATGGCATTGTCCCAACGAATGTAAAAATCCTATTTGTGAGACATCGATTTGGGTAATCGTTGGTTGGATGACCACACCCCTTGTTTGAGACGAGTTTACAAGAATTCTGGCGAAAGAACTGACTCATTAAATTATCGCCCCATTAGCTTCCTCCCTCTTTTCGCCAAAATAGTTGAGTCCATAATTAATCAACCTCTAGTCCACCACCTTACAGTTGCTACACTTCTGTTTTACCAACAATATGAATTTAGGCAAACCCGTTCTCCTGCAGGTATCCTAACTGTAATCTCTGAACGCATATATCATGAACTGGTCAAAGCAGAGGAAGGCATTGCAGATCCCTAGATATAACTAAGGCTTTTGACAGGGTATGACACGATTGTCTTCTCAGGAATATCAGACCATATGGTATTCAATGGTGTTTTGAATAACATAATTAAATCGTTCTAAAATCCAGGTTGTCCTCAATGGCCTTACGTCAAAATAATATTATATAAATGTGGGTGTACCTACGGGATCGATCCTTGGACCTTTATTATTCCTGATATTCATAAATGACCTTCCTGATAAAATTCTCTCTGATATTTGTATATTTGCTGATGACACCACGCTCTATAACCGTCACATATCTAAGGAAATGGCAGAAACACTAGAGGGAAACCTCCAATCTGTAGTGGAATGGGGACAAAAATGAATGGTCACATCCAATGCGGCCAAGACTAAGCTTGTTTCCTCTAATAATTACAAGAAACCTTCTCAACCACCAATAGCTATGGCTAAAGATACATTACCTGAAAGTACTTCGTTCAAACACCTCGGCTTAACATTCACAGGGAACATGAGTTTGAACAGCAAAGAAGGTGGGCTCTCTCTACCGTGCTAGAAAGTTACTTACACCTGAAAGTATTCTGTAAATCTACAAGGCCACCATTCGCCAATGTATGGAGTATTGTTGCCACGTTTGGGCTGGTTCATCTGCTCCTAGGCTTTCACAAAAGAGAGTCGCCAACCTAATAGGTATCGAACTGTCAGCTAGGCTTCAGCCTCTGTCCCATCGACAAAATGTTGCATCCCTCTGCCTTTTTTACAAGTATTTTAATGGTAGATGCTCCGACGAACTAAAAGCCCTTGTACCCCCTCGGCGTGAATACCCCCGATAAACCCCACAAGCAGCAAAATCCCACCCCTAAGCAGTAGTAATTCCCAGATGCCAGAAAGCCTTCTACTCTAATAGTTTCTTCCTCAGAACTGCTCGACTTTGAAATTCCCTTCCGAGTTCCTGCTTCCTCGACTGTCCTGGCATGCAGAAGTTTAAGTTGAATGTAAACAGATATCTTGCTGCTCAGCCCCTACTTAGTGTCTCTGCAATTATGTCCTAGATAGTAACCCTTACATCAAAGTGGCACTGTGCCTTGTTTGGTTTGTTTATTTACATATTATTTTGAAATATGTTTATTTATATTTTATTTTGAAATATGTTTATTAATATTTTATTTTGAAATATGTTTATTTACATATTATTTTGAAATATATTTATTTATATTTTATTTTGAAATATGTTTATTTATATTTTATTTTGAAATATATTTATTTATATTTTATTTTGAAATATGTTTATTTATATTTTATTTTTTAAATATGCTTATTTACATCTAATTTTTAAACATATTTATTTACATATTATCTTTAATATGTTTATTTACATATTATTTTTTTATATGTTTATTTACATATTATTTTCTTAACATGTTTATTTACATATTATTTTCTTAACATGTTTATTTACATATTATTTTTAAATGTTTATTTATGGACGTATCTTTTACAAAAATAATGAAATTAAACAAACAAGAAACGTAATTGTTTGAAAAAAAAACATATTCATTTGAAAAAAATCATAAAATTAAATAAACATATTTATTTACAAAAAAAAATCAGTTTTCGAATATTTGCAGTTATTATTAAATATAATAACTGCAAATATTCGAAAACTGATTTGAAATGAAGCAAACAAGAAACTGTGGAAAGTAATTGGGTGGAGATCGCCAAATTCAATGACACCATATGTTTTCTATGACGTGTCAGTGCATAGACAACAAGTAATGGCTCGGGTAAGTTAACATGCGTGATCACAAAAAGAGTTAAAAAATAAAAACAGTTTTCGAAACGGTCAATTAGTCAGCCATAATGTGTTGAAGCGTTTATTCCATATGCGTCCATTCTCTATCCATCAACAATTCATAAAGCTTTACGAGAGAAATGATTCAATAGTTGACATTTTCCAGATATTCAACATCTATCATGTTTGTGGATCAAACCTTTATGCCAGAACATATCAAACGCTATTTCTCTAGAAATAAAACCTCCACCAAGAAATACATGTGTCTTGCGTGATATTACACTCGGTACATAAGCAGTTGGCCTTGTAGTTTACTGTTTATAGTTGTCTGGTGTGAATGCAAGCCTCATTATATTGTTTTAAAAAGGGTATTAGTGGATTCTTTGTAAAAATTTTACTTGAGAAAACTTGTATCTTGTTTAGGGTTTTGTTTTCCTCAACACTTCAACAGATAGACTATTAGGGATCCCTCTAAAGGCAGTATAATATAATGGATATTGTCGTATCTCTGTATAAAAGTATTGTTTTCTCTTTATTAGAGAAATGCTCTTAAAATGTTTAACCAACTCCATAATACTCGGTTTCTTCTTAGATATTGTTTAGGTACATTCATTTTATAGGTACATTTATTTTATAGGCATGATTAAAGAGAACATGAAAATGCACAGCCTTTTGCAGAGATTGAACTCACAACCTTCATATTATGAGATTTTATGTTTAATATAGTTTTTTTTTTGTCAGAATGATTCATCGTTGCATTTTGCTCCTGTTACACCATGTTCGGTAGTGATCAAATGGACACACACGCACACACATTTTCATTAATACCTATAAGATGATGAACTAGTATTTAGTATTGATAAAAATGGAAGATTTGGGATTGTTTTCATTTAAGTTTTTTCAAAATAACTTACATATATGCATAAACAAATGCATGAACATTCCTTTTACGTTTTGTTTGAAAAATCAAATATTTTGAAAAGAAAAAGAAGAGCAATTTGAATGCCTTAATCATAGCTTCACCTAAAAATATAAGTTTACGTAGGTGTGCATCTCACAATAAAAATGAAATACCTTTAAAACATTTGTGTCATTTCAAAATGTCAGTTATATTTCGAAAGGAGTGCTGAAGCTATTCTATCTTTTTAGTCTTGAGGTTACTTGTCGAAATTGATACTATTTTTATATGATTTAATTTCAAACTGAATACAATAGAAGTAATATTATGTTCAATCGTACTATAGGGGACGTTAGAATAGCTCCCCTATTTCAATCTGTTATCAGCTACGGTTTCGATACAATTAGGGTCGATCACGCATATTAACCTACTTGGGCGTGGTTTACGTGAATAAAAGGCCGTTTCACTAAAATCACGTTATCTGCTGACGTCGCAGAATAAAGTACAATAGCCACGGTTAGGCGATTACGACCGACTGTTACGAGGATAGTTATTTTCTGTTTCAATTCTCCAATAAATTGCTTAAGGATTTATAAAGCTGGTCGAAAAACGACTGTATTTGATGATGATTAACCCACTCCAGATATTGCTTGGTGTCTAAGTCATGACACCTCATAGGAAATAGACCGTGTCAGTTATATAGGGTATTCCAAAAGTCTTGAGCACATTTTGACATTGAATATCTGGAAAACTATGAAGGATAAAAAAACGCATTTGGTATATTCGTAAAGCTTGTAATCTCAAGTTTTTCATGGGATGTTCAAAGATGTTTAATATGACCATTATTCACACGACACACATCAAGCTGATAGTCCCATTCTTGCCAAACTTTTCCTAGCATTGCGTTGTCAATGGTTGCAACAGCTTCTGTTGTTCAGGCCTTCAGCTCATCCAGGTCTCTTGGAATGAGAGGCACACAGACCAGTCCTGTTACAAATACCCACAAAAAAGAAATCGTAGAGGGTGAGGTCCTTTTTAACAGATGCACGTTGAACAAGTGTTCATGATTCAGTTTTTTGTCAAATTCAAACACAAAACGCTTTTTTATGGTTGAGTGAACGCCATTATTGGATCTTAAAAAAAAATGGGGGAAAAATTAATAGCAAACTTACAAAACACTTAATGCATTTAACTTTAAAATGGCACCGCTTTCATCTTACTACCATTCATAATTAAGCAGATATGAGGGTTTGAAATGTGCTCAAGACTTTTCGAACACCCTGTATTATCAAAAAACAATAAGAGATTGTAAAAAATCTTATCTAAAAATATTTCAAAATGAGTGAATTTTGTTATTAATAATTGAATACATTTTAAAAAATAAAACTTCACTTTAGCATTTTCCCGCCAAAAAATACTCCCTTTAATTGCACGTGTCGAAATCTAAAATAATTGTTTATCTTTCGGAAAAGAAAATACAATCACTTCTGAGCCAGTTTTATAAGTCCCTCGACAATTTCTCTTAGATTTAAAAAAAGGAAAATGACTATCCTCCTAATAGTCGTCTATTGAAAAACCGTGACCATTGTACTTTATTCTGCCACGTCAGCAAGGCACGTGAATTTAATGAAACGGCTTTCTATTTATGTAGGCTGGCGCCCAACTAGGTAAACATAGGGATTCGCCCATTATTCTTTGTATTATACTTCCTGGAAGACTGGTTTAGGTTCTGTCAAATGCGTGGCAAGGGAAGGAGTCCAGCAACAAGCATAACAGAACAGATAGAGCTGTCCAGATTGTCGGCAGGAGTTGCAAATTTTGTGGGCTTTGCAGTTTCTACTTAATTTTCGCGAACCATTTGTATACTGGATTTTGTAGTTTGGATCATAAAACTGTCATTGTCTCAGTTGGTTTAGTGACATAACGGTCGTCTTTGTTCACCTGTAGGTGTAGCAGCCTATTAGCAATAGTTATGAATTTAGAGAACTTTGCAGCTTGTCACTTCATTCTCGGACCTTACTTAGGTGTAGGTTACTAAATGGTTAACGACAGGATTGCCAAGTTGGAATCCAGTTCATTCCATAGAGACATTTCATCAAATCGACACTTGGCATTGTATACAACACCCTTGGGAGGGGTAAATAAATACTCACGTGTTGTTTGCCGAAAGTTGAAGTAAAAAAAACAAATCGACAAGCACAAAACTAGGAACTTTTATAGCAGAGTCACAAGAAAATATCACTTGATCTTGTATTGTTCGGGGGTCTGTGTGACATATAGGAATGTATGGCGAGTATATATAAAATAGGTATGTATAATGGAGGGGGGGCAAACCGTTATGTAGGGAGGGGACCAAACCGTTATGTAATCGTTCGTTGCATGTGTGTACATTTTTAATATGTATAATAATTTCTCTTAGATTTAAAAAAAGGAAAATGACTATCCTCCTAATAGTCGTCTATTGAAAAACCGTGACCATTGTACTTTATTCTGCCACGTCAGCAAGGCACGGTAGATACTTTCAGCAATAGTTTAACAAACGGGAAAAATAACACAATTTTCTGTTTGCTCAGACAAGGGAAATACACACCTTTTTGGTCAGAACGTTCAAAACGCGCTTCTGCAAATGTAAGTCATTTTCTTCCCCCGATAACTCAGACAAACAAATTGTTTTTCCACATTTAAATTTATTCCTGTTGCGACTTTTTTGTTGTTTTGGGGTTCCACACCATTCCTTTTTCAAGGATTACATTTTACTGCTTTTTCAGCTGAATGCTTCCATAGGTGAACGATTCCCAACAAACTAAGAACTTGTCTGTCCCGTCTAATCGTTCCAACTCGTTCGCCCCAAACTCTTGACTAACTTCTAACTATGATTATATATATTCCCAAACTAACTCCTTACGTCATTAACTCCACGTAACCAAATACATAAATCGAATTATCTACCTTCATCGCGTATTTTGTTTATATGCTAACATTCTTTTCTATTAAAACATTTGTTTTTATGTATCTAAAATTCCTTCTTGTTATTGTTTATAAAATATAGTCAAGTTAAATTCCTAAAACGTCATGTAACTATATTCGTCCTTGAATTGCATTTTTCTTTTTAAAAAGATGTAATTCTATCTACGCGATAATAATAAAAGTAATTTGGCAATACCTCGGTATGCTAATGTACAACATTGATTTTGATCAAAATTTGAATAAAGATTCTAAACATAAGGTTTAATATAATTATATCCTGACTTTAGTCTTTGTAAGGATACGTAAATGTAATTTAAAGCTATCCTGTTCGCAGAATTACTTTAGTTGAAATATATGACATTTATTTGTTTCGTAAAAAATAACTGAAAACAATTTGATTTAAAAAAAAATCTATGGTAGACTTCCATTTTTACTATTTAAACGGATGTCAAAGGGTTTGTATTTAACTTTATCTCATAAAGAGTCAGATAAATAAGGATTCAATGTATATAATGTGGGAGGAGGAGGTGAACCATTTTGTAACATTTAAATGAACAGAAAACATCCTTCGAAATCTAGTAGGTGATGTCATTTCCTCTTTTATTCCCCACAGAAGAGAAGTTACGAGCCTCTCTGCTCTATCATTATTTTTTATGACAAGTGCTCGTCTGAGCTCCAATCTATGGTCCCCGTTACCAATCTTTCACAAAACCACTCGACTACCTACAGCCACTATCACCAATTTTCCCCACTCTCTATCTGTGCTTAAATCGAAACGCAGATTTCATGAACAAAGCTTTTTTTCTTAAAACTGCTCGCCTGTGGAACTCTGTTCCGTTGGGTTGCTTTTCAGCTGACTACAATATGGCCGTTTTTAAGTTCAATGCAAACAACTTTTTAGCGAGCTATCTCCTTAAAAAATCAAATTATACCTAATTTTCATCACTATCGATTACCGCGATGACCAGCGTACACTCCCTTATTCTTGAGTGGCCTTCAAGTCTTAATAAGTGGTAAGACTCTTGCAAAAAAAAATATTATTGTTATATTTCCCATACTGAAAATTATCTACAATACAATAGGATTGCAATTAAGACCAACATGGGGGATGGGGAATTACGACAAGCTATGTACATTATATTTAAAGAATATGGCACCCTTTTAATATTAAATATTACTAACCAAAATTATATCACGTCATGAATTTAATTTTAAAAAATCAATTTTTGTATTTTATATCTTTTATGGGTATCGCTCCAGACAAGGCAAGA
>NC_136503.1:21211987-21264487 GCF_053919585.1 Euprymna scolopes | reverse complement strand
CTGAGGTTAAAAAGCGGAAACCTAGAAATTTGAGGGATTTGGAGTACTACTGCATTGAAGAATTGTCAGAAATCAGTGTTGATGCTTGTAAAAACCTTGTTGATAAATATCCAAAACGGTTACATGCAGTTATTAAGAATAAAGGGCATGCTATTGACTATTAGTAAGAGAGGTATGAATAATTTTGAACTAGTGCCATTATTGTTTTTCTTTGTATAATGTTTCAAACTTGCATAATTTATTTATTTGTTGAGTTTAAATTAAATGCTTATGCTTGATTTATTGTTTGAAATCCCTTTAAGATTGTCTACCTTCTGGTTTGAGCAATATTCTTATAGAAATCTCAAAGATCCGAGGGGTATGAATAATATCGGGCACAAGTGTATATATATATATAAGTATGTATATATATATATATATATATATATATATATATATATATATATATATATTATTCGAAGAACCATTTAGGACAAACGTTTCTAGGCACTTTTGAAAGTCTCTAAAATCTAATATTAATTCCCAGTGTGTTCACGCTAATGTGTCTCATGTGTTTGTATTCGACAGAAGGTCCGCCCGGCCTTCGGGCCGGGGTCAAAGTGTAGTATCTGTTCTCTGATACATACACAGCGATAGGCAGTGTTGTTCTGGCGACACATTCTCGTGCCCGGCGAGCTTGTTGGGTAGCGTTCTGTCCGCACCCCCACTTGGTCTGTCTTTCTCTGCTCTCCCCCCTCACGGGGGGATCCGAGCTGATAATTTACGACCTTCCCGCGAGGGAGGGTCGGAAACACTTTCTCTCTTCCCTCCACTAACTTCCCACTCCCTCTCTCAGTTCTATCTCCCCTCTTGCCGCCTTTGGCGCCACTTCATTTTGGCGCCAAAGTCGGCTCCCACTTTGGACGACGACTCCACGTCACTCATTTTGGTGAATTATACAGGGAAGAGAGAGCTTTTTTCAAAAATGGACACCCCCAGCCCGGGGACCACCAATGGCGATACCCCCAGCCAGGGGGCTACCACAAGAAAAACTGCTCCCCAAGAGGACGACTCCCCAACAGGGGAAGCAAAAAGCAACGGGGCATACCGCCCGGACACTAAACCAAAGGACGCCCCTCAGAAAGGAGAAAACTCACCAGCAGCTCCCCAAGAGGGCGACTCCCCACAAAGGGGAGGAAAAACAATGTTGGACGGGGCATCCCGTTCCGACAACAAAAATCAAGAGGCAGTAGCCCCAAAGGACGATAAGGGAGACAGTGCTCCCCAAGAGGACGACTCCCCACAAAGGGGAGAAAAAACAATGTTGGACAGGGCATCCCGCTCTGACAACAAAAATCAAGAGGCAGTAGCCCCAAAGGACGATAAGAGAGACAGTGCTCCCCAGGAGGGCTACTGCCCCAAAAGGGGAGCAAATCAAGAAAACGAGGGGGCATACAGCCTAAACCTCCCCAAAACAAAAGGGGCAAAAGCTCCCAAGGACAATAAAGAGGACAATGCTCCCCAGGAGGCCGACTCCCCAAAAAGGGAAGTATTTCCTGGAAGAAGTATAGAGCAGGGAGAGTCGGTCCTAAAGGAAAGCGGAAAGGAAAATGCGCCTCAAAATAGCAACCCTTCCGCCAAGGAACAGCAAAAACAGTCCAACCTCACCAAAGATCCAACACCAACAAGAGGGTCGGCATGGGGGAAGACTGTAGAGAAGCAACTGTCCCCTCAAGAGTATAGAGACTTGTACTTGACCAAGTACAGACAATACATAGAGGGGGCAGAAATTAAACCAGTGCCAGGCGCTTGGGAGGCAATCGAAGAAAGAGTGCTCTCCCTCATCATCTCGGATATGCCGGAAAACCGCCTCCTAGGGATGAAAAAGGAAGACATGGCAGGGCTCCTACACAAGCTAAACATCCCGGTATTATACCTGTACCAGAGGAGCTACGCCATGTGGGACATCCTCCTACCCACCAAGGAAGATGCGGAGAGACTCTCCCTACAGGAAATTAAGTATGGGAGAACAAAACTAAAGCCCGAATACCAGGGCAGGACAAGGACCCGGGTGCAGGTATTCAATGTACCTATGCAAATATCAGCAGAAATCCTGGGATCCTTCTTCACACAGTTCGGCGAAGTGGAAAAAATAACCCCAGTGCGGTCGAAAACCGGCATGCACTTGGGCAGCTACACTGTGGCCATGAGGCTAAAGAAAGAAGGCTTCCAGGCGATACCAGCACAGCTGACATTTAAGGAGGCAACTATGACAGTAGTAGTGGAGGGGCGTCGTCCGCACTGCTGGTTCTGCCAAAAACAGGGTCACATGGCCAAGAGCTGCCCTCAAAGGTCAACTCCTACTCAAGTGACACTAAAGGCGGTCCCAACCTCTGAGACAGCACCAGTGTCCAAACAGGCTGTCACAACTCCTGCAGCCAGAGCACCAACCCCAGCACCGAGGAAACCCAAAACTGTGCAGGAGGCCAAAGGGGAGGAATGGATCACGGTAATGAGGCAGAAACGGAAGCCCATAATCCCATCTGCCACCGTCCCACAACCAACCCAACAACCGAGGCAGCAACAACAACAGCAGCCTCCACAACAGCCGCAGCAACAGCCATGGCAGCAGACACAGCAGCAGCAGCCAAACCAGCCGTTGAACCAGCCGCAGCAACAACATCAGCTGCCGCGGCCAATTCCACAACCAATGCCACGAAAACAGAAGCAACAACAAAAACAGCAGCAGCAGCAACAGCCAGAACAGCAGCAACAAAAACGGCTGCAGCAACCAGAAAAGCAACAGCATCAACCGGAGATACAACAATTAGAGGAGCAGCAACAACCAACGGTCCCCACACCAATTGAGACGGGGATCAAGCGAAGAAAACACTGCTCCTCTGAGGATGAATCTGCTAGTGAGAGGGAGAGGAACTCAACCTCACCACTCCCCGGTTCATTCAAAAGAATAAAAAAGAAAAGGAAAGGGGAAGAAAAGGCAGCCCCCACTCCCTGTGAGCATACACCACCTTTAACAACAACACAACCCACTTCTACCCCCATACCACATACTGCACCAACACTAGACACCGCACTAACACCAACACCAACATCAGACACCGCACCAACACCAGACACTGCACCAACACCAGACACTGCACCAACACCAACACCAGACACCGCACCAACACCAACACCAGACATCACACCAACACCAGACACCGCACCAACACCAACACCAGACACCACACAGACACTCGTCCCCACACCAATGCAAATTGAGCCGCCATCCCAGAAAGAAAAGAATGAACCCGGGAGGGGGAGAGACCCTTCAGATTCTCCCACTTACGGACTCACTCCAACAGGGACTCTCGCCCTCGAAACGAGAGAGGAACTTTGTTCTGTAGACCCCCTGTCTGTGGCAATGGGCGTACCACACCGGCAGAGAAAAAATTTAAAACCTCTGCTGGACTGCCAACAGATAGGGGAAAAGACGTTAATGTCCCATCTAACTTCCCGGACGCCCCACGGCTAACAACTTTCGTCAGGCTTCCTGAGGCCTGCAAAACCAACGTGTGGACAATGCTGGAAGCCGCTGAAGGGGCTGGTCCGGGAATTGAACTGATTAGGAAAAATGACCCTTCCCTTGAGGAACTCGCAAAACAATGCAAGGGAAGGGTCCCAGTGTTGGTCCATCCGTCACTCTATAGGGCCCTTAAATTGACTTACCCTTTGGATGTCGGCGGCATTGTGAGAGAAGGTCAGGACATGAAAAACCTGACCACCTTGAGCATTGCACACAACGTCGGTGTCCTTTCCCCGGCTGACTTCGGAGCTGAGTGTAACACACCTTAAGGTAGGTACCATGGCTTTGAATTTGGCTAGTCTGAATGCGAGGGGCTTGAGATCATCGGGCCGGGCGGCTCGCCTCCGGCACGACCTCTTGTCCCTGGGAGTGGATGTCGCTGCGATTCAGGAGACGCATTTCGTTTCCTCTGTGGACTGTCAGGTGCTGGCCCGAGACTTTGAGGTTTTCTCAGCATATGGCAGCCCGCGGGGGAAGGGAGTTTCCGTGCTGGTTAAACGTACCCTGTCGGCGACGGTCGACGTTGTCCATAGAGATGCGGTGGGTAGGCTGGTTGTGGCCGATGTTGCCGTAAAAGATTCTGTGTTTCGGGTGATTGCGGTTCATGCGCCCAGCACCGCTCGTGAGAGGGTCTCATTCTTCAGTCAGCTTGACGCGTTTGTAGATTGTCGGAAGCGGGTAGTGCTAATGGGGGATTGGAATTCCATCTTAGACCCCGACATAGATAAGGTAGGAGGCGGAGCTAGAGGATCGGAGAGGTGCGAGTCCAGCATGGCTGATCTGATGGCTAGATGCGGTCTGGTCGACAGGTTTCGGGTCGAGCATCCAGGGCGGGAGATGTGGACGTGGACCAATAGTGTTTCCTCCTATCCAAATACTTATTTGGACAGGATGTTAGTTAGGAGAGGCAAAGTAGACTTCTTATCTTGTCCCACGTTCACTTGGCTAGGCCAGACGGACCATAAATTAGTTATGGCCCGGCTGAAGCTAGGAAATAGGCCTAAGTTAGCGGGGTACTGGAAGTTAAACACCTCCCTTCTGGAGATACAAGACTTCCAAGATCAGTTAAGAGAATTGATTAAAAAGGCACTAGTGGGGGCGGTTACCGGGAGTAAGTGGTGGTTAGGTCTCAAAGCCAAGATCAGAAGCTTCTCCGTCAAGTATGCCCAGCGCCTCGCACTAGATAAGGCCAAGACGAAGAAGAAGCTAGAGCAGAAACTAGCCCAGGCTATGGGGGAGGGTGATAGGGTTAGTCAGGAACTAGCTAAGCAGGACCTTCTACGCGAGACTAGCGAGCGTTACGAAGGCCAAGTAGTTAGAACTAGGCTTAGAAAGATAGGCAACGAAGCAGTCAATTCTGATGCAGACGTGCGCCGTGAGGTTTCTAGGCGTGGCTCGGACAAATACATTGCAAAAATCAAACATCCGAATGGACGCACCCTGGAATCGACTCGGGAGATCTGCGAGGGGTTTCGAGAACATTTCGAGGAGCGTTTTACGCAGCAGCCCGATCTTCCGGTCCTTGAGTTTAGCGACTATTTGGCCGACTCTCCCCGCCTCGAGGCGGCTAGAGCAGCTGGTTGCGAGGGCCGGGTGACGGAGCAGGAGGTCTTTACTGCGCTGAAGCAGGTCAGCTGTGACAGATCGCCAGGACTTGATGGTCTGCCATACGAACTGTACTTGAGGCTGTCACCCATGTTTCTGCCTCTTCTGACGGATATGTTCAACCATTGGTTTGCTCAGGGATCCATCCCAGGGCAGGTGACCAAGGGAGTGATCACATTGCTGAAGAAAGGTGACGGGCATGGAGGGGAAGAGTTAGACGACTACAGGCCCATAACTCTGCTAAACACAGAGTTGAAGATTTTGGCCAAGGTCCTGTCGAATCGGCTGCAGGTTGTTATCGACGAGTTGGTTGAACTGGAACAGAACTACGCTGTGAAGGGGAGATCGATTCAGAACAACTTTCACCTGATCCGCATGATCCTAGAGGGGGGAATAGATGACGACACGGAAGCCGCGCTGATAAACTTAGATCAGTCCAAAGCTTTCGATAGGGTCGACCATCGTTTCCTGGCATCTGTCTTAGAGGCCGCCGGTTTTAAACCGGACTTTTGCAAGTGGATCTCCATAATGTATCGACAGCCCATGGCTGTCGTGCAAGTCAACGGAAAGCGCTCGAAACCCTTTGTTATCTCTCGGTCGGTTCGTCAGGGTTGTCCGCTGTCGCCCCTGCTCTATGTCCTGGCTTTGGAGCCTCTTCTCCGCAAGCTGAGACATGGGGAGGCAAATTCGGCCCTGCGCGGAATGGCTCTGCCTGGCGGCTCAGCTGCCAAGGTATCCGCGTTCGCCGATGATGTCACGATCTTCGTGTCGGGCTTCAGAGACATTGAGGTCGTGTCGGAGGCACTCACACAGTACGAAAGAATTACAGGGGCCAAGATAAACCGCAACAAGTCGGTAGGACTGCGGTTGGGCGCATGGAGTGGCAACGCAAACCTCCCTGCGCCCTTCAGCTGGACAGATGGCCCGGTCCGAATCCTCGGCGTGTGGTTCGGACCGGGTCTCCAGCTTGACAAGAATTGGTTGGAGGTACGGTCAAAGGTGGAGGCTGCAGTCAATTCGTGGCTTCCTAGGAAACTTTCCTTAAAGGGTAGAGCTGAGGCGTGCGCCACTTACGTCTTTCCTCTCATCCTTTACCGACTGGCCGTACGTCCCCTGCCTGCACAACACCTAAAAGCTCTTGTCGAACTCTTGTCCTCGCTCCTTTGGGACAGAGGAAGACACTGGGTGAGCAGACAGGTCTGTATTCAACGTCCGTGTGAGGGAGGCTTGGGAATGCCGGACTTGAAGTGTCATCGAGATGCTGAGAGGCTGGCCTTCCTGAGCCACTATATGCAGGAGGACCAACCGTGGCACCCCGTGGTTACTGCCGCCTTCCCCGACCTCGTTCTCAATCCTTCCATCGAGAGCCGTCGCAGGCCGCGGGGAGAATCTGCCTACATGAAAGAGTGCCGAGCCGCGCTAAAACGACTACCAAGGTCCAGTGACCTTGTGACTGCTACCCGTAGGGAACTCCACAGGGATCTAGTGAAGGGGGCCGCTGACGACCCGCTATGCGCGCGTTTGGGGTGGCAGCAGAGTGAGATCCGCTCCGCGTGGAGCTGGGCGCCAGGTTCGAGTCATCTGAACAATTCGGAGTTCTCTCTGACCTGGCGATTGGCCCGAAATGCACTTCCACTCAACAACATACAATGCAGTTCTGGGTTTCTGGAGTCGCCTGATTGTCCCCGTTGTGGGACAACGGCTGTGGAAACTACGGATCACGCTTTCTTCGATTGCCGCGAACTCCGCCAGTACTGGTCGTATGTCAGTGGGGTGACGGCTCGCATCGATCCTGAGCATCCTCGCCCAATTACTGTATCCAATGTTGTGGACAACGTGAGGCCGCCGTGGGACCGGGAAAGACAAATGGTCTACGTTACGATTCTGGCCGTGGCGAGAATGGTGATTTGGACGTCGCGTCTGCAAGGTTGCCGGGGGGTGTTGTCTTTTTCTGATCAAGATCTGATCGCGTTCTTTAAACACCAACTACGGGTGAAGATCAGATGTGATAGAAGAAGGCTGCATCGCGCGGCATTTGACAGAAGATGGATACATGTGGCAAGTCTGTGTGTACGAAGAGGAGCCAAATTTGAATACGTGTTCCCCGCCTAGGTGTGGAACGCGCGGTTCTGTAAAGTTAAATTAAACAAGTAGTCTCTCAGCTAGCTGAGTGTGTGTTCCATCCCTCCCCGATTAGGAAGCCTCCAAGATCCCCATCCCCTCTTACCTGCAATTTTTGTTTTCACCCCTTCCTCTAAATTTTACCCATCTTGGAGAAAAAGAAATACAAACTAACCTCCATCCCTTACCCACAAAAATTTTCTTTTCTCCATTCATCCCCATCTAGAGGGCATCCCCACCTAGAGACTGACCCGCAGAAGCGAGGTTCCTTTTACAAACCTAGTGGAACGGGCAGTCTATCAACTAGACGGGGTTGGGAGGGTCCTACTAATCACCTTTTTATTTTTTCTTCCCCCGCCCTCGACACAAATGAATTATTGTACCATTTTATTGTTATCTTTTTTGTTTTTACTCGTCAATAAAAAATGTTTTAAAAATTGGGATTTACTAGGAAGTCCCACAATATGAAAGGGTGAATGCGGTATTATGGTGAAAGAAGATACTAGCTGGGAGAAACTTTTGACTTTGTTTAGTTCTAGAGTGACAAGGATGACCAACGACCCCCAAAATCCCCCCTTTTGAGTTGGCCATGTGCCTAAGTTTTTTTTCACCGTTAATTTTACTGTATTTTTTAACATGAATAAAAGATTTAATATCTCAAAGTGTAGTATCTGTTCCGACAGATGCTGCACTTAAGATATTTGTACCAGTCAATGGAGGGGAAACCCTCTATACTGGGACAATTATTATTTTTGGTAACCAGAGTGCCCCCTTTTTGCCTACTTTTAGGGGAGCTGGTTTTTACCTCACATAAAAAACGGCCTTGTGCCTAATTTGCTCAGTGGGGGAGCAAATAAATACCATCAAAGTGTAGTATCTGTTCCGACAGATGCTGCACTTAAGATAATTTGTACCAGTCAATGGAGGGGAAACCCTCTATACTGGGACAATTATTATTTTTGGTAACCAGAGTGCCCCCTTTTTGCCTACTTTTAGGGGAGCTGGTTTTTACCTCACATTAAAAACGGCCTTGTGCCTAATTTGCTCAGTGGGGGAGCAAATAAATACCATCTGTTCCGACAGATGCTGCAAGCTATCACTAGCTATGACTAGCAAAGACCAGATGTGGGGGCAACCCCACATGCCTGACCTTTAACCAGCTCCCATTTCCCACCTCTCGGGAGCTGGTCCCCTTTTTCCCTTCCCCCTCCCTTCACTCCTCACATTAAAAATCGGCCTTGTGCCTAATTTGCTCGGTGGGGGAGCAAATAAATACCATCTGTTCCGGCAGATACTGCAAGCAAAGACCATATGTGGGGGCGACCCCACATATAAGACCTTGGTCAATGTAGGGGCAACCCTTCATACCAATTGTCACTATCCAGCTCCCCTACTTCCCGGGGAGCTGGTCCCCATTTCCCCTTCACTCCTCACATTAAAAATCGGCCTTGTGCCTAATTTGCTCGGTGGGGGAGCAAATAAATACCATCTGTTCCGACAGATACTGCAAGCAAAGACTAGCTATGACTAGCAAAGACCATATGTGGGGGTAACCCCACATATCTGAACTTGGTCAAGGTAGGGATCACCCTACGACCACAGTTACTATCCAGCTCATATTTCCCACCTCTCGGGAGCTGGTCCCCCTTTCCCTCCCCCTCCCTCTCTCTCCACATTAAAAAACGGCCTTGTGCCTAATTTGCTCAGTGGGGAAGCAAATAAATACTGTCTCATGTGTTTGTATATAGAAAGCTGCTGCTGTTCTCTCTCCTTCCTCTTTTCAAGGTGTGGCAACAGCTTGGCGCGAATTCTGCAAACATTTTTCTACCTTTTCAGTTCCACGAATAAACTGATTTATTTCACCACACACGCTCTTTTACGGTCTCCTTCCTTTCATATCATTTCCTATTTCATTTCGCTTTCAATCGTTCTACAATAAACGAAACAGCCGATTAGTTAACTTGTGGCCGATATCTTTTAGTTGTGTAGAAGCTATTTTGGGGCGTCATTGTGTATAACCAAGAACCACCACGACATTTTGAATGATTTTGGGTATAAAAGTTACTGTTTTGACGAAGGAACAAAATGACCACACACACACACACACTCACACCCACACACAAATATATATATATATATATATATATATATATATATATATATATATATATATATATATATCATAATTTAGGAATTTAAATTTTATGATTTGAAACGGTTAAATTTCAAAAATAGAATTTTTATTGCATGCAAAACAAAGAATACAGTTTAATGACTTAAACTGTATTCTTTGTTTTTGCATGCAATAAAAATTCTATGTTTGATATTTAACCGTTTCAAATGATAAAATTTAAATTCCTAAATTATGATTTATTGGCTCTATTTGGTATACTGAGCAATTTAATTTAGCTGGGTTGTCTTATATAAAATATTATATCCAATAATATTTTGTAAGAGCGATAATCACTATATATAATCATATATATATATATATATATATATATATATATATATATGTATATACTAGCAGTTCCGCTTGGCTTTGCTCGAACCCTATGTACTGTTCATAAGGTTCTGTGCATATGTATATATTAAAAAGTGTGAATATGTAATGCCTTTCTGTATAATAGTCTTCCTTAACTACCATTAAGAAAAGGCAGACAGACATTTTCACTTTTATAGATATATATATATAGAGAGAGATAGATAGATAGATTGGATACACTATATAGATTTAAAAGGTATTAAAAAAAAGACCCATGCGCCACCACCGAGAATCGAAACCAAAACGTTCAGCTCATTATTTATTTTGCCTCTGCCGTCAATGGCTGGGCTATGAAAACATGTTTACTGCAGGGATAAAAATTAAAACGTAGACCAATAGCTACTACGTTATGCATTCGTAATGCCGGCGTTCGACCTTCACCTGGCAAATTTCATTTTTTTTTTTTTTTAATTTTCACACTTTTGCGCCGATTTTTCTGGGCTACATGCATAATAAAATGAAATAAAATGAAACATTGCAATAATAAAAGTCATTAGGTTACAAGTGTTCGATGCCTTCGTTCAGTCTCGAAAGACAAAGGATACCCCCTATAGGCGGAAGCTGCGCAAGTAATTATGAGGCAAGCGTTGCTAAATCCCCAACCATACCTCTACTGAATCGGCACTGCTTGAGTCCAGTGGCAAGGAGAAGTTCAGAACGACTGGAAACAATGCCGGGATAAGCGGAGAGCACATACAGTACCTAGAAGTCCCAAATGGTCACCCATCTGATACTGACCAGGCTCATTGTTGCTTAACTTCGGTGATCTGACGGGAGCCGGTGTGTGTCAAACGTGATTATTCCGTGATTACAAATATTACTTAAAACGTAGACAAAGCTTTATGAAATGGAGCTGGAGAAAACTGTAATTTGATAACAAAACATTTTATGCAAGTAGAAGAACATAATAGTAATTTTTAAGTAATTAAAATGTTCATAAGTCAAAAAGTGTATAGGTAAGGAGCTTAAATGAATTGAAGTTACAAGTCAAAATGTTCATTGTATGAATATGTGCATGATTGAATATTTGGCATTATGTATACGTGTGTGTTACCTAGTAGTGCATGTGTATATGAGCGCGGTCTGAAGCTAGTATGTGAGTCACTGGGTCCTTTCATATTGACATTCCGGCAAGTTGGGGTGTTGAGTAAACCTCTGGGCTCCTGCATTCAGATACGGCTGGTAAAATCTGAATAGTTTCAGCTGATTGTCTCCTTGATTTAAAGAAGTTTCAAACTCTTTACTGGCTTATTACTTTCACGTTTTTGGAGCTTCAAAAGATTTCAAGTGGCTGAAAATACTTTGCTTTAAGGCCTTCATATTAAAAGTTGTTATCTTTATGAAGTATAGAGGAAAACGAATTCTAACGAAGCAAAGAGGGGAAGAGTGTAAGCAATTATAGCCATTTGAATTTTAGTGTTCGTAGGAATCGTTTTGTGATTCAATTATCACGGGTATTACATTTTTTTACTATTTGGCGGGGGGGGGGAGAATGCGGAAATGTTATTTATTTATTATTTTTAACACAAACTGTTTTGAAAGTATTTCTAACTATCTTTGGGATGAAAATAATTTAGCCTTATTTTTTAATAAGTGCACAGAAGAGGCTGTTTTTATTTTTCACTATTTTTCTTTAATGCAAATCTATATATTTTTAAAAGGGAGCATGTGTGCTTGCGAGGACACCTCTCAACTTATATACTAAACGAATTTTTTATCTACAGGCTTGAAATTTGATATAAAGGGTATTCAGAAACGTGGAAATATTTTAATTGATTTTCATCCGGAAAAAGAGCTCGTAAGAGTTGCAAAAAAAAATGGTTATTGGGAGTAATCGGATTTTTATCTGTTTTTCAACTATTTCACGAATGCGTGTGCATGAATCATTCACGTGACAGTTTCTTTATTTTAAGTATAAGTAGGTTTGAAACACTTTTTAAAGATTGTGCCAAGCTGGCCTAATTGTTATTTCTATAAGATAAGCTCACAAATCCAATAGTTTGCAAACTTCTAAAAACACTTTTCTCAAGCAAAGGAGTTGCTACCGTAATTGATCCAATTTTTCTTCTTCAAGGAGAATTGTTCCTGCTTAGCATACCCACGCTCTCAAGGAAAATATCAATTTAACAAAACGAAACAAAATAACAAATACAGACGCAAACTAACCCAATAAACAAAACGTTCAGTTGCACGTATGCTTCGAAATCTATATTGCCGCTCTATTTTTATTTTATTTTATTTATTTATTTATTTTATTTTTTTTTTTTTGCTGCGTATTATTTTCACTCAATTTTGGATGCGAATGTTTCACTGCTATTTTTGCCTACCCCCATTTTAATTTTTTTTTTGTTTAGTTTATTGTTATGTAATTTTTCTTTCTTTTTCCAAACTAAGATTTGTAAAGAAAATCAGTTCCCTATTTATTTGCTTTCAAACGAGGTCAAAGTTAGAGACAACATCGTTTTTTTTTTAATGTGTAGAAAATCTACCTCTCCTGAAAGGGTGTAGAAATAAAAAAAAGAAATCGACCCAGTCTAGGACGATTTCTCATCTCATGACTGAGAGTAGGATATATATTATATGTCTGGTTAATTACTACTTTATAGTCTCTAAAATATTAGATGTTTACCATATCTATCGTAGTATTAAGATTCAACATGTCGGCCCATGTTTGTCCATCTTCTCATCAAAATGATGTATGGGCGGATAACTCTAGTTTCTTCCGCTTTAGAAATGTATATATAAAACATTTTTTTGTTTTGACAGAAGCAAACTAGAAAATTACTCTGAAATCTCTTTGTATAGTTTAATTTTCACCTAAAAAAAAAAACATCCTATCTCATCCAATAATTTTAATATTTTTTAATCTTTCGGTTATTATAAATTATGCACAAACTTTATCGATCATTTTTCTCTTAAACTTTGTGTGTTCAATACTTCTCAACAATCAGTCTAACTCGAGGTCCTTTTATCTGTCCTGTTGAGTTATAAGTCCTGGGTAGTCCTAGTAGGTCCATCCTCCCAGACCTTACCTTTCATCTTTAGAGTAGAGTTTATTGCTAACTGCTTGAAGCTTCCCAACTGAGGAATGCTGATGAGACTGTCTAATCAATTTTAAAAAGGCCAGAATGCCCCTTCTCTAGGGACACAAGCTTACTCTCCCCACTTTCCGGCCTTGTGTCACATTCTAGTTGCGTAGAAAGCATGTAAATACCGAGTACCTCTCGTTTGAGCCAGCAATATATCCAACAACATAGGAACTCTCCTCAGATTCTTCATCTCGATGAGATATGGTTTGTATAAGGTGCTCGATGAGATATGGTTTGTATAAGGTGTTTTGAGAGTAGGGGTTTGTTATTGCCTATCGCTTAAAGCGCCCTTACTTTCATCGTTCATGGTTATTTTTATAACCAAACAGAGTGTCTCTTCAAGAGAGCTGTTTTCTTCATCTTTAGCCGTGTACAATACCTTGATGCAAAGGGAAGTCAACACAAGGTTTAGTTTTTGTCTTGTGTAAATTTCAGTTCAACTGATTATCCTTCATATCTTGGGGTTTAATAGTCACCGAAGAAATTTTTGTTCGTTTTCTTTTTTTAATTTCCGGATTACTATATTGGATAAACACAATATTTTTGATTATTAAAATATTTTTTAACTTAACTATTCAATTTTTAGAGAGTATTAAGTTTGCTATAATTACGATCCGGTAAGTTTCTGGAAGAAAAACACAACTTGGTAATTAGTGGAAACAAAATATATTGCTCAGAAAAGCAACATACGACAGGTGAAGAGTGTGGGTATACGTCAGTCCGACTACCACGAGTGCATAACTTGAAATAACCTTAAGACAGATTTTTCGGGTCTTTAAAGTAAGTGGAGGAGTTCATTATTATCTGAAAGGTTGAGCACCACAATAGCTATATATATATATATATATATATATATATATATATATATATATATATATATATAATTAATGCAAAATGACAATAGTTTATATCTATAATATAAAGCTGAATGTCTGTGTGTGTATGTGTATGTGTGTGTCTGGTCACAAATAGGCTCCTATACGGTTGACTATTTTAAAAAAACCGATTACATATAATGATAGATGTATCGAGACACAGGAATGGGTATGTTTGATCTTGCAGAACGGTAGTTCATTAAAACTGTGGAGTCTGCGTACGCGCCTGATCCACAAAGTATGGAAATAAAAAATTAAAAAATTAAAAAAGACGTTTACAAGTGTTTTTGATATAAATGTACATAATAATACTTTGATAAGTATGTTTTAACTTAAATAGGGATGGTATAATAAAATTGTGGGGTCTGCGTTCGCGCCTGGCCTACATAGAATGGAAATAGGCACAAACTTTAATAAAGACTTTTCATATCTATCTGCGTAAGTATACTTTGATAATTATGTTTCAGTTTGAAGAAATATGGTATAATAAAATTATGAGGTGTTCGTTCGCGCTTGACCTCCATAGAATGGAAATATGTCACAAAGTTTAACAAGAATTTTTAATATAGATCCACAGAATATTGTGATAAGTGTTTCAGTGTGAACAGGTATGGTATAATAAATTATGGGGTTTATCTATTTTATTTTTACTTTCATCATATTTTGCTTTGGTTTTGATATCCCCAAATTCAAAGCTATCTCTTTACAAGCCTTCCTTTTCATAACCGATCATACTTTCATAAATCAGAGTCCATTTTCTGTAGGCTGTTTTTGAACCCAGTCAACGACAGGTACTTTTGCTTGTATATATATATATATATATATATATATATATATATATATATATATATATATATATATATAACATAAAATAACAATAGCTATATATATTTAACGTAAAATGACAACAGCTATATATATATATTTAATGTAAAATGATAATAGCTATATATATATTTAACGTAAAATGACAACAGATATATATATATATATATATATTTAACGTAAAATGACAATAGCTATATATATAAATATATATATATATATATATAACATAAAATGACAATCGCTATATATATATTTAACATACAATGACACTAGCTATATATATTTAACATAAAATGACAATCGCTATATACATTTAACGTAAAATGACAATAGCTATATATATATATATATATACATATATATATATATATATAACATAAAAAGAGATGTTCACTATGCTTGAAATTGTAAAAAAGCATTGTTTTAAATATATCTATTTTGACTAAAAGTCAGGACGAAGGGATACAATTTATGATGTTTTTTTACATGTTAACACCAAACGCTTCAGCTGAAGTTCTTGTTGAGCCGTCCCCATAAATAACCAAATTCTTCCCAATTTAACGATTACTACACTGTTCCGCCTTATGTTAATTAACCCTTATCTTCAGAAGCTTTTCTTTCAAAGCCTTTTTTTTCAAAATCTTTTGTTTTTCAAAATATTTTTTTTTCAAAAAAAGTTTCATAATAATTTTTCAAAACATTTTTCAAAATATATTTTTTTTAAAACATTTTTGTTTCAAAATTTTTATTTGTTACTTATTTCAAAATCTAAAATTTTCGCAGTTAATCGATCATTAGACTATTTTATTTAATTCTTTGTATGTATTTTTTATTGAAATAACAAGATTTTTGAGTGATAGGAAGAGGGGAAGATGTCTATGGCCTCATTTGTGTTTTTATATGATCCATAAAATAAAAATCTATTAAAAATAAGTTTTTTTTTATTGCATTCGCATCAAAATATAAAAGTTTTCCTTTTAGACAAAGTCAAAAAAAGAGTATCCGATCTAATAGATCCCATCCTGTCAACTAAGCGTCAACCTTGTTCCATGGCGGCAATGTTGCACCTCTGTGTCTGTTTTACAAGTATTTACTGTGAAATGTACGTTGAATTAACTCATTGCACTTGTACCCCCTTGACGTACATATCATCGAAAAAACTATTTAGTAACAAAATCTCACCCCTTCACTATAGAGATCCCTAGGTGCTTGAAAGCTTTCTACTCTAATAAACTCTTCCCTCCAACTGTTAAACTTTAGAATTCCCTCGCTGTTTCCTGCTTCTCTGACTGCAGAAGTTTAAATGTAATGTGAACTAAAATTTCATGCATCTCCTTATATAGTCCTTTGCATACATAATATTAGATAGTAGCCGCTTATATCCAAGAAGAAATATACTTTTTTTTTTACACAGTGATCACCACTTATCAAGGCCCGGAAACCACTCAGGGATAAGGGTTATTGCAAGTACATTACGTTAGTGTGGAGATTTGATGAAGTGTTTACTTAAGGGGGCAGTTCATTAGGAATTTGTTAAAATTGGACTTGAAGACATCCAAGTTGTAGTCCGGTGGGAAGCAGGTAGACGGAACAGAGTTCGACAGGCGTGCAGTTCTAAGAAAGAAGCTTTGTTCATGGAACCCGCGTTTTGATTTAGGCACAGATATACAGTGGGGGAAATTTTTCACAGTGGATTCAGCTAGACGATTGTTTTTCGTGAAAGATTGGCGAGGGGGGGGCAGAGATTGGAGTTCAGACGAGCACCTGCCATGGAAATAACGATAAAACAAGGATAGGCTCGCAACGTCTCTTCTGTGGGAGAGAGGTTGCAGAGTAGAGAAAAGGGCATCCCCCACTAAGCCACGAAGTCTATTTTGTACTCTGTCAAGGCAGGATAGGCTGTTTTTAGCAGCTCCTGCCCAGATATGGCAGCAGTATTCTATCCTTGGACGTGGGGGTGCAGAAAAGCAAAACAAACAAACAAACAAAAAAACACCATATCAGATCAAAGGAACTTGTTTCTTGGACATGCTATGATTTGTTTATTCAACACTAAACTAAATGTCATTTTTTTATTACTAGCAGATGCATCCGTTGTTTCCTGATATTAAACGTAACGTTAAATTCCTTAAAAAAAGAAACTCAGATATATGCATGCATGTATTATGTTTTTTCGAAACAGTTCACTTCTTATAAGTAAAAAATACTAGAGCTGAGATCGAAACCATCACCTAAAGACAATGAGTCAAGTACGATAGCTATTAGGCCAGCTGGACACGTTCTTTAAAAAGTGTTTTCAAACCTACTTATTCTTAATGTAAGGACGTTGTCATTTGACCGATTAACGCATGCGCATTCGTGAAACAGTAGACAAACAGATAAATATCCTACGCACAGTTCCAATATTTCAAAATACAACCGCTGAGATATAATGCGCGGATCTTTACAAACAGACTTTTCTTTCTCCAACTTTACAACATGGCAAGGAAGAAGAAAAGAAAAAAAAAAGAAACAAAACAACACACTGAAGATGGAGTATATCTCTGAAATATATTTGTGGTAAATTTAAAACAAGTAAAATATTTGTTTATTTTCCTATTATTACGTTGTGATTTGGCTTTCAAGCGCACTTGATGCGTATTTTATTTTATTCAAAACGGAAATTTGTATTTTGCATTTATGTTAAGATTTTTCAGAAAACAAAAAACTCTGGAAGAAATCTTATGCATGCAGCGATGAAAAAGAAAAAGAAAGAAAACAGCATACTACGGATATAATATAGTCCCGAAATACATTTATGTAACAAATTTCAAACAAGTAAAATATTTATTTATTTTCCTAATATTATGTTGTGATTTGGTTTTCAAGTGCACTTGATGCGTATTTTATTTTATTCAAGATAAAATCCAATGATACCTAAGTGTCAATTCTTCAATTTTAACCCATTAGCAGCCCTTTTTATGGATGAAAACAGATTAAAAAATTTCCACGTGTCTGAATACCCTTTATACCAAATTTCAAGTCTGTAGATCAAAAATTCGTTGAGTATATAGGTTGAGAGTTGTCATCATACAGATACATTCTCACTTTTATAGATACATATATACTAGCAGTTCAGCCCGGCTTTGCTCGGGCCCTATGTACTGTTTATAACTTTATGTGAATATGTATATATATATTAAAAAGTTCGACTCATGTCTAGGTAACCTACATCCAAGATTTCAAATTGGCAGAAGAGTTTGGTAGAGTCTGCAAAGGCCAACTCTTTCAACCATGATCTCTTGGCAGCCAAATTTTCATCCAAAAACTAATTAAAAAGCTTGCTACATGTCTGAATACCCTTTATATAAAATTTCAAGTGTTTAGACCCAAAATTCGCTGAATAGTTTGCTAGAGACCACAAAGGTAAAATCTTTTGAATTTTGACCCCTTGGCAGCCAACTTTTCCGCATAAACCCGATTAAAAAGCTTGCCCTATGTCTGAATACACTTTATGTAAAATTTCAAATGTTTGGACCAAAAACTGGCTGAGTAATTTGATAGAGACCGCAGAGGTAATTTTTTTTTAACTTTGACCACAATTTTGACTCCTTAACATTAATTGTTTGGGGCTCAAATCAAATTAAAAAGTTTGATCCATGTCCAAGTAACCTAAATTGAATATTTCAAGTATTTAAACCCAAAATTGGCGGAGGGGTTTGGTAGAATTTACAAAGGTAAAATCATTGAACTTTAGCCCCTTGACAACCAAATTTCTAGCTGAAAACTAATTAAAAAGATTTTCCCAAATCTCAATACCCCTTATGTCAAATCTCAACTCTGTAGACTGAAAATTGACAGAGTAGTTTATAGGGAAATGTATACACACAGACACACACACACACACAGACAATTTCACTTTTATAGATATATAGATAAATTATTCGTGTAAAAGTAAACACATTTAGTTTCTGACAATAGGATGTTTTGGATGTAAAAAGCGAACAATTTTTGCAAATTAAAGATATTTGCATTTGTTTATTTTGTAAAGCAAACACCCATTCGATATCATTTACAGCTTTTGCGTTTTTAGCGACCACGTGTTCTGGTATATTTTTACCGCACAAGTGGTTGTTATTTTGTGTGCTTTGTTATCGTAGATAGCAATTGATTGGCAGAAGAAAGCTTCTATCTTTTCACCACAAACGCTTGACCCCAATTTACTTCGGCAAGCTTCTGGGACTGATCTGAAATGGAAAACTCACATCAAATGTGTTGCCAACGTCACTGAAAAAATGGTTACATCATTCTTCTGCTCCAGAAGGTATCTTACTCCCGATACAATCTTCTACTTGTAAAACAGCCAACTATGTCTTAAAATAGAGTCATATTGCAAGATGTGGGGAGGAGTTGCTTGGAGTACCTTTGCCTGCATTGACAGAGTTCAAAACCGGTTTTGAAATCTAGTAAGTGATATCCTTTTCTTCTTCCATGCAACCTCTTTCTCACAGAAGAAACGTTCTGAGTCTGTCTTTATCGTTATTGTCGTGGCATGTGCTCGACTGAACTTCAATTTATAGTGTCCCCTGCAAATCTTTCACAACAAGCATTCATCTCACTGTCAACAATTTCTACCACTCTATCTATGCCTAAATCTGAACACAAACTTCATGAACAAAGTTTCCTTCTTAGAACTGCCCGCCCATGGAATTCTGTACCATTTGCATGTTTTCCAGCTGCCAAAACATGATACTCTTCAAGTCAAATGTAAACAAATTCTTGTTGAGCTGCCCTCTTAAATAATCCAATTCTACCTAATTCCCATCATTACCTATCACTACGTGCAGAGGTGGACTATTAGGGGCGCCCAAGCACCTGCCCCCTTTACTCCTGTTTTAAAAGTACCCTACCGTTACTTAATTTTTGCCGTTGTTTTTTTCACTTGTGCATCTGCCCTGAAAAAAGTTCTCTCCACGTCATTGGTTAGCAGTATTCAGTATAGCGTGAGTCTGTAACTATTTGGAGTAAATGCGTTCAATGTAAAGTGTAAAGTTTGAGAACCACCGATCTACAGAACCAGATAAAGAGAGGTATAGAGATAGAAGTTTTAATAGAAATATGTTACACTTTTGTCCTAGGCAACGCCGGAAGCCCTGCTAGTTAGTATACGAAAATGGTTGTCAAAGCCGCAGCATGAAGTGCAGCAATACGACAGATGATTTAATTTTGACTAACATCACGGTGAGCCACATGACAGCACGAAAGCAAATTGCAAAACTAGCAAAAAAAGTAAACATTTTATGTTTTAAAGAATCCGCATGTCGCTAACTAGACTTTACACATGTAGAGAAAGATTGAATGAACGAAATTCGTATGAATGAAATTCTGCTGTCTGGCTACTCTCATACGTAGAGACAGATTGTGCCGCTAGGACAGTGTGCCAAATCCTGATGTTTGTGCGTGTTGGTTCGACTTTCAAACAAGCTGATAATTTTAAAGCCTGATTAGCCTCTCTATAATAGTTAAGATACGATATTAGATGTCACTGATAATAATTTAGTGGACTCTCATTAGACGTAGGTATGTATAGTGAGATAAAAAAATAGTTTTAAATGTTTGATGACATTTCGTAGATGCAGTACTAGATCAGTTGGCACGTATATGAGCAAAAGACAAAAAGAGGGATAAGCAGATTGTGTCATTGTCTCACAAAATATGGCAGGTGCTCGACTGAGCTTCTATCTATCTTACCCTGTAGAACATTCGCATCAAGCACTCGTCTAATTTCAAGAACAATTTCCATTTTTCTATCTGTGTCTAAAGCTGGACGAAAATTCTATGAGCAAAGTTTTTTTTTCTTAGAACTACCCGCCCATGGAATACAATCCCACGGGGCTGCTTCCCAGCTGACTATAACATGGGCGTCTTAGTCGTATTTAATCAAGTTATTGTTTGTTATTGTTTATTGTCAAAGCATAAAAACAATAACAAAAAACAATTTCCTCTAAAAAAACAAGCAAACGAAATACAATGAATAAATATTTTAGGAAATGAATTTGAATCAGGAAAACTTTTACGAAAGGACTATAACCTAAAAGGGGTTGATATGCCATAAAACAAACAACAAAACCAAACACCATGAATAAATATTTAAAGATATAAATAACTTTGATCATTAAAAACTCTTAAGAAAATGATCGGATTCGGCATTAAATAATTTGAAAAGAGTTGATATGCCGTAAAGCAAGACAGTCAATCAAAGTCTGTGAGTGTCAGTCATTAATGTATCAAACTAAAACTCCGGTCGCCATTTGGATGTTTACGTCGTCCATTAACCTTGGGGGGGGGCGTTTTTTCATGATTAGAGTAACTTTGAAAAAAACATAATTTGGCAAAATCAAAAATAAAACACTCATTGCTATCATTGGTTAATTATATATACAAAAATATAAATATCTTAATTTGAAGAAAAAATCATAAAAACATAAAAAGAAGACAAAAAATCATGCAAAAATTTTTGTTTGTTTGTTATCAGTTGTTTGTTATTCAAAGAAAGACTATTTATTCATCAAAACTTACTGTACAATGAATTTCTTCATCCTTTAGTTTTCTAAAAGTTTCGTAAAGATCATCAAATTATTACTCAAGAATATTGTTTTCATTTTTCCTTGCGAGACCAAAACAATCACGAAACTTTTGTTTGACACTTTTCAATGTTTTCCAGACAATTCTGACGATATGGAAACGGCTCAAACCCTATGCAGGTTTAACCGTCTTCCTCCCAAGAAGGAAGTTCATGGGAATATGAAATTCTACAAGCGATCTCCAGTTGTATATCCCCGTTAGAGGAGATGACGATGTTAGGTTTTTGCAACTCTTTCAGAAAGATGTCGACGTCCCCCTACATACACCGCCTGAAATTCCCAAATTGGTCACCCATCTGGTACTGACCACGCTCAACATTACTTAATTTAGGTGATTTAACGAGAACCGGTATGTCAACGTGATTATGCCGTACTATTCCGACAATAGCACTGTGCTTATACTACATAAGTACTAAAAAACATTTAAAAAAAAAAGGGGGGGACAATGAGAAAATTCATATTAGGTTATCCCAAAAGTTCTGTCCGAATTAAAAATTTAAAAAATCTAATTAGCAGGTTTATTGAATGAAATTAAATAAAACTTATATATCAAAACTAGAAGAATACCCGTCCCATGACGAGCAAAGTGCTTTCCCAGAAGAGTTTTGCACCACTTTTATGATGTACTGAATTATCGTGAAACACAAATACAGCATGAAAAACAAAACTATTGATTCGATTTTTATTCCGACAAACAAAAGGTGAAGACAGGACTAGAATTGGTTAAGAAAATGCCGAAACGAACAACTGTAGCTACTTGTTGCATTTTCTGATGATTGCACTACAAATCACGTAAGTTACAGCATGTGCATTCCTCTGTGTGTGTGCGTGCATGCGCGCGTGTGTGTATGGAGGGCAGGTTTGACAGATAAAGATATTTTGGGAAAATGTGGCGAGACCAGGCTACAAAATTAGCAGATTGGAATCGCACGTAGGCAAAAATGCCACTACCTAACATATTGCTATTACTATCAGTTATATATATATATATATATATATATATATATATATATATATATATATATATATATATATATATATACATAAAATGCCTCAATCGCGTTATTGCTGATTAGAAAAATATCAATATTTCACTCAGCAAAATGAAAATTATATCACCAAACGACTTCTTTAAGGTTAGTTATTTCCCAAAATTTTATCCAAATTCATGCGGTATTCACAAAGTCATAGCATTTTATTCTTTATCGAGGAATTTCTACTGTCCATCGCTTTATTGTAGGTCTTTTAAAATGTTGTTTTAGGGCAAAAATATAATGTCTTATCATGTGAACTTTATTTTTTATTATATTTTTCTGTCAAAGAATAAGGAGAAAAGGCACATCCTAGGTGCTAAGCCTCAAATAAATGAATTATTAATCGACATATCCACCATTTTTTAAAATAACTTAAAACAATCTTTTGTTCACCGGGGGAGTCAATTATTTGATCTCAAAAAGGAGATATGGCTCTAACAATATCAACTATGTTCTCCACAAGGCATCCTTTAAAGTAAATGGCTCTCCTCCCTCATAAACTCCTCCTTTTTATATTGACCAGAGATATTCAATGGGGTTAAGTCTAGAAAACACGGTTGTCAGATCATGATAGTTTCTCCAAAGAAGCCCATAGATTCAAGGAAGGCTGCAGTCACGCTAACAGAATGGGATGGTGCATTGTCATACATAAAAATCATCTGAAAGCGACGTGACAATAGTAGGTCATCTAGCCATGGTGACAACAGTACTCCATACATGGGCGAATGGTTGCCTTATAGAGGTATAGGATACTGTCAGGCGTAAGTAGTTTTCTAGCACGGTAGAGGGAGCTAACCTTTCTTGCAGCAGCCTTGGCAATGCTCTCAATGTATCTATTCCAGTTCATATTCCCTGTAAACGTTAGTCCGAGGAGTTTAAAAGAAGTACTTTCAGGCAATGTGTTCTTGGCCATTGCTATTGGTGGTAGAGAAGGTTTCTTGTAGTTATTGAAGGAAACAAGCTTAGTCTTAGCAGCATTATTCTCTTCGACAGTTCAGATGGCTTCTAGTCATTCATTCTTGCTTTCATGCTGTATATGAAAGAATGAGAATTTAAAATCAAAATTTTATAAAATTGCCACATTTTCCATTATTGTGCCATCTTTCTTATTACTTTCTTATTCGGTACATTTAACCTCTAACCTGATTATAACTAATAATTCCTCCCTCTCGACTGAGTTGCTTGATAGGACTAACTCAGTTTATGAATTCAAATGCTCTTTGAGAGACTGTGTCTCCGACAATAAAGGTGAAAACATATACATAGGTTTGACTACCACCACTTTACTGAGAAGATTAAACATGCATCGCTCTGAAATTTAGGAAGATTTAAGTTGACAACACATCTATACTAGAACCGATCAATAATAAACAAAAACTTGAAATAATAGAAGAATTAATAATAAAAAATCTTATTATTAATAAAATAAACTTTACTAATATTACTAACGTCCTGAAATGTTTGTAAAGTTATTAATATAATCAGGATATAATATATATATATATATATATATATATATATATATATATATAGATATATATATCATATAATAATTGTTCAAAACCAGTTAGATTAATCTATCCCTGATGATGAATCCAGAAGGATTGGAAAGTACTCAGACTTATGATAAATATGGCGATTACATCAGTCAGATTCTGCCCGAAGTGGAAACTGTTATTTGTAAGTTTGACGGGATCCAAACTAGAATTAATAGACACAAAACATCTATTTTATTTCATGAAAAAAAAAATATATATATATGTATATATATATATATATATATATATATATATATATATCCTAATAATTATTTTATACCTATAGACATTAACTTTTAATAATTTTATAATCATAAGTGTAGAAAGTGATAATTACTGCTGGTCGAGGGATTTGAACCTAGCTACAAAGTCACTTTTGACTCCATTACCTCTGGGCCAGCATCAATTAACATGAGAATTAAGGGAAATAAAACACCTATAAATGCCAAATGTGGGCATAACAGTAAAAAAGTCAGTAAGTGTTCTAACAATCGGAAGTTGTGAAACTTGCACACACATATATATATATATATATAGTAAGTTATAAAATGTATATGGCGATTAAGCAACACTGAATATTCCGCATTTCATCCACTCTAGGATTCTTCAGGCGCATAAGCCTGAAAAGTCCTAGAGTGGATGAAACGCGGAATATTCAGTGTAGCTTAATCGCCATATACATTTTATAACTTACTAAGTAGCTCTACCTACGTATTGAGCACTTTTTAAGTAAATACTTAAATTTTACGCATAAATCTATGCTTTTGTATATTAATTTTATGTGAGTAAATTAAGTAATATATATATATATATATATATATATATATATATATATATATATATGTAGTCATCCAAATACAGTATTGTTTCGCTGTATCACAATTCATTTGTGCGACTAGACAGGCAGCTACATCAAGCCAAGATCAAAACCTGCCCTCCCAAATGACAGTCAAAGCTTCTAACCATTACGCTATACGGCTGCTGCTGTGCGGGAGGTGAATTAACAATGTTTTGATATCGTCCAAATGTCTAAGCTCGATTTGTTTACACAAAGAGCATCGCTTAATATGATGAAGGCAGTTTGTATATTACTTCCCGATATGCTCAACTCAAGTTAAGGAGTATTATAGTCATCCACATAGAGTACTGTTTCGCTGTATCACTGCTCATCATGCAGCTACCTATATATATATATATATGTATAGTAGTAAGTTATAAAATATACATGGCAATTAAGCTACACAGAATATTCTGCGTTTCATCCACGCTAGGATTCATCAGGCTTATGCATAAGCCTGATGAATCCTAGTATGGATGAAACGCGGAATAGTCATCTACATATGACTATAATACTCATTAACTTCAGTTAAGCATATTGGGAAGTAATATACAAACTGCCCTCAGCATATTAAGCGATGCTCTTTGTGTATGCATGCATAAGCCTGATGAATCCTAGAGTGGACGAAACGCGGAATATTCTGTGTAGCTTAATTGCAATATATATTTTATAACTTACTACCTAGCTTTATCTACGTATTGAGTACTGTTGAAGTAAATACTTAAAGATTACGCCTAAATTTCTACTTTCGTATACTAATTTATGTGATTAAATTAAGTAATCATATATATATATATATATATATATATATATATATATATATAGAGAGAGAGAGAGAGAGAGAGAGAGAGAGAGAGACATTATGAAGATATAAATGTTATATGTAAATTTATATATAACTGTTGAAGGCTTCATACGCATACGCATTTACACACATAAATACAATAAGAATTAGATTAATAGATTAATATTTAAGTAGATTGAAAGAAACATATAATTTTATACATACATGCAGTTTTATATGTAACTAACAGTCCGCCCGTCGTTGCCCGGTCGTAAAATACGTATAAATATTATATTTTAATTCATACAGTAACTGAGACATGTACAAGTGAGTATTATGTTTTTTTCTAAACAGTCCACTTCTCGTAAGTTAAAAAATACTTGCGCTGAGATCGAAACCAAAACCTAAAGACAGTGAGTTAAGTACGACAACCATTCGGCTAGCGTGGCACGCTCTTTAAAAGTGTTTTCAAACCGATTTATACTTAACATAAGGAATATGTATTCTGAACCATTCATGCATGCGCAATCGTGAAGCAGTCAGCAAACAGAGAAAAATCCGACGATTCCCAAGTATCAATTTGTCCATTTTCACCTCTTAGAAACTCTTTGTTTCCGAATGAAAACTGATTAAAAAGTTTTCCACGTATCTAAATACCGAACTTCAAGTCTGTAGATTAAAAATTCATTGAGTATATAGTCTATAATTAAGCTAACCCGACGACTTTTGATAGATTTGAATGAAAGGAATTTTTTTTTAGTTATGAATTTTAAATCATGTAACAGCACACGGCACTTAATCTAACTATTCTGTAGTACAGACGCCGGAGCAAGTCGTAGAGAACTGTCAACAAAACAAACTGATAGCGTGTGAAACAAGATGCAGGACACAACATTCTGAAGAAGAGAATGTGTGGTGAGCTCGGAACCTACCGTTACCAATTGGAGGAACTAACCCTTAACACTAATCTTATTTATTTATTTATTTATTTGCGGACTTTTATCCTCATCTTTATAGGTATTATTTCACGATGTTTTGGCCAACTATTCTTCTGGCCTTCACCACGTTGTTAACTGCAACGGGATAGGAATGCTGAATCTTCAACTGTATCCTAAGCAATTACTGCCTTCCATAGTTGTCGTCTTACCACGTTTTGGCCATCTAAACCTCTGGCCGTCTTTGGGTAGAATTAAAACTACTATCTTCAGAAAATGCTCACCTGGAACTGTAGAGATTCAACGTCTCTATTCACAGGCCTCGAAGGAAGATCATGGTTGGATTTTTTGGTTTTATAAATCCAAGTTTTTTTTTTGTTTTTTTTTCTTTTTTGTTATTAAAAATTTGTTGTCGGGTCCGTGCCAAATAAATAAAATATTCAAATTACTCCTCTCAAAAAGAATTCTAATAATTAAATAATATCAACCTTATTTCTTTTCCATTTTTTTTTTTATTTTTTTTTTTTGTAATTCGCATCCAACGAATGTTGCTATTTTCTGTTTCCTAACGTTTTTAAGATTTGCTCAGCGACGCTCGGTATATTCCGAAAGTTTACGTCGGGTGCCAGGCAAACCCAAGCGGACATTTACCAAAATCCGATTCGTAACTGTTATGTGGACGTTGATCTTCATCCCCAACTGTTATGTTTGCAGGTTGAACCAAATAACGTATAAGGCAATACAAATGAAAACTCAACAAACAAAGGTAGATCAATAAGAAGTGTATTAGAAAAAGTATATTTACAGTATATTTACATAATGGTTGTCAGGTAAGAGAGTCTTGGCTGGAGAACATATCTGCTCTCGGCTCGGCCTTCAGTGGCTTCTGGTTAACACACACTCAGACTAACCGAGTCTTGCTATTTATGTGTAATATTATCCACATATGTAAATGAGTGGGTGCCACCACAACAGCAACATACATTAGTATCTATTTATTCATATATGACATGATCGTGTTGACATTATTGTTTCAATTTAATTGTCTTTAGAAAATCTATTTGAAAAATTAATTTCGTTTCTTTACGTTCTAATATATTTCAGTTATCTATTAATGTAACCCATAATTGTCTCTAGTGACCCCGGACAAAATCAAAGTCAAATTTCAATGGGGGATTTTAGATTCTGTGAAATTAAACTCATATTGAAAATTGTTTAAATGTTCAGTGCTTATTTAGAATAAGTTATGTTTTAAAATACTAAATTATAGAACAATCTTTATGATATATGTATCGGTCACGGAATGAAGTTGTCATATTCCAAAAATTTTGTAAATTGTTAAAGTATTTTTTATATATAGAAAATAACTTTTTAGGAAATTGCAGCCATTACAAGACTGATTTTAATGCCGATACTTCGAAATGAGTTTCGCAGTTATTTATTAAATACGGCGGATACAAACACAACATTCTCGCTTTGTCATAAAATTTGATTTTCTTAGTTTTAAAAAATACTTGATCAATTTGCGTGAGTTTTGGAATATGACATTTTCGTTCCGTGACAGGTACGTACATCATAAAGATTTTTTTTTAAAGTTTTCTGTGTTTTTTGTTTTGGAAATAGTTTCTTACCGTTAACATATCGATTTATACAACGCCCAAATACGTTATCACATTTTTTTCCTTAAATATGTTAAGGTTGTTAAATGCATAGAAAAGTTCAATCGAAAGGAAGGTTCCTGTAATGATAGATGGCGACCCAAATTTATGAAGTCAGTTGTTTACTCTGGGAAGTCAGCTTTTATCTCCTGTTGATTTTTATCTGATCCAATTTCTTCAGTATTTAAGGCAAAACGTGTGCAATAATGATTCTTAATTTACACTATAAAAACGTCAAACGACATGGGATATGTAATCGTCGTCGTCGTCGTCGTCGTCGTCGTCGTCGTCGTCGTCGTCGTCATCTGTTTGACATCTGTTTGACATGCTGGCATATGCTGGACAGATTTTACAAATCGACAGACAAACTAAACTATCTCTGGCCGAGTCTTTATTTATCCCTCTTTCTCTTTCTTTTTCAATTTCCCCATGTTTCCCCATGTTAACTAGACCCTAACCCTAACCTCTTCTACATCCTTTTTTCTTACTCTTTTTCATCCCAAACAACGTATGTTGTCATTTGGACGTAAGGAGATTCTATTTGGGATAATATCTAACAGGGGATTGTGAGGAGTTAAGTAGCGAGATGTCTGTTCATATTACATTTAAACTTTTACATGTCAGTGCAGTCAAACAAGCAGGAGATTCCAAGGTCTAGCAGTTCAAAGGATTTCCGGCACGAAGGGACTTCAACAGTAAAGAGGTGGGATTTTGCTGCGTATCGAATTGTTTGGGAATACGTATGACAAGGAGGCACACGTGCTACATCTACTGACCAATAAAACTTATTCATTCTTTCAACTCTGGTATATCGTCAAAGTTTCCTGTTCTGCACACAAATCCCTATACTGTATAGATTTAATTTTCCTATGACGTCATAAAACTAAACCTGTCTGTAAAACTCACCGTACACATCCATCATATTTTCATATCTTTTCTCTCTATGCAAGATTTAACTTCTATACATCATCATACTGCATACACATGTTAACGAAATACCAAGACTTTATGTACGACATGAAATGAATCTTAGGAAGCTCCCCATCATTCCAGTAATTGGACTTATGAAAAATAATTTGAAAACCTACCTGGCAAATATATACCCGCTGAACCAAGTACAAGAGAGATTTAAACAATTGCATTTAAAAGGACGGTTAGAATCTTAAAAAAGATCTCTCGGTTGGAATATATGAGGTAGTGGGTGAATGTCTTGCATTCGGTAGGATGCTCCATCCCCAACTTAAACAAAATGATAACAAGATTAAAAATTAAAAATTAAACTCGTTGTTTTGGTCGATAGTGGCAATGCTGTGTTGGTTAGTAATGTCAGAAATGCCTTAAACTCTCTCCATCCACTTGTAATCACACTTGCAGGATATTACGTTTCTGTGTTTTTGAGATGAGGATTAATAATTTGTATTATTTAGATTCTTCAGACGACTGTTCTCGTGTACTCCCAGAGCTTCTTCAGATGTATCACACGGAACTCGTGAATCTGCGCCGAATTTCAAACAGAATCCTTTATTTAATGCACGGGAGTAGCATGCTCTCGTTCCATCAGTCATAACTGGGTAGAAGTCCTAAGTAATCTGCAATTTATTCTGAGGATTGAACCTTCAACCTCCAGAAGTGTAAATTTTACAACTGAATTTTACCGAGTACTCTATCTACTATATCACGGGTCCTTGTGCACGTACACCTGTTTAATTCTATGCACTAATTGTATTATCAAGGTAACAGAATTTCTTGACAGCTTCAATAGCTTTATGCATCCACACATATAAGATAGGTATATCAGGAGAAAAAAACACTTAATAAAAAATTGCTCATTTAAATTTTCATCTAGCAATTTATTTATTTTTTTTATGAATATAACAAATAATTAGTTTATCATATATCTTCACTTGAATGTGCGAATAAAAATGTCACAATATATTATGTATTTAACGATGCCAAAAAAAATCACACATAAAAATTCCAGCAAAAATATCTCAAAAGATGCTGCATTTACGAAATGGCAATAAAAATGTCGCCAAACAAGTTTCCTCTGAAAAAGCAAAAAAGGGGGGTTGCAAAACATATTGTATCTGAAAATTCCGATAAAAAATATTGTGAAACAAGTTGAAACATAATCTAACAAAAATTTTGCCAAATATGTCACGCTGGAAAATACTAATAAATTGTAACAAAATATGTAGCCTGTTTAAATGCCAAAAAACGTCACAAAACATTTTGTATTTGAAAATGCCCCCAAATATGTTACAAAAAAGTCACACCAAAAATGTCACCAAATATGTTGCACCTGAAAATGCCAAAAGATGTTTCATTTGAAAATATCAATGAACCTGTCACACATAAAGCGAATTTTTGTATCTAAAAATTGCAATACAAATGTTGCAAACAAATTGTAACAAAGAAATTCCAAAGAATGTGGCAAAACGTGTCGTTCCTGAAAATACAGTGTTTCAAAATATGTTACACCTGAAAATATGAATAAAAATGTCGGCAAGCATGTCACAACTGTAAATGTCAATAAAAATGTCGGAAATGCAAAACATGTTGCATCTGTAAATACCAATAAAAGTGGTATAAAGCATGTTGCAAAACATGAAAAGACTAATAAAAATGTTGCAAAACATGAAAAGACTAATAAAAATGTTGCAAAACAGAAAAAGACTAAAAAAAATGTTGCAAAACATGAAAAGACTAATAAAAATGTTGCAAAACAGGAAAAGACTAAAAAAAATGTTGTAAAACATGAAAAGACTCATAAACATGTTGAAAAACATGAAAAGACTAATAAAAATGTTGCAAAATATGAAAAGACTAATAAAAATGTTGCAAAACATGAAAAGACTAATAAAAATGTTGTAAAACATGAAAAGACTAATAAAAATGTTGCAAAACATGAAAAGACTCATAAAAATGTTGCAAAACATGAAAAGACTCATAAAAATGTTGCAAAACATGAAAAGACTAAATAAAATTTTTAAAAACATGAAAACACTAATAAAAATTTTGCAAAATATGAAAACACTAATAAAAATGTTGCAAAACATGAAAAGACTCATAAAAATGTTGGACAATATGAAAAGACAAATACAAATGTTGCAAAACATGAAAAGACTAATAAAAATGTTATAAAACATTAAAAGAGTAATAAAAATGTTGCAAAACATGAAAAGACTAATAAGAATGTTACAAAACATAAAAAAACTAATAAAAATGTTGCAAAACATCAAAAAACTAATAAAAATGTTGTAAAACATGAAAAGACTAATAAAAATGTAGCAAAACAGAAAAAGACTCATAAAAATATTGTAAAATATGAAAAGACTAATAAAAATGTTGCAAAACATTAAAGGACAAATAAAATGTTGCAAAACATCAAAACACAAATAAAAATGTTGCAAAACATGAAAAAACTAATAAAAATGTTGTAAAACATGAAAAGACTAATAAAAATGTTTCAAAACATAAAAGAATAATAAAAATGTTGCGAAACATGAAAAGACTCATAAAAATGTTGTAAAACATGAAAAGACTAAAAAAAATGTTGCAAAACAGAAAAAGACTCATAAAAATATTGTAAAATATGAAAAGACTCATAAAAATGTTGCAAAACATGAAAAGACTAATAAAAAAGTTGCAAAACATGAAAAGACTAATAAAAATGTCGCAAAACATAAAAAGACAAATAAAAATGTTTCAAAACATGAAAAGACTAATAAAAATGTTGCAAAATATAAAAAGACAAATACAAATGTTGCAAAACATGAAAAGACAAATACAAATTTTGCAAATCATAAAAAGACTAATAAAAATTTTGCAAAAAAATGAAAACACTAATAAAAATGTTGCAAAACTTAAAAAGACAAATACAAATGTTGCAAAACATAAAAAGACAAATAAAAAGTTTGTAAAACATGAAAAGACTCATAAACATGTTGAAAAACATAAAAAGACTAATAAAAATGTTGTAAAACATGGAAAGACAAATAAAAAAGTTGTAAAACATGAAAAGATAAATAAACATGTTCAAAAACATGAAAAAGCTAATAAAAATGTTGTAAAACATGGAAAGACAAATAAAAATGTTGCAAAACATAAAAAGACAAATACAAATGTTGTAAAACATGAAAAGACTAATAAAAATTTTGTAAAACATGGAAAGACAAATGAAAAAGTTGTAAAACATAACAAGACTAAAAAAATGTTGTAAAACATGGAAAGACAAATAAAAAAGTTGTAAAACATGAAAAGATAAATAAACATGTTGAAAAACATGAAACGGCTAATAAAAATGTTGTAAAACATGGAAAGACAAATAAAAATGTTGCAAAACATAAAAAGACAAATACCAATGTTGTAAAACATTAAAAGACTAATAAAAATTTTGTAAAACATGGAAAGACAAATAAAAAAGTTGTAAAACATGAAAAGACTAATAAACATTTTGCAAAACATGAAAAGACTCATGAAAATCTTGCAAAACATGAAAAGACAAATAAGAATGTTGCAAAATATGAAAAGACTAATAAAAATGCTTCAAAACATAAAAGACAAATAAAAATGTTGCAAAACATGAAAAGACTAAAAAAATGTTGCAAAACATCAAAAGAAAAAGAAAAATGTTGCAAAACATGAAAAGACTAATACAAAATGTTGCAAAACATAAAAAGACAAATACAAATGTTGCAAAACATAAAAAGAATAATAAAAATTTTGTAAAACATGAAAAGACTAATAAAAATGCTGCAAAACATGAAACCCTTATAAAAATGTTGCAAAATATGAAAAGACTAATAAAAATGTTGGAAAATATGAAAAGACTAATTAAAATGTTGGAAAATATGAAAAGACTAATAAAAATGTTGCAAAACATACTGTAACTTGACATTCCAGTAAAAATATTGCAAAACATCTTATACTGAAGATACTAATAAAAATATTGTAAAACATCTTATACTGAAGATACTAATAAAAATATTGCAAAACATCTTATACTGAAGATACTAATAAAAATATTGCAAAACATCTTATACTGAAGATACTAATAAAAATATTGCAAAACATCTTATACTGAAGATACTAATAAAAATATTGCAAAACATCTTATACTGAAGATACTAATAAAAATATTGCAAAACATCTTATGCTGAAGATACTAATAAAAATATTGCAAAAAATGTTATACTGAAGATACTTATAAAAATATTGCAAAACATTTTATACTGAGGATACTAATAAAAATATTGCAAAACATCTTATACTGAAGATACTAATAAAAATATTGCAAAACATCTTATACTGAAGATACTTATAAAAATATTGCAAAACATTTTATACTGAAGATACTAATAAAAATATTGCAAAACATCTTATACTGAAGATACTAATAAAAATATTGCAAAACATCTTATGCTGAAGATACTAATAAAGATATTGCAAAACATCTTATACTGAAGATACTTATAAAAATATTGCAAAACATCTTATACTGAAGATACTAATAAAAATATTGCAAAACATCTTATACTGAAGATACTAATAACAATATTCCAAAACATCTTATACTGAGGATACTAATAAAAATATTGCAAAATATCTTATGCTGAAGATACTAATAAAAATATTGCAAAACATCTTATACTGAAGATACTTATAAAAATATTGCAAAACATTTTATACTGAAGATACTAATAAAAATATTGCAAAACATTTTATACTGAAGATACTAATAAAAATATTGCAAAACATCTTATACTGAAGATACTAATAAAAATATTGCAAAACATCTTATACTGAAGATACTAATAACAATATTGCAAAACATCTTATGCTGAAGATACTAATAAAAATATTGCAAAACATCTTACACTGAAGATACTAATAAAAATATTGCAAAACATCTTATACTGAAGATACTTATAAAAATATTGCAAAACATCTTATACTGAAGATACTAATAACAATATTGCAAAACATCTTATACTGAAGATACTAATAAAAATATTGCAAAACATCTTATACTGAAGATACTAATAAAAATATTGCAAAACATCTTATGCTGAAGATACTAATAAAAATATTGCAAAACATCTTATACTGAAGATACTAATAAAAATATTGCAAAACATCTTATACTGAAGATACTAATAAAAATATTGCAAAACATCTTATACTGAAGATACTAATAAAAATATTGCAAAATATCTTATACTGAAGATACTAATAAAAATATTGCAAAACATCTTATACTGAAGATACTAATAAAAATATTGCAAAACATCTTATACTGAAGATACTAATAAAAATATTGCAAAACATCTTATACTGAAGATACTAATAAAAATATTGCAAAACATCTTATACTGAAGATACTAATAAAAATATTGCAAAACATCTTATGCTGAAGATACTAATAAAAATATTGCAAAACATCTTACACTGAAGATACTTATAAAAATATTGCAAAACATTTTATACTGAGGATACTAATAAAAATATTGCAAAACATTTTATACTGAAGATACTAATAAAAATATTGCAAAACATCTTATACTGAAGATACTTATAAAAATATTGCAAAACATTTTATACTGAAGATACTAATAAAAATATTGCAAAACATCTTATACTGAAGATACTAATAAAAATATTGCAAAACATCTTATGCTGAAGATACCAATAAAAATATTGCAAAACATCTTATACTGAAGATACTTATAAAAATATTGCAAAACATTTTATACTGAAGATACTAATACAAATATTACAAAACATTTTATACTGAAGATACTAATAAAAATATTGCAAAACATCTTATACTGAAGATACTTATAAAAATATTGCAAAACATCTGATACTGAAGATACTAATAAAAATATTGCAAAACATCTTATGCTGAAGATACTAATAAAAATATTGCAAAACATCTTATACTGAAGATACTTATAGAAATATTGCAAAACATTTTATACTGAAGATACTTATAAAAATATTGCAAAACATCTTATGCTGAAGATACTAATAAAAATATTGCAAAACATCTTATACTGAAGATACTAATAAAAATATTCCAAAACATCTTATACTGAAGATACTAATAAAAATATTGCAAAACATCTTATGCTGAAGATACTAATAAAAATATTGCAAAACATCTTATACTGAAGATACTTATAAAAATATTGCAAAACATTTTATACTGAAGATACTAATAAAAATATTGCAAAACATTTTATACTGAAGATACTAATAAAAATATTGCAAAACATCTTATACTGAAGATACTAATAAAAATATTGCAAAACATCTGATACTGAAGATACTAATAAAAATATTGCAAAACATCTTATGCTGAAGATACTAATAAAAATATTGCAAAACATCTTACACTGAAGATACTATTAAAAATATTGCAAAACATCTTATACTGAAGATACTTATAAAAATATTGCAAAACATCTTATACTGAAGATACTAATAAAAATATTGCAAAACATCTTATACTGAAGATACTAATAAAAATATTGCAAAACATCTTATACTGAAGATACTAATAAAAATATTGCAAAACATCTTATGCTGAAAATACTAATAAAAATATTGCAAAACATCTTATACTGAAGATACTAATAAAAATATTGCTAAACATCTTATACTGAAGATACTAATAAAAATATTGCAGAACATCTTATACTGAAGATACTAATAAAAATATTGCAAAACATCTTATACTGAAGATACTAATAAAAATATTCCAAAACATCTTATACTGAAGATACTAATAAAAATATTGCAAAATATCTTATACTGAAGATACTAATAAAAATATTGCAAAACATCTTACACTGAAGATACTAATAAAAATATTGCAAAACATCTCATACTGAAGATACTAATAAAAATATTGCAAAACATGTTATACTGAAGATACTAATAAAAATATTGCAAAACATCTTATACTGAAGATACTAATAAAAATATTGCAAAACATCTAATGCTGAAGATACTAATAAAAATATTGCAAAACATCTCATACTGAAGATACTAATAAAAATATTGCAAAACATCTTATACTGAAGATACTAATAAAAATATTGCAAAACATCTTATACTGAAGATACTTATAAAAATATTGCAAAACATTTTATACTGAAGATACTAATACAAATATTACAAAACATTTTATACTGAAGATACTAATAAAAATATTGCAAAACATCTTATACTGAAGATACTAATAAAAATATTGCAAAACATCTGATACTGAAGATACTAATAAAAATATTGCAAAACATCTTATGCTGAAGATACTAATAAAAATATTGCAAAACATCTTATACTGAAGATACTAATAAAAATATTGCAAAACATTTTATACTGAAGATACTTATAAAAATATTGCAAAACATCTTATGCTGAAGATACTAATAAAAATATTGCAAAACATCTTATACTGAAGATACTAATAAAAATATTCCAAAACATCTTATACTGAAGATACTAATAAAAATATTGCAAAACATCTTATGCTGAAGATACTAATAAAAATATTGCAAAACATCTTATACTGAAGATACTTATAAAAATATTGCAAAACATTTTATACTGAAGATACTAATAAAAATATTGCAAAACATTTTATACTGAAGATACTAATAAAAATATTGCAAAACATCTTATACTGAAGATACTAATAAAAATATTGCAAAACATCTTATACTGAAGATACTAATAAAAATATTGCAAAACATCTGATGCTGAAGATACTAATAAAAATATTGCAAAACATCTTACACTGAAGATACTATTAAAAATATTGCAAAACATCTTATACTGAAGATACTTATAAAAATATTGCAAAACATCTTATACTGAAGATACTAATAAAAATATTGCAAAACATTTTATACTGAAGATACTAATAAAAATATTGCAAAACATCTTATACTGAAGATACTAATAAAAATATTGCAAAACATCTTATGCTGAAGATACTAATAAAAATATTGCAAAACATCTTATACTGAAGATACTAATAAAAATATTGCTAAACATCTTATACTGAAGATACTAATAAAAATATTGCAGAACATCTTATACTGAAGATACTAATAAAAATATTGCAAAACATCTTATACTGAAGATACTAATAAAAATATTCCAAAACATCTTATACTGAAGATACTAATAAAAATATTGCAAAATATCTTATACTGAAGATACTAATAAAAATATTGAAAAACATCTCACACTGAAGATACTAATAAAAATATTGCAAAACATCTCATACTGAAGATACTAATAAAAATATTGCAAAACATGTTATACTGAAGATACTAATAAAAATATTGCAAAACATCTTATACTGAAGATACTAATAAAAATATTGCAAAACATCTAATGCTGAAGATACTAATAAAAATATTGCAAAACATCTCATACTGAAGATACTAATAAAAATATTGCAAAACATCTTATACTGAAGATACTAATAAAAATATTGCTAAACATCTTATACTGAAGATACTAATAAAAATATTGCAAAACATCTTATACTGAAGATACTAATAAAAATATTGCAAAACATCTTATACTGAAGATACTAATAAAAATATTGCAAAACATCTCATACTGAAGATACTAATAAAAATATTGCAAAACATCTTATACTGAAGATACTAATAAAAATATTGCAAAACATCTTATACTGAAGATACTAATAAAAATATTGCAAAACATCTTATACTGAAGATACTAATAAAAATATTGCAAAACATCTTATACTGAAGATACTAATAAAAATATTGCAAAACATCTTATACTGAAGATACTAATAAAAATATTGCAAAACATCTTATACTGAAGATACTAATAAAAATATTGCAAAACATCTTATACTGAAGATACTAATAAAAATATTGCAAAACATCTCATACTGAAGATACTAATAAAAATATTGCAAAACACTTTATACTGAAGATACTAATAAAAATATTGCAAAACATCTTATACTGAAGATATTAATAAAAATATTGCAAAACATCTTATACTGAAGATACTAATAAAAATATTGCAAAACATCTTATACTGAAGATACTAATAAAAATATTGCAAAACATCTTATACTGAAGATACTAATAAAAATATTGCAAAACATGTTATACTGAAGATACTAATAAAAATATTGCAAAACATCTTATACTGAAGATACTAATAAAAATATTTAAAAACATCTTATACTGAAGATACTAATAAAAATATTGAAAAACATGTTACACATAAATGTGCAAATAAAACTGTTGCTAAATATATTGTGGACACATAAAAATGCTTATAAAAATATTGCAAAACATCTTGGTCACACATAAAATTACCAATGAAGATGTTTCGAATATGCTGCATCTATAAATACCAACGAAAATGTTGCAAAACATTTTACATCTGGTAATTCAAATAAAAATGTCACAAAACATGTCACACCATAAAATATCAAAATAATATTACAAAAACACGTTACACCTGAAAATGCAAATAAAACAAGCATCAAACATGTTGCACCTGATATGCATAAAAAAAAATCTTATAATCATTAGAATGTAATAATATAAAAGTTATTAAAATTAGTTTAATAACAACACGTTTTCTTTAGATTCTTCATAAGATTTCATTCATTGCCATACATTTGCATGTGTACCTATGATCTGATATACTAGTAGTAACAGTCCGGTGCTGAGGCATGGACTCTTGCAAATGTGTTGGAGAAGAGACTGGATGGCTGTTACACATAGATGCGCAGGATGGTTCTCAGTGCATCATGAAGGGGCCACGCAACAAACCAACAACTTTAGGGTGACCTACCACAAGTATCACTGAAAGTACAGCAGAGAAGGATGAGAGTAGCTGGTCACTGCATGAGACACAGCGAAAAGGAAGCCAGCAACTCATCATTGTGAATTTTGGAACGCAGCTACTAGTTCTCTGGAAACCAACAGATGGACATCCAAACAGTGGTAGAAGAAGAATGACCTACATTGACAACCTGCTACAGGATACAGGATTGGAAAATGTTTGGGACCTGCAAACTTTCATGTGAGATCGAGAGAATTGGAGAATTTGTGTAGATCCGGTGGTGAAGCGTCCTGAAAGACGACAGAGATGAGACAAAATGATTGACTAAAAGGAAAGATGAATAAAAGAAATACATGTTGGGAAACAGAAAAGTTGCTGTGATCATTATTTTTAAAGATAGAAATAAATATTTGATTTTGCTTACACAACAATTACACATACATTGATGTTATATATTAGGACCCTATGCCATTAGGTAGAGATTATATTAACTAGTATGCGCTACACACATATATTGATATTTAAACAGTCCCTATAGTACAATTGAGCCAGATTTCATTTGAATATTTCCATAAACGAAAGGGCGGAGGCTAAAATTTGAGACGATGGTGTTAAAATCATTTGCAAAAACTAATAAGGGTGAAGTAGATTATTATAATTGCAGACTCAAGATTTCGGAGAGTGTTACTCAATAAAAATCCTTAATCAGCTAAAATGATTTGAAACGGGACACGTGATAGTTTTTTGGGTTTTTTTAGTTGGTGTCCATACCAAAAATATATACTGTTTTTTTTTTCTGTAATGCAGTGGCATAGCTAGACAGTGTAGTAAGGGCTGATCCACCCCAGGGAGCAATTTGTGTAAGGGGTACTTTTCTCTGCTTTATATCAATGATACTTTATATAAACATAAACTATTCTCGGGTATTTTTTGTTTTGTTCCGGTTGGTGACGTTATAGCCACAGCGACATACATACTTACTCGTGCACAAATATCTTCCTCTTTTTCTTTTCTCAGATTTTTTTTAAAAGAAAGTATAAACGAAAATAGACCCTGGGTGGGCTTGCAGCACAAAGCTTACCGCTAACATGCTGATCGAGTCCCTTACAGAAACTGACCTACCCAGGCAGCTCAGATTTGTTAATTTTCGGGTATAAATTATGAACTTACAACTATCCTTCCACATCAAACGCTGTTGAGAATAAATAATATTATATATATATATATATATATATATATATATATATATATATATATATATATATATATATATATATATATTACAATAAGTTTACCAAGGTAATCAAAATGGTAAACTTAAAATATATTATAAATATTAAAGAGTTAATATTTACAAGTAAAATAAACTCACCCAAATGTAAAAGCTCAATAAAACCGAAAAGGAAATAGAGCTTATAATATGAACAAATGATTAATAAAACATGTTAAAAGACATCTTGAAAAAGAGTTAAAAACATATTTAATTTTAAAAAAGGAAACACAAGAAAAGTGGACTATCCACTTTTCTTGTGTTTCCTTTTTTAAAATTAAATATGTTTTTAACTCCTTTTCAAGATGTCTTTTAACATGTTTTATTAATCATTTGTTCATATATATATATATATATATATAAACCTCTACTCCTAACCTTATATTCCACTATTTATTCTTGTTTTTAAGTTTCCATAATCTTCAATATTCAAGTTATAAAGTAAAACACTATGGCTGCACGTCACAAACTCAAACCCCACAATATTATTGTAAAGCCTCTTAATGACAAACCAATGCCACCTTCGTATTATTTTGATTATTCGGACTAATGTTCTCATTTTGAGTGCTATTCTCACAACATTTCGGTTGATGTAACCTCCGATCTTTTTCAGATATATTTTGTCGAACTCTGGAATTTTTCTGTCAAACTCTGGAATTTTTTTGTCAAACTCAGAAATCTGCTCAGAATTTTACACAAAACCCTTTATTTAATCCACGAGCATAGCATGCTCTCATTCTATCAATCATAACTGGGTAGGAATCCTAAGTACTTCGCAATTGTATTTTGAGTGTCACCCGCACTCAAGATTGAACCTTCAACCTCTAAAAGAGTGTAACTTACAACTGAATTTCACCAAGTATTTGAGCCACAATGTTACGGGTCCTTACAAAAAAAGGAGAGAACAGCAGAATAATCCAAATAATCCAAATAATCAATCCTCATCTAAAACATTCAGAAACAAAATACCATCATGAAAATTATTATTTATAAAAACTTGTGTTTGATCTTGATATAGGATTTTTTAATTGCTTCACTAGACAGGCAGATACAGATATCACATTTATATTAAAGATATATATATATATCTTATGTTGCAATATTTTTGAATTTCTCTCTATTTATGCAGTTAAGGCTAACAGCTAATTATAAAATCTTAGAATAGCTCATTATAAACAAGAGTGAATATCATCGCAGGTATTAATACTATTGAACTCGTAGCTACAATGAGAAAGAGAGAAAGAGAGAAAGAGAGAGAGTGGTGGAAGATATAGCAGACAAAAAGAAACTAATTTTGTTAGATTTAGTCTTTTTTATATTAATAGAAATTTATTAGCTGTGCAAACTCATTTTTTTATATCAGTCTGAAGAATTCTTGTCATCATTCTGACAACCTAGAGATTATTTTGTCTCCTTCTTTGTTCGAATGAGAAGGTATAATTTTATTTGAATCAAGCAGACCATTTTCCCAGGAATTACTTCTTAATTTGGGAGGGATTGTTTTATTGCATGTCACCTCAGGTGTCCTTACTCTCTCAGTTCTCTTTTTGTACTCTTCAGGAGTTAACTCTATGCAAAGCTCGTTTTCTACACATTAAACTGATCTTTGTCAAACATTGCTGCCGTGGGATATACAAATGACGTTTCTGCCGCCCTTGTTTTCATACAAACCAGAAAATCTTTGACACATTCTGATTCTTGGATTTGGTTTGCAAAAGGCTTGATTTTTTTGTCTGAATTATGTATAGTTTTGCTCGGTCCCAGAATCTCATTCCTCCAGGTCCTACTTTCTCCTTCAGAAGTGAGATTTGTTTATTAATGGTCATCTTTTTTCTTATTCACACAATCTATCTTAAAGTCAATGGATGACCCTATGGGTCATATATTTTTGTTACTATTTTATAAGTAAATTATGAGCATGTAATCGTTTTAAACAGTTTATATTGTTTCACATAACCAATGCAGTCATCTAATTGGTCCAAATTATCGTGTATTTTGTGTTGGCCAGAAATAAAACAGAATTTATTTTATCTTTTTTCTCAATCATATATAATTTCCATTCTTTTCCTAACAATTTTTGTTGTTGTTGAATACTTTGAAAAATGTTATGCCACAAGATCTCACCATTTCGTGAATAACTAGGAAATTACCGCCTGATTCAGAAAATCCTGTCAGTACATTACACACACACACATGCACACACTTAAGTACACACCTACACACTTAAATACAGACATACATACACTTACACACATGCACCTACACAAACACTTACACACACACTTAAACACACGCACACTTAAGCACACATACACTTAAAAACACAAACACACGCATACACTTAGACACATGCAACTTCACTCACATACGAAATTCTCTGTATGCAAGCACATGTTAAGCCGCATTCTCTGATCCACTCCCTGCACCTCCTCCTCCTCCAGACTGTGCTAACAGTCCACGTGGGGTGCTTTTTTCAAAAAAAAATTCTATATTTGACCTCTTGAAGGTTAAAATTCTTGGCACTTAACCAAAAATTGCAAAAACGAGGCAAAGTGAATATAATTCACTTTAGAAATCTCGTTCTTAAGAAGGAATTAGACTGAATTTCAGTCCTAGAGTGAAGGGTTCAAGTCCGATTGGTTTCCTTTGTTTATTTGACAACATACCAGCCCTTTTGAGGTTATTTATGCTAAAACATAATTGTAAACGTTTTATTGAGTGTTTTTTTTTAACATTTTGTTATCTCCTAACAAAATGTTTTTTTTTATTAAAAAAAACATTTTGTTATCTCCTAACAAAATATTTTTTATTTTAAACTCTTTTGTTGCCTCCTAACAAAAGTTTATTTTTATTAAAAAAAAACATTTTGTTACCTCCTAACATAGCACATTGCCATTTAGATGTGGGATTAGCGTCCAGATTTATAAGGGAGCAATCGAAGTGTACAGTTGCGCAGTAATATGTTTGTTCACATTACATTTAAAATTTTGCATGTTGGTACACTCGGGGAAACAAGGAACAGTTTTCTGGTATATAAGAACCTTTACAGTAAAGAGGAGAAGTTTTGCTGCTAGTCGGGTTGGTTGGGGTTGTTTAATTCGAAGGTCTACAAGTGCGGTAAGTTTGTTGGAGCATGTTCTATGGAAGTACTTGTAAAACAAGCATAGCGATGCACCATTGTGGCAATGGTGTAACTGATTGCATATGAGCACATGGAAAAATATCAGCAGGAGCTGTAGGATATCTGGCTTGCGAAGGTAGCAGCAGTAGCCGAGAAAAGCACATATGCAAATTTGGAATTGTGCACGGGCTTGTGTCATAAGAAAAAAGAAAAAAATACTTCATGTGGTTAGGTGAGAGAAGAAAAGTCCGTGCCAGGGAAGATGGATGTGCAAAGTCGAAGGTGAGAGATGGCTGGCTAATGCCAGAGTGAGGGGGAGCAGAAAGAAAAACGAAACCGGGGGAGGGAGACATGTTACTCTAAAGTGGCGGCAAGAGATTTTTTTAGCTAATGCCGAGATGGCAGGGTTTTTTTAATCTCATGGCAGACGAAATGAACAGTTAGAAAAAAAAAACAACAATCAGGCAGTTTTGAAAGTAATGGTAATAAAAGCCGAGTCGGACTTTAGGGGGGGGTATTCCTTTTTGACTGTACCAGATGGCGTGGGGGTCCAAGGGTGGTTTGAACTGTAACGAACACTGTTCGAGGTTAATGGTCACGTTAGAATGGGACAGGGGCTAGACCTTTGTATACAATGTAGGACCTAGAAGGTTAGAGACTCTTGTACAAGAGGAAAAGAGTAGTGGTTGGTGCACCAGCCAAGATGCAGCAATTATGGCATATCAATTATATTTTAATATAATTATTGGTCAAGCGCACAGCCAAAATACAAACAATTCATCTCTGTATTGATACAGTTATCATATAACAGGACGTGGACTTATGTATGGTAGATGTATGCAAATGACCTAGCCATGTGCAAAGTGACGCCACGGCAAGGAAAAAGAAAAAGATTATAAAAAGAAGAATGTGTCCGCAGACTGATGATTAGGATCACATTTAGGAGGACGGAGGTGGGCGTGTGGACCGAGAGCGACAGTTTTGAACAAGAGACAAAATATTATTGGGAAAATCACCGGAAATAAATGTCATTGTTTTAACAAGTTTTCCCTTGTCATTGTTTCTTGCGATAGTGTCTACAACATGTTGGGTCTACATATTAACATGTGTTTAAACACATATTAACATGTGTTTAAACACATGTTAACATGGGTTTAAACGTGTGAAACGTTGCAATCAATAAATGTCGATTTAAAAAAATTTTTTTTACATGGAGGTCACCACTTATCAAGGCCCAGAAGCCACTCGGAGATAAGGGGGTTATTGCATGTACAGTAATCAATGGGATAGTATCGTAGTAATCGTTAGTATTGGAGATTTCATAAACTAAAGGGGACAGTTCATCAGGAATTTGTTTACGTTGGACTTGAAGACATCCAAGTTGTAGTCAGGTGGGAAACAGGCAAACGGATGAGAGTTCCCCAGGCGTGCACTTCTAAGAAGAAGCTTTGTTCATGGAATCTACGTTTTGGTTTAGGCGCAGGTAAAGAGTGGGGAAAATTAATGATAGTAGTTTCAGCTAGACGGGTGTTTATTGTGGAAGAGGGGGGGACCAGAGATTGGAGCTCAGACGAGCACTTTCCATGGAAATAACGATAAAACAAAGACAGGCTCGCAACGTCTCCTTTGTGAGAGAGGTTGCAGGGAAAAGAAAAGGGCACCCCCCACTAAGCCATGAAGTCTATTTTTTACTCTGTCAAGGCAGGATAGGCTGTTTTTAGCAGCTCCTGCCCAGATGTGGCAGCAGTACTTGGCTTTTATACAGATAGAGAATTGCATCAGTAGTGAGATATCTTCTGGAGCGGTAGAAGGATCCCACCATTTTCCCAGTGACCTTAACAACAGACTCGATGTATGTGTTCCATTTCAGATCAGGAGTAAAGGTCAAACCCAGAAGCTTGTCAAAACATGTGTTTTTCTCGCCTAAACGTAACTTTGCCAAATACATGTTGAATTATTTCTTTCAATTTATTATTAATCGAATATTTATTGAAATCAAAAATAAAATTGGGGAAAAATTAAAACAATCTTTTAAATCCTTTTTTAAAAGATTTTAGAAAGATCATTATACTTTAAATTGATGTTTGTTCTAAACTCTCCAACCAGTAAACACAGGGTTAATACGGCTATTTGTAGATAATCAATTGAACACAAATTGCTATTTCACCCTTTATCGAGGAAACGGGTTCATACGTTTCATAACAGCATTGGTACATAAATTGCCACAATAAATCCACTGTGACTTGAAATATTCCGAAACTGTATCCGTTTGTACAATTAATCACCCGCCTTATACCTCACACAGACAGACATGTTTATTGTATTTTATTGATATTATTTTAATCTATATATTAATACGATAGCGTGTGTGTTGTTTTGTGTGTGAAGCTTACATCCCGGTCGTTTAATTGTTATGTTCTATTTCTTGTCATAAATAATTTTTTTTAATCATCTATATTTTTATAAATAATTTTATCAAGCATTCTTCATAAGTTTTGGTTTCGGTTTCGATTATGGCTGAAGGAACTCAAGTTATATATATATATATATATATATATATATATATATATATATATATATATATATTTAATATTTTTTTCATAAGTTTCTATTTCGGTTTCGATTCAAGCTAATGCCCCCAAGTCATATGGATATATATTTTTTATTTTTGAAATCGCAACTTTATAACATATAAAAATCGATAGAACATTAACTCTATAATAATAAAATACGAAATCTGCAAGAATTAAAATAACATATTTAAGCGTACTTTACGACGGGGCTTTACCGGGCGTTCGTGTAAGCTTAGATAAATACTTTTGCAGTTTTAACAAAAGAGCTACAATAATATCAGAGCATCTCCATTTACGCAGAACATATACAGAATGGCAACATCAATATATTATATATGAATGATTCCCCTGTGGAATCTCCACAGGTCCCGCTAGTTAGTATAAATGTGCATATGTTAGTAATAATCATGATAGTAGCGTGGAGCATATTTAACTTTTTGAATATGTCATTGTTTTATTGAACAATTAATTATTGATAGAGGTTGATAGATACAATATTTAAAAATATGTTTTATAAAGTTGAGAATTTATAAATGTTGATTCATATGCGATTTAAAAATAGTTAAAAGTGGGTTAATTCGTTTAAGTTGATGCATAAACCATTTAAAAATAGTTAAAAGTGGGTTAATTCGTTAAAGTTGATGCATAAACCATTTAAAAATAGTTAAAAGTGGGTTAATTCTTTAAAGTTGATGCATAAACGATTTAAAAATAGTTAAAAGTGGATTGATTCGTTAAAGTTGATGCATAAACCATTTAAAAATAGTTAAAAGTTGGTTAATTCTTTAAAGTGGATGCATATACGATTTAAAAATAGTTAAAAGTGGGTTAATTCTTTAAAGTTTATGCATATACGATTTAAAAATAGTTAAAAGTGGGTTAATTCTTCAAAGTGGATGCATATACGATTTAAAAATAGTTAAATGTGGGTTAATTCGTTAAAGTTGATACATAAACGATTTAAAAATAATTAAAAGTGGGTTAATTCGTTAAAGTTGATGCATATACCATTTAAAAATAGTTAAAAGTGGGTTAATTCGTTAAAGTTAATGCATTAAAATAGTTAAAAAGCGGGTTTATTCGTTAAAGTGGATGATTACATAATTTTAAATATTTTAAAAGTGGGTTAATTTATAAAAAATTATAGGTACTCAATTTAAAAATAGTTTTAAAAGTGGATTAATTACCCCATCAGTCTATTTTTGTACTTTACTAAAAATATTTGAACTTTTCATCAATCTACCGAGAGTCCGTTAAACTTCTTGTTTCATCAGTAAAAAGATTGGCTATAGTAAAGAAAAGGAAGCAGGAGAAGAACACTGAGAGAGGGGAAGAAAGAGAGAGGGAGAAGCAGAGGAGACGGGTTATGATTCTGAATTTTTTAGATGAGGATTGATTATTCATATAATTTGGATTCTTCGGACTATTGTTCTCATTTTGAAATGGCGATGCAGTGGATAAAGTACTTGGCGAAATTCAGTTGTAAAGTTTTCATTGTTGCAATCCATTGTATAGGGTCGCCCATAAGCCACTTTACAGTTTGAAAATCAAATAACTTTTTCTTAAATGACTGTATTTAATTAATTCTTTTTTATTACACAGTTTATAGTGTGGAAATTTGTTCTGACTTAATTACGAAAGATAATGTCTCTTATGTAGCCTCCAATTCTCGGCTTTGCAAAGTCGAGCTCTTTCTAAGCTATTCTTTATGACAGTTCTTAACATCGGAAGTTGTAGGGAAAGAATTTCCTGTGTATGTTTGCCTTAAATTCTTTTATGCTTGGAGGCTTATTTGCATACACTTTGTCTTTAAGATATCCCCAAAGCCAAAAGTCTAGTCCTGTCAAATTAGATGAACGTGGAGGCCATTCAAAATCGAAATTTCAAGAGATTTTTCGACCCTAAAACATCACAGTTAACAACTGCATTGCTGCTCTAGCTGCATGTGCAGTTGCTCCATTTTGTTTGCCACCAATACCCTGGCATGTTTACTAACTGAGGTTGAACAAATTCAATAGCATATCTTTTAAGAGGATATTGAACATTGAAATGGCGCATATAAGATCTGTGCATTGCAACAATTGACCGTCCATTTCCAAAATTAAATTCAATTATCCCCACTCATTGTTCTGTTGTAAACTTATCTATACAAACAATTTTCAAAGATTCTATTTTATAATTTTGAAATTATTGAATTTTTAAAATGTAAAGTGACTTATGGGCCACCCCGTATTTTCTCAGTGTTTCCCTGAATGTAATTTCACCCATTGTTTATTCGAAGTTTTTCGTGGTTGTTCCTAGTGCTCCTATGATCATTGGTGTTATCATAACTTTCTTCATCTTCTATATGCATTTTAGCTCTCTGGTCGGTTTTTTACATTTGCCTCATTTCTCCGTCTTCTGGATGTTCACCCTACGAGTGGCTGGAGCGGCAAAATTTTTGATCTGGCATGATTTTTCCTTCTTGTTAACTACTATGACATCCAGTCTTCTTGCTTAAATATATTTATCCGTTTGTACCTCCATGCTCCATAGGATTTTATAATTTCCACCGTGCCAGAAAATTACTTACGCCTGAAGTATCCTGTACCTCTATTAGGCCGCCATTCGCCCATGTATGGAGTATTGCTGTCACATTTGGGCTGGTGCATCTGCTGCTTGTCTCTCACTTCTTGACAGGGTTCAAAAGAGAGTTGCCAACCTGATAGGTCCTGAACTGTCATCTAAGCTTCAGCCTCTGTCCCATCGACGAAATGTTGCATCCCTCTGCCTGTTCTGCAAGTACTTTAATGGTGGCTGCTCTGACGAACTGCAAGCACGTACCTTCTTGATGTGACTACCCCCGACAAACCCGACAAACAACTAAGTCCCACCCCTTCTCAGTAGATATCCCTAGGTGTAAGAAAGCCTTTTACTCCAATAGTTTCTTCCTCAGAACTGCAAGTCTTTGGAACACCCTTCCGGGATTCTGCTTTCCCAACTGTACAGATATGCAGAAGTTCAAGTGTAATGTGAACAAACATCTTTCTACTCATCTCCCTTCATAATGCCCCTGCAAATTGTCCCCGATAGTAGCCCCCTACTTCAAAGTGGCACTTGCCTTGTTTGGGGTGAAGATTGAAAAAAAAAAAAATTAAAAAAGTACTGATACATGTTTATGTTTGTACTATTTGTCTGGGTGTTGAAGAGTCAACCCTTAGTGCAGGCGACACTCAAAATACAGTTGCCAGTAACTTAGGACTCCGACCCTATCATGGCTGATGGAAAAGGTTCTGTTCGAAATTCCGTACAAATTCCAGAGTGCGACAGAAAGATTTCCGAGTTCGACAAGACACACCTGAAGAAGGTCGTAGGTTACATCGACCGAAACGTTGTGAAAATTACACTCAAGATGAGAACAAAGAGAGAGGGGGTAAAGACAATACATAAAATATAACTTGCAGTATTTTGCTCATTTCAGATGACACTTTGAACTAGAATTTCAGTTGCTACACACTTTGACTACCCCCCTCTCCCACCCCGGAACACTTTTCTTGTAATATGAAAGGGAGAGGGTGTTTAAGTGGTAGAGAATGACTAGCGTCCATTTTCATTCAAAATGGCCTCTTGTCAGCGCTATCGTTTCATTAAATCAATGGGTCTGCTTTAATAGGCCAATTTAAAAGCAACCGAATAGGTGTAAGAAGCATTTTATGGCCGCCATGTTTTATGAGGCAAAGTTGGTATCAAGTTGCATTTGTCTGTCTGAGTACATGAACAGGAATGTCAACAAATCAAGATGGAGGATTTGATCCCGGGACGAATTTAAAACCGTTAAGTGAAAGAAGAAACTTTTGCAACAGTTCAAGAATAAATTTTATGCCTGCGTATTCTTGCTAACAATAATGATATATATATATATATATATATATATATATATATATATATATATATAAGAGTTTTTGCAGAAAGTCTGGGAAAATGAAATTGGAGAAAAATCTCTCGGATTTCTGGAAATTTCTGATTGTTGCTGGAGTCAAATGCTTTCTAATTTGACAATTATTTTATTTCTTGACGAATAAGTGATGGGGTAGTTTTGGGTGGTTGTTGCTTGACTTGTTTTTGTGTTTTCTAGCTTCCCTTACCATTTGAATATGGTTTGATCCAAGAGCTAAAAAAGACACATTTTTTTTTTCGGCCATCTGTGTTTTCACTGTTTTCTTAAGCTAATCCACCCACAATTTAGAGCGCTATTTTTTTTTATCAGTAACATACTTACAAAGCACATACAGTAACATACTTACTAAGCACATACATTCTTTGAATTATGAGGATGAGTTTCCTTACTGCTTTGATTACTTGGAAACTGGGTATAAAGTACCAGTCAAGAACCAGTTCTTGACAATCAGCCCAATAAGTGCAAAGCCAGGAACTGGCCCAATACCTGTCGAACTGAGGTATGCCACCTGGGTATTATCTAGGAGGTCCATCCTCCCAAGCCTTGCCACCTGGCTTTCGAGTGTGACAAGTTTACCGCTTGTTGCCTGAGACGCTCCTACTGAGGAATGTCGATGGGGATGCCCAGGTAATTTTTTGCTAGGCCAGACTGCCCCTCCTTTAAGGGTGCTGGCTGATTATTCCCACTTTCCGACCTTGTGTCACATCTTGCTGAGGTGGGCAGCAAGTAAATATCTACTTACTAAGCTTTGAGTGACATGTTCTTTGCTATTCCCCTTCCGGTACTTCTGTTGCAAGTATACTCAATACTTGGTCTTTACTATTGAGAAGGTGAACCAACATTGTCTAACCCAAAAGACAGCAACTGACCTTTCTTTTAAAATCTACCTGAATCAGAACGAGAGTAGATCACAAATGTCTAAATGAATTTCCATTGAATGACGTCATTGAATGACGAACATCAAGTGAAACTTTGAGCTGGCATGCTCGACTCCTTCACACTCTTGTGTAGAGGATAACCTTTTAGCAGCAATTTCTTCCCAATATGCGACTGAGGACCACTTGTGAATTTCATACTTCCATGGAATTTCCCCCGTTGGAGGAAGCCGATTAAACCCAAATAGGGTTAGTGCCGTATCTCACACACACACACACACACACACACACACACACACACACACACACACACACACACACACATCACAGATATCGTAGATTAATGATAAATAATAAATAGTGATAGGACGATTCCAATATTTTTTTCCCAATTCCGGTACAATTACTGATCAATCTCCAAATATTTAACTTTAAAGTTGTTATTTTTTCACAACACATGCTTAATATGCAGATATTTTCTCAAACGTAAAAATATACTAATGAGGGATGATGTATCGATTTTAGTTTTATTAGTGCTGTAGTGTAAATGTTGAAAGGAATAACGAGAAGACTCGGAAACAGTGAAATTAATAAATTATATTAACAGAAATACAGACAATTATGTTAGTTAAGTGGGAACTCCGTTCAACTGAAACACAAAATAATGTTAAATCTTTCTCCCTCTGAGTCTTGGATTCAGATCAACTGGAAAGCAAAACTGTTGTGGTGGCACACATTCATTTGCATATGTGGATAGTAATTACACATAAATAGGAAGACTCAGTTAATCTGAGTGTGTGTTCACCAGAAGCCACTGAAGGCCGCCGAGAGCAGATATGTTTCTCCAGCAAAGACTCTCTTATTTGACACCATTATGTAAATATCCTGTAAATATACCTTTTCCTAATACACTTCTTATTTGATCTACCTTTGTTTGTTGAGTCGTCATTTGTGTTGCTTTCTATGTTACTTGTTTCAACCTGCAAACTTAACAAAAACCTGCTTACCGGAAAAGACGTCAGGAATAGTCCATCATCAGAATCTATATAGGTGCCACTCCAACAATTATTAGTTTAAAACCAATAGATCAATTCATTTTTTTATAATTATTATAAGCAGTAGAATATTTTGCTTTAAACAAAATCAATCAAATACAAAAGCCAATTAAAATACTCGTTTGAAAAAATGCCACAGATTTTTCCGATTCCGATTAATCATCCCAATGCATTTTTGTATTATTTAATTTTCTGTTCATGTGCATATTTAGTGTATTACTTGTAAGTGTAAATGTATCCTATTATGTTTTTTTTTTTTTCGAAGTAAAGACTTTTGTTCATTTTTGTTCATTTTTTATCATTTATTTAAAGAGGGAATAAAAAGATAGAATTCTTAGATTAATGTTAAGTAATAAACTAATCTCCATTTTTGTATTATTTAATTTTCTATTCATGTGCATATTTAGTGTATTACTTGTAAGTGTAAATGAATCCTGTTATGTTTTTTTTTTAAGATTTCTGTTCATTAAGATAGGATTCTTAAATTACCGTTAATTAATGATCTAATCTCCCTTTTTGTATAATTCAAATCTCTTTATTTTTTATTTAGAAATGAGTTATTTAGAAACAGTTTCAATACCTTGATGCCATAAATCTTTCCCAAGCACACAATTCTCTCTACGTTCCTTTGTTGTCAGCTTGATCTGTAAAGTTGTTATAAATTAAAACAAATATGTGCGTGTAGTGTGTATGGGTTTAAACTTGGCCATAAATAAGCAAATGCAGCTCGTAATATCAAAAAAGCATTTGACAAGAGGACCAAGATGAGTG
>NC_136503.1:21204487-21206987 GCF_053919585.1 Euprymna scolopes | reverse complement strand
GTAATGGCTAATCGTGTAAACATAATAATTTTTTATATGCCATCTGTTATTATCAACCTACGGTAGTTTCGTCCAGAGGGGAGAAATTGCACCTTTTATTATATGCAAGATAATGTGTCCACATTAGAAATGGAAGTTATAAAAAATATCTTACTTTACAGATGAATTGGTTTGAATGAATAGGAAAATATAGATAAGGGGGGCTCTATAGATTGGTTAAAAAGAGGATCGTTCCACTATGATCAGGAGAGGATAATGATGGCTGCCCAAGATCAAGGCTTGATGACCAAAGCTTTGTAAGAAGATGAGTGGTCTCAGCAATGACAGCAAGTGCAGATTCTGTCACACAAAAGTAGAGAGTGTGACATCTAATTGTAAGGTTCTGCTTGGGAGTGCAAATATATAAAAAAAATTCTGACTATTGACAGTTTCAAAGATTCAAGATCCGATTAAAACATTTTATTCTGCAAGTAATATTTTTTTTTATATTCAATTTTCACCCCAAACAAGGCACAGTGCCACTTTGATGTAGGGGGCTACTATTGGGGACATCCGTTGCAGGAATATTATGAAGGGAGATGGGCAGCAAGATGTCTGTTCACATTACACTTGAACTTCTGCATGGCAGTACAGTTGGGAAAGCAGAATCCTGGAAGGGAGTTCCAACGTCTAGCAGTTCTGGGGAGGAAACTATTGGAGTAGATGGCTTTCTTACACCTAGGGATCTCTACTGTGTAACGGTGGGATTTAGCTGCTTGTCGGGTTTGTCGGGGCTATTTATGTCGAGAGGGTACAAGTGCTTGTAATTCGTCAGAACATTCACCATTAAAATACTTGTAGAACAGGCAAAAACCTAACAACCAGCCATGGTTCTCCCCTGAATGTGCTGCTGCCATCGCGCACAGAAATCAGTTTTTCCATAGCTACCAACGTAATAGATGTACTGAGACTAAAGCTGCTTTCAGGACTGCCAGCAACCACTGTAAAAGAGTAATAAAACATGCAAGAGAGCTATATGCTCAGTCTATTAAATCCAAAGTAGCTGAGCGGCGGCTTGGTTCCCACCAGTTCTGACAACTAGTAAACAGGATCTTGAACAGAAGTGTGCGTTCTATCCTAACTATCATCAATGGACCTGAGGTCATCTCGTCAGCATCAGACAAGGCCAGACTATTTGCCAAGAACTTTGCAGCTAATTCTACCCTATGCAACAATGACCATCACCTCCCTGTATTTCTTCCTATAACGGACAACACGCTATGCAACATACAAATATCTGTGCGTGTGGTTGCCAAGCTAATCAAGAACCTTGATTCCAGTAAAGCAACTGGCCCTGACGGCATTCCAGTTATAGTGCTGAAAAAGCTCCAATCAGATCTTACCCCTATACTTACAAAACTGTTGCTTAAAGAGAAGTGCTTTCCAACACCATGGAAAACCTCATCAGTATGCCCTGTATTTAAGAATTCAAGTGAAAAGTCATCTCCGTCTCTCCTGTGTGTCATGAGTAAGTTGTTGGAATCCATATTAAATAAAGATCCCTGATGGCTTCCCAGTCAGCCTTTTTATAATATCTCGTTGTTTTGAGCAGTGGCTCTTCAGTTTTGGCTCTAAAGTTTAGGGCTATTTCAACTATTTCCACTGCATGATCAGCGTTCCCGAGTGGGCTGTCGGCATTAGTTATACAATCATCGGGAACTGTGGTCAGAAACAGATCTAGAAGTGATGCGTGTTGTTCTTGCTGGTCTGGGAAAAGGATTGGAAACATAACCATCTGTGATAGGGAATTAGATATAGAGAAGTTATATGTAGTCATACCAGCTGCATCTGTGTGAGTAGAAAATCCAAGCCAGTTGCTGTGGTGGATATTGAACTCATCGAACAAATGCACTTGTCCGCTAGTGTTGAGAGAGAGTGTTGTATCTATGCTGTCAGAGACTTTGTTTATTAGGGTACAGTCCTGGGTCGAGGGAGAGTGGTAGAGAAAATAAAAGTAGCTAATGTTATGAATTTATTATATTTTTTACGAGAATATCTTGTCCTTTTCTTTTACAGTTTTAACAACTAGTCCTTTACTTTTCTATTTTTAAGCTTAACCATAATACTTTTCATGCTCGCATTTTTATATTGTAATCCATGATTTTTCCAGGCTTCCGGTAAATTAACTTGTTCTTTGTTTAATTTCAGTCTTATTTTTTTCGCCCCCACAAACATAGCATACACATATGTAATAACAATGTACAGCACCCGTCCGCTTCAATAAAATCACCCTAATAATCTCCCTTTCATAATTTTATTCTCTCTGCTTCACTTGTTACTTCTCTTTTTGCGAGAGCGGTGAATTAGTAGCAACAGTCGTCGGTGAAGCGACGTGGTTGCTATGGAAGCCAGTCATAAAAAACATCGCTCACCTCCTTACGTTTTTTGTACGATTTTGAACACCAGTAAATTCATCATAACTTTTGTTTTAGTGAACGAAAATTGAACATTTTTTTCGCAA
>NC_136503.1:20934487-21199487 GCF_053919585.1 Euprymna scolopes | reverse complement strand
TATTTGATAGAAGAAACGCTTTCCCCTTTCAAATAGTGCGTATGCAGCATAAAGATAGTACCTGCCCTGTTTTTATGTTTTATGGAACCATTATGTCAGAGTTTTTGAGAATAGCTCGCGTTGCTTGAAAATTAATAGATTTTATACCACCAGTTTCTAGCTGAGTAATAAGGATGATAAAACAAGGTGGGGATAAAAATAAAATATTTAAACAGTTAAATAAAGCATTTGTTCGTTATCCTGATGCTTTTGAATCGTTTAAGATTAACTAGACTATATTAATAAAGGAAATCCAAAACTATATTAGCAATGTATAAAATGTATTTATAATTACATATAATAAATTATAAAAAAAAAATGTATATATGTATAAATATTTTTAACCTTTATATATTTAATTTTAAATAAATAAGAATGTAAATATACAAAATACTAATCACAGTTGGGGTGATAAGTAGTTAAATGGATTAATCCTAATCTTATAAATACAAGACTGATAAATTAAAAAATATATCCATTTTTAATTTGGAAATTGATGAATCACACAGGTAAGAAATTCATTTTTATAGCATGAAAAGGTTAGTAATTGCAATTAAGAATAGGAAATTGGATCAACTGTTTGTAACATGTCTTCTTCTTAAGATTAAGGGAGGTGGTGTTTGATCAACACTGCTGGGGAGCCATGATGTAATATACTGTTTTGTTTTTAAATCCCCGAAACAGTGTTTCATGGTAAACAACTGATGATCCCTTAAAAAATAAATTATTAGTACTATAGTAAATTCAAGAGCGAGTTGATGCAGTGATTGCAGGTGATTAAGTGACTTACTGACTGGATGGCTTTCTAACGAATGATAAGAAATTTTTCTTTTTTTTTTTGGTATAATTTTAAAGGTTAAAGACTTCAAAAACTATATATATATATATATATATATATATATATATATATATATATATATATATAAAATAAGAATTATAGTTAAGTTTACAAAAATGATCCAAGATGGCAAAACTAAAGTAAATTATAAATATTAAAGAATTAATATTTATAAAGTAATCTCAAGGAGATGTAAAAGATCGATAAAACCAAATAGGAGATAGAGCTTATAATAAGGACAAGTAGTTAATGAAACATGTTAAAAACACTTTGAAAAAGAGTTAAAAACATATTTAAATTTAAAAACGGAACACTAAAGAAGTGGATAGTCCTTAATCCGCGGAGTTTCGAAAAACTACTCTCCATCTCATCAGAGGATAGGATTTAGCAAAATACAGGATAGGATTTTGCTTGCAAAAGTATTAAATGAAACTACAAGTAAATAATAGATCTTACTTGATAACAAAAAGTAAAGCAGAGGGAATAGGGTGAATAAAAAAGTGATTTCACGTGAATGGACAGTCTGGTGAAGGGTAAAATAAAACCATATTGTGTGTTACTAAGAAGGTTGTTCCTGCTGAGGTGGTTGACTATTTCTCTATTTAATATGGATTCCAGCAACATACTCATAACACACAGGACACTTATTGGTCTGTACTGAGAGGGAGATGACTTATCACCTGAATTCTAAAATACAGGGCAAACTGATAAGGTCTTCCAGGGAGTCGGAAAGCACTTCTCCTTAAGGCAGCGCTTAAATAGTTTCGTAAGTATGGGAGCAAGTTCTGGTTGAAGCTTTTTTAACACTATAATTGGGATGCCATCAGGGCCAGTTGCTTTACTGGAATCTAGGTTCTTGATTAGCTTGGCGACCTCATGCACGGATATTTGTATGTTACCTAGCTTGTTCTGTGTTATAGGAGGAAATATGGGGAGTTGATGGCCTTCATCGCATAGGGTAGAATTAGCTGCTGCAAAGTTCTTTGCAAATAGTTTGGCCTTGTCTGACGCTGACGAGATGACCTCTGGTCCATTGATAATGGTTGGGATAGAACGCACACTTCTGTTCAGGATCCTATTTGTTATTTTCCAAAACTGGTGGGAACCAAGCCGCTGATCAGCTACCTTGGATTTAACAGACTGGGCATATAGCTCTCTTGCATTTTTTATTACTCTTTTACAGTGGTTGCTGGCAGTCCTGAAAGCAGCTTTAGTCTCAGTGCATCTATTACATTGGTAGCTATGAAAAAACTGATTTCTGTGCGCAATAGCAGCAGCACATGCTGGGGAGAACAATGGCTGGCTGTTAGGTTTTTGTTGGAATTTTTTAGATGATATGAATTGGTCTATGCCTACAATTAACCATTCGGTCAGATCTGATACTATAGAGGACACTTCCTTTTTAAACATGGAGTGCAGAGGTAAATCAGATATGAATGTACGGAAGCTTTCCCAGTCAGCCATAGAGTATCGGTATACAGTACAGTGGAGGGGTACGTCTGGGGACTTCTTACATTTCGTTTTTATCTTAACTGATACGACGGAGTGGTCGGAGGATCCTAGAGGAGAATGAATGGAACATGAACATAGCTCAGGGGTAGTTGAGAGAAAAAGGTCTAGGCTTACATATTGACCGGGTGTATCGGGCACACAGGTGGGTTCGCGAACAATCTGAGTGAGGTCATAAGCAATGGCAAAATCATGATAAAACCTCCCCTCATCGTCTGTCTTATTTGAATGGGTCAGCCATTCCATGTTATGGACGTTGAAGTCATCACAGATGTAGATGTTAGCCGAGGGATGTGCAGACAGTATGTGGTCTATTTTCTCAGATATGCTCTTAAAGATAGTAACTCCGCTGTTGTGGGGCCGATAGAGGGAAAATATAAATGCAGTGGTGTTAGCAAGTGCAACCCTGAAGCACATATAGGGTAAATTAGGATCTTCTCTAGAGATATCCCTGCCACATGGGAAGCCATCTTTTAGGTAGGCACATATTCCATGCCCATGGAGATCTTGGGGGTCAGATTTAGTTGTTAAGTTAGAGTATCCGTTAATTATGAACTCATCTAGGGAAGTGGTCGGCCCTATATATATATATATATATATATATATATATATATATATATATATATATATATATGGTCAGGTCATGTCATATGCTACTGGTACCATGTAACCCAGTACTACCTGTCTGATGGTCAGGGCACCGGCGACTAAACTGGTTCCCCCACCAGACTTGTTTCGTGAGGATGGTGGCTAGTTTCCCTGGAGGATTAAAAACAAGACCTTCTCAAGGGCGAATGAGCCCTTTTTCGGGGTCAATGGCCAACTAGCACCGTGTATATTTGTGTGTATGTATTAGGGTGGAGAGGGCTCCCATAAGCCATGGTGAAGGCAACCTTTCTAGGAGAAGCAAATCTCCTATTTAAAAAAACCATTAAGCGGAGGACCAGTACCCGCATTAAGCTGATCTGCCGTTTAACTTATTGCTGGTTATCTTGCTCTTGCTTGTTGCTGGATCTCAACATTTTGAACCGAGAGAGAGACAGCTGTCGTATAAAGCTAAAACTCTGTAACATCATCTCTGTATAAATACTCCCTCAGGCATTTGGAAGCGGCACTCGACTGAAAAGACGTTGCCATCATCTTTATATATATATATATATATATATATATATATATATATATATATATAGGATGTTCGAAATTAACTAGGGATTAAAAGTTGGTATTAAAATATATTTCTTCTATTACAACATTAATTTAAAAGCAAACAAATACTACATGTATTTTTTATGGGAAAATGAAATAAACTCATCATATTTCAATGAGAGGACCAGTGACGTCAATAAGTACCTTTGAATGATCTGGCATCAAATGAACGACATTCATCTGAGGTATTATGCATTGGTAACCGCCTTAGACTTACTTTCACACTGAAATGAAAGATTTACATTCAAATCAGTCGCTAAAATCGCCAGGAAAAATGGTTGGATTATTTTACAGCTCTAGAAAGTTCCTGACTCTTGATCCAATACCCCTGCTTTTATAAGAGACAGATGCGGCTGAAGATGGGGTATTGTTACCACAGTTGGGGAGGTAGTGCTCAAAGCATTCTTTCTCATCTTGAGAGACTACAAAAATAGACTTTTCTATCTAGTGTAAGGTAAACCATAACAATTCAATGCAGCCTCTTTTCTCACAGATGTTTTACCTTCTCTATCAGTATTTTTTACGATATTGAGTACAATAAGACATTCTCAGCAAGAACTCGTTTTACTTCAACAATGTAAAGAACTTTCTTTTCTTTGTCTTTGTTCCCAAAATCAAATGGAACTTCTATGAAAAGAGATTCTTTTGTGGAACATGTTACTACAGGAATGTTCCCTACAGACTACAACTTGGTCGTTTTCAAGTCTAATCTCAATAAATATTTGTGGAGTCGCACTGTGAATTAAGCATAGTTCTCAATTCTTTTATAGTACTTTTCCATCATCCAGCTAAAATCTCAGTAATTGTTAATCCTCTAGTGGTTCTTGGTTTGTGTAACTTGTGAACCATCTATGTATTAAAAAATCGTCTGAATAAGTATCTCTAAATTCTCTAGTGCGTGAGGTTCTGTTCTGAAAAAAAAAAAACAATTAAGCTGAGATCAGTAATCCGAGAATGTAGCAAGGCAAACTATCAAACTTCATTTTAAAAATTCTGAAACGATTTGACCTTTTTTTTTTGACTAGCCTGGGTGCCTGGGTTCCTGGGTGCCTGGGTGTCTGGGTGCTTGGCTATGCTCGGGGTTTTTGGAGGTGTGTGTGGATTTTTGGAGGTGTGTGTGTTGATCAAAAAAAAAAAAAGTGGTAGTAGGCAGGCAGACTCAAACCCATACCGCAAAGGAGGAAAAGAACGTGAAAAAAAAGTATTTGTTGTTGCTGTAGAAAGTGCCTAGTTGAGGGTGAAGAAATTAATACCTTTAGCCAATTTTGCGATATTTGTCGTCCGAAGGGTCGAGCTTCAAAACGATACCGATCTCGTGAAAATCCGTCGCCTCTGTCGAAAGTTTTTGCAAGACATACAAACATACACACATACATTTAAACAGACAGATGAGATTCATATTATAGATTATTTTATGTCAATTTGAAACGATTACTTGAACCCTATAATAACAGCAATAATTGACAGAACCTGAAATGAAAACCAAAATTCTTTAGCAACAAGAATCAAATCTTCTTTTCGATAACAGAACACATGATTGTATTACATAATAACACCTAAGCGGCCATGCAAAGTTGTTGACCAATGTTTTCATTTTGGTTTGGCTCTTGCGATTAATTTGTAAGGGATGAAATTTAACAATTCATTTTTTTTTTCAGTCAACTCTTGGTAGAATTCATACCAAAATCAAACCAGCAGAATCTCTGCCATCTTTGAGTATGACTTGCTCTTTGTCGATTTGAGATATGGTCCTGTACAGTTCTAAGAAATTCAGCTTCACAGCTTTTGCCTCTCATCTTTTGAGAAATAGTTTTTCGCTTCAGACAAGGCATGAAGCCACTTGATGTAAGGAGGTAAAAATAAAAATAAAATATGACTTCAAGGTAAAAAAAAAAAAACAGCCAACGATAAGTGATATATAAATTTATTCTGATCCAGAAAACAGCCATCTTTCCCCCTTGTCCAGAAACATCGCTCATGGAATGTGAGGTCTAAAGGACAAAATAAGGGAAGCAAGAGTTACGAGGCTGCTGAAAGTAAGCTTTCTTGGTAATCTCCAGAGGCGCCCTTACTGGGGATTGCTGGCCTGACTGCTGAGGCAACATTTGTTCGGTCAGGGTGCTTTTTTCATCTTTTTTCTATAAAGTGCTGGCTACTTGAATCTAACTTTCCGATCTTGTGTTACATCCTCTGCTGCGGAGGTAGGGAGATAAATGTAGCTATAGAAAATCTCGGAGGTTTTTGAGCCAAAAGTGCAAAAGTCATATCAAGATAAATAGAACGCTCACTTAGCGATAATGTTAAACAATATAGAAAAAGAGGGCACAAATGAAATGCTAACAGGGTATCTTTTTAGCAGAAACTACTTTTGTTTAGAACGTCACCTTCTTTCTCATTCCCTTCCTTCTGGCGTAACTAGAACGATGCTAGGGGTGTAGTTGGCACAGGGCGGCACCTCTTTACGTTTTTGTAATCTATGCTTATATAAGTGATGTGTACTTATCCGTCTGCATGACTGTTTATTTGTATTTGTCTCCCTGTCGCTTTATCTCTATATCTTTTATATTTGTGTCTGTCAGTGTCTCTCATAGTTTGCACGTTGGTCTATATTAATAAAAACTATGAGATAACTTCACGTGTGTCCATTTTCTTGCATCAGCATAACTTGATTAATTATTTCATCATGACACACAAAGTTTTTTTTCCTCAACCTAATCTAATATATCTATAAAAGTGGGAATGTGTGCATGTGTGTGAGGACACTTCTCAACCTATATACTCAACGAAATTTTAATCTACAAACTTGAAATTTAATATATAGGGTATTCACACATGTGGAAACCTTTTAACTGGTTTTCATCTGGAAGAAGGACTGCTAAGGAGTCAAAATTGAAAAATTGATGCATGGGGGTGGGTCGTCAAATTTTTATCTATTTGCTGTTTCATAACTGCGCATACATGAATCGTTCACATAACAGATTACTTATGTCAAGGATAAGTAGGTTTGAAAACACTTTTTAAAAATATCAAGTTGACCTAACGGTTATCGTACTTAATTCACTGTCTTTAGGTTTTGGTTTCGATCTCAGCTCGAGTATATTTTTTAATTGGTTTTCATCTGGAAAAAGGGCTGCTAAGGAGTCAAAAGTTTTTTTCACAACCTAATCTAATGTACCTATAAAAGTGATAATGCGTGTATGTGTGTGAGAACACTTCTCAACCTATATACTCAACGAAATTTTGATCTACAAACTTGAAATTTTATATATAGGGTATTCAGATATGTGGAAAAATTTTAATTGGTTTTCATCTGAAAAAAGGACTGCTAAGGAGTCAAAATTGAAAAATTGATGCGTGGTGGTCATCAAATTGTTATCTATTTGCTAATTGTTTCACAACTGCGCATGCGTGAATGGTTCACATGACGGATTACTTATGTTAAGAATAAATAGGTTTGAAAACACTTTTTAAATATGTCAAGCGGGCCGAATGATAAGCATACTTAATTTACTGTCTTTAGGTTTTGGTTTCGATCTCAGCGTGAGTAGATTTTTTACTTATAAGTAATGAACTGTTTAGAAAAAATAATACTCGTATACACATATCTCTGTTTCTTTACCCCTTTTTTTCTTTTACTTTATTTTTTAAGGAATTTAACGTTATGGTAAATACTTACGGTATTTCTGTTTATAATAAAAAAATCTGCATTAATTAAAATATAATAATTATGCATATTTTACGACCGGGTATCGCCGGGCGGCCTGCTAGTACATTATATAAAGTGCAAATGTTCGTTTATATGCCCAGCTAAAACTTAAAAATACACAACAAACACCCAGAAAGTTATTTTTTTTTATCTGCATAACTCTAGAGCTATAATAGCTAAAATTTAGAACAAAAAAATCATTATTTCGAGGTTAAATAATCATTTATATCATTTAACGTTATGAAGATGTACACACATTTTTTAATCTTATTATTTAGTCTGTTTTCCAGCTACTAAGAAAAAGGAAGTAACACTATATTTTTCCCCCAGTTATTTCCTTTAAACCAACTTGAGTAGTGTTTGTGTATGTGTGTGTGTGTTTGTTTGTTTGTGTGTGTGTTTGTTTGTTTGTTTTTGTGTGTGTCAAAAGAGAGGAATGGGCTGGGCGAAGAAGAAAGTGGAGGAGAGGGGGAAAGAGAGAGGAATAGAACTTACACTTTTGTCCAGGGAAACGCCGGGTAACCCTGCTAGCCATATATATAAACTATTACTACTTGACAAAAAGAGTTCTCATGTTTTCAAAATTTAATTAAGTGTCTGAGTTACTTTATTCCTGCATAACATAATCTCTATATTAATACGATTGTGAGACAAAATCACATGTGTATGTGCATGTCTTACATAAGCAAAACTTTGATAATTACGGAAAACAAACAATAATTCATTATTATCTTTTTTATTTAGTATCAATTAAATATTTATTGAAATAATAAGAAAGAAAGCGATTTTTTTTTAAATTTTATTAAAAACAAAATAATTATGAAATTAAATCCATCAGAATGCACTTCAGTATTTTCGTAAATAAGTCAACCACTTCAATCTTTTTAAGAGTGAAAAACAAAAACAAGAATTAATTACATTCTGACCTTTAAAATTTAAATGGAATTTGGAAGCATACGCCATCCAATTCCGTTCAAAATTCAATGCAGATTCTCGAGTTCGATAGGAAAATTCCTGAGTTCGACAAGATCCATTTGAAGAAGGTCAGAGGTTACATTGATTGAAACGTTGTTAAAATTAAACACTCAAGATAAGAACATAGTCTGAAGAATCCAAATAATATGAAAAGCAAAACTATTCCCGGGCAACACCTTGTAGGCACAGTTGCTTTAATACAATAATTGTTCGATTGATTTGACATATGTTATGATCTAAGCCAAACACATAGAACCAGGTTTAAATTTGAACACTGTTCAAACGAAATGTATAAATCTTGTACATGAAAACGTCTGCAAACAGATTAAAAATTCAATTTCACACCAGATAATATTGACAGGATCAATCACGGCTGATGTTGCAACTATCCAGAGTGCTCCCTTTAAGGCGTTGCTATATTCTTCACATAAAAGAAGGTTGTATAAAATTGATGCAATAAATGTCGATGGATACAACATTAAAAAATATGTGAAAGTCGGATTCATTTTTAGCAAATTTTTCTTTCAGCTTCCATTCAACCGAGTTTCAAAAGTTTGTTATTTCAAGTTCATTCGGAAAAAAATAATTTACAACAATCTTCCATGTTTTATGGTTTTCCACCATTTTCTTGTTTTCCTGTTGAGTCGATAAACTCAAGTGTCATTTCTTAATTGGTCAACACATATATAACTGTTGGCTTTTTCTCTTCTCCCTATTTTGGATCTCAAATCAATAGTTAGCAAACCAACTCTTGCCGCCTCTTCCTCTCCCTCCTCCTCCTCCTCCTCCTCCTCCTCCACATATACCGAATAGATCTTAAACTTTGCAAGCTTTGACTAATGCTGTCATTTTACTCAGTTCTCCATATAGATCGTCATTTGTTATCCTATTGCACCAAGTGACACTTAAAACTGCTCTTTACATTCTGGTTTAGCTACCATTCACCGTTTTGTACATTTCATTTGTAAACATTCGGCTTTATACAACAAAACACTTTTAACAAGATCTGAAAACTTCATTTCTAATATGTTCCGTGAGAGGGATAGATTCGTTTTAAGTCGCTAAGTGATATTCGCATAATACAATCAAGTAAGTCGCCTTATTGTATGGGTATTCATGATCATAGCTGGTAATACTCTTAATATTTAGGCTCTCAGCGTATCTTTTGACATTCTTCCAGGCTGCAATACCAGTTCGTATTTATGGCTTACATCAACCAATCATATTCCTGTAAAGAGGAACCCGAATGTATTCATATTCATTGCATCAATTTCCAAATATTGCTCACGTTTTTTAGCATCTTCCATGCCAACTCGATTCGAACCTCTATGTCATTTTTACTTTCAGCAACGCATGAACCAAGATATTTAAGATCATGCACCTGTTTCAATCTATCACTATTTAGTGTTTTTAAAACTATCTCATCTTGGTTGAACAACATTTATTTTATCTTTTTGCAATTTGCATTCAGCCAAATAGCTTCTGCTGCAATTTTCGTTCAACATAATAATAAAGAGATAAGAGTATTATGATTGGATCACAAATTATTGAATCACGTCAATTGTTATTAGATCTATAAAAAAAAACAGCTTGTGTTCAATTAATCGTATGCAATAAATCTTTCACAATACATTCTGTGATTTTGTATTAAATTATGCCAAAGTGAAGTAATGGAACCATAAGTGCATCATATAGTTTAAACAAGGTTTTATTTAACTTACAATAGTTTCGTATAAACATAAATTACTATTGATAACTATATTAATATAAGAGTTCTTATTCAAATAGAAAACGCTTTAAGGGAGGTAACTTTTGACATTACCTCCTATTGCAATGCCTTTATTTATTTTATACTACCTGTGTGCCCGGCATTGCCCGGTATTGTCCGGCATTGCCCGGCATTGCCCGGGTGTTTGGAGGTGTGTGTTAAGCAAAAAAAAAAAGAAAAGTTGTTAGGCAAACAGACTCGAAGGAGGAAAAGAACGTGAAAAAGGTGATGTCTTTGCTGTTGCGTCCATCACCAAACCGGAAGTGACGAAGGTTCAAATTAAGGCTAGTCTATTGAAAAAAGAGGATGACTTTCAAAAATATCGGCGAAAAAAGCGACCCCGCCCTGTAGGAAAGTGTCAAGTTAAGGGTGAAGAAATGAATATTTTTAGCTAATTTTTCGATATTTGTCGTGCAAATGGTCGAGCTTCAAAACGATATCGATCTCATGAAAATCTGTCACCTCTGTCGAAAGTTTTAGGCAGACATACATACATACATACATACATACATACATTTAAACAGACAAGTGAGTTATATATTTTAGAAGATTACATATGAGGTGCCTTCAATAAGTTTCCAGACTTTATTCATAGGGCACTTTTATTGATAGTACACACATGAAACCCTCGTCCCCTTCGAAGTAGTAATTTGTATCATTGCAACAACTTCTGAAAGACCCTATGGAAGTCCCCTTGTGTAAGCATATCAATAACCCTTGTCACAGCCTTTTTCATCTCCTCAATTGTCACATAACGACAGCCTCTAAGGTTTTCCGTGAGTTTAGAGAATAACCAAATCTCACAGGGAACAAGGTCTGGACTATAGGTGAGAAACTGTCTTGATGTCCATAGCAACGTCTTTCTTTCTGATCTCTGAACGCCCTTAGGACAAACTTTACACAAATCTTCTGCATCTTCAGTTAATCACAAATAATTGTGTACAGTTCCCACACTGACATCAAACTGTGAACTTATTGTCTTTATTCATGAAATTCTTCATTTGACCAATGAACTCTGGTGTTCTAACTTCCTTACTCCTCCCACAGCTCTCATCCCTCACAGACTCCCTTCCTTTCTTGAATCTCTTATGCCTCTCAAAAACTGATGCTCGATTCAAGCAAGATGGTCCAAAAACAGTCTAAAGCATTCCATACGTTTCTGTGGCATATTTTACAAGTTTAAAACATATTTTTATTGCATATCGTTCTTCTAAAAGTGTCTTTACGTCACGATTACATTTTTGATATTGAAGCTGTGACAATCAGGCTTTAGTAGGGTGTATTCCAATTCCTCATGTAACTGTTTCTTTGAACCTGAAATCATAAAAATTGGTCAGTCATCTCATAAGATGTATAGCAATAACATACTGAATTTTCAAGAGTCTATGACAATTTTAAATGCTTGTACAAAAAAAAAAGGCTGGAAACTTATTGAATGCGCCTCGTATATGATGAGACTGTCCTTTAATAATTTCTGCTGCCATTTCCAGTTTTATAATATTCGCAAATACACATTCCTTTTATCTACATAACAAAGGTTGTTGAGAGGTAATCGCTTCTAAAACTTTTAAATGAAAAGTATAAAGTGTAGTATCTGTTCTAATACTACAATTCATTTTTTCTGTTGTGTTCTCTTAAGTTCTCTTTTCAGTTTTGATTCCAAATCTTGCCTTTTGTGTCAGCTTGAATCGCATTTCCATGTTATTTTTGCCATCTGCAATCTATGAACCAAGATATTTAAGATCATGCACCTGTTTCAATATCTGGTCACTTAGGTCTTTTTTTAAACCTGTTTAATCCTGGTTGAACAACATTTATTCCATGTTTCTGTAGTTAGTATACAGTCTAATAGTTCCAATTTTCAATTTTGTTAGTAATAATTGGGCTTGGCAACTACATTGTTAAGATAATTTAACCCTGCAAATCTATGAATACATGCTGATGTGTACACATTGTTCTAATCTCTAGGCACTGTGTGTGTGTGTGTGTGTGTGTGTGTGATTGTTTGAGCGAGAGAGAGGGTTCATTCCCTATGGATTCCAAAATGGCTGGGTTGATTTTTATGAACTTTCGCACAAATCTAGTTTATGGGCCTGGGAATGTTCTTCGATAGGTTTTGTATCCAAATACTTCCGATCAGTATCAAAAAATCAATAATCGAAAAAATCCAATTAAAGAAGATTTTGACCAAAGTTAACACTTTTATACAGACTAATATCACAAATGCAGATGGCTTCTGTTTAAAACACAATTGAACCATGATACTTGACTTTTGCATTTTAAACTTCAATTCAAGCCATTATCACCACACAAGTAGAAAGGCCAGGAATTTCAAAATCAACAGTCACTTCTTTGATATGATGGGCACGTTTGAAATGAATGTTTCTGTCTAGAGCACAAATGAGCCATGATACTTTACTTTTGCTTTTTAAACTTTGATTCAAATCATTATATAAAAATAATTTCATGAAATAAACAATAGGTCTCTACAGTGCAATGTAAACTACAATGTCTAAGTTACTGTGGGGAGGCATATGAGCTTCCGCCCAGTGTACCAGGGTGAGTTCCAGACTAGAGCAGGCAATCAATCGATTTAAAAATTGGTGATTTCATCGATTTCGATGACAATAAAGATATTAGCAGTGTGGAAATTTCGTTGATACTCATTTGATTCCATGCAACGTCGGGTTTCCTTGCTAGTAGTGAACAAAAACAGATTCATTTCAGTAAATAATTATTGAAGATCGTATTTCAACTAGCATTCACAAGAAGCGTATCAGTTAAACATGAGAGTAAAATTATTCAATTCTTATTTGCAAACACACATTCTTTTTTATCTACATAACAAAGGTTGTCGACAAAAAATTTAAACCACTTTTAAAACTTTTAAATAGAAAATATGAAAGTGTAGTATCTGTTCTGAAACTACAATTTATTATTTTTTGCCCTTAATCAGTGAAGGAAAATTCCTAGATTTGAGTAATTTTTATTTTTATCCTAATTAAGCATAACTTTGTTTTTGGGCAAAGCTGTATTTTCTCCATTTGGAAAATCGATCTTATGTCTTACTCTGCCCTCGTGATGATGCAAGTAAATATAAACTTAAGATATCAATACTTTTTTTTTTTTGCTGACGATTGATTATTCGTATTATTTGGATTTTTCGGAATGAGCCCATGCGACCCTCGTGGATTAAATAAAGAGTTCCGGCTGAAATTCCATGCAAATTTTCGAATTCACCAAAAAGATTCCCGAGTTCAACAAGATACACATGAAGAAGGTCGGAGGTTACATCAACCCAAACGTTGCAGTAAAAAAAGCTCAAAGTATTTAGTTCTCTCCCTCCGCAAGAAAGACACCATGGCCAGAAAGGTGTATTGACAAGTCAGCACCCTCTGACCTGCAAAAAGTATCTGGGCAGCCCCTTTGGCATTCCCCGGTAGGAGCGCATCAGGCGATTAGCAATAAACTAACCCCTTAACAAAGGTAAACGGCAAAGCCTGGGATGGTGCACCTCCCAGAACTGGACAGAACTAGCACTACACCACAATTAACAGGGGCCAGATTATTACTGGAATGGTTGAATTTCTGCGTGAAAAAAAAATAAATAAATAAACACTCAAAATGAGAACAGTAGTCTGAAGAACTTAAACAATAAGAAAAATTTTTTTCTTCCCTTTTGTCCCTTCCTTTTCATCTCCTTCATCTTTCCTCCCATTTTCTTCCCCTTTTAATTTCTCTTTTACTTTATTCTCTCTTTCTTTTCTTTTCTTTTCTCCACCCCCCCCCCGCCCATTTTTTTAGATGTGCAAAACGAAAACTTTTCAAATTCTTAACTAAACTCATGCAGTTTTTCACTATAACAGTTTTGTAGAAAGAAATCTAAACAAAAAAATGCTGATATCTGACCTCCTTGCATTTATTAAATACTTTAAAAGGGAATAGTGTTTAGTATATAAACCTATCCGAACACAGCTGCAATTGCTATTTATACATAAAGTCATGGAAGTAAAAAATCTTTTATATAGCTAATAACAATTGCTTTCAAGCTTTTCAATACACTTATACAATAAGTATTTCATTGACTAGTAAAAGGAAATAAAAACTAGTGTTTAATATACTATTTGCTAACCATAATGCAAGAAAACGCAAATTTTAAAGCTAAAGTTAGTGTATAATGTTGTAGACATTTTTACTGTTATTCTCTCCAAATTAAAACACAGTGCCACTTGGAGGTAAAGGCTACTATTTGGGATCATATCTGCAGAAATACTACGCAGGGAGTAGAGCAACAATGACAATAAAATATCAAAAATGTGAAATATTCGTTGAGACCCATTCAATGCCAGGCAACGTCGGGTACCTCTGCTAGTATACATATAAAAGATGTTCCCGCTATTTTGATGCTTTTAAATCATATCAAACTAATCCAAGTAGATTAATAGAGAAAATCTAAAGCTACATCAGATTGTTTAATATATCTAAACATGTATATATATATATATATATATATATATATATGTATATATCTATATATATATATATGTATATATCTATATATATATATGTATATATCTATATATATATATGTATATATACATATATATATACATACATATATATATACATGTTTAGATATATTAAACATTTCTGATGTAGCTTTATATATATATATATATATATATACATATGTATATGTGTGTGTACATATATATACATATATATATATATGCATATATATACATATATATACATATATATATACATATATATATCTGTGTGCGTGTGTGTGTAACAAATAAATGACAAAAGTCTATATTCAAAATGACAATATATATATATATGTGTGTGTGTGTGTGTATGTGTATGTGTGTCAACGTGGTTATTATGCCGAATTATATATATATATATATATATATATATATATATATATATATATATATATATATATATAATTCGACATAATAACCACGTTGACACATATATATATATATAATTCGGCATAATAACCACGTTGACACACCGGTTCCCACTGAATCACTGAAGTTAAGTAACGTTGAACCTGGTCAGTACTGAATGGGTGACCATGTGGGACTTTCAAGTGCTGTATGTGCGCTCCGCTTATCTTGGCATGGTTTCCAGTCGTCCTGGACTTCTCCTTGCCACTGGACCCAAACACTACCGATTTAGGAGAGGTGTTGTTAGGGATTGCGCAAACCTTCCCTCACAATTACACGCGCAGCTGCCTCTACAGGGAGTATCCTTTGTCTTTCGAGACCGAATGGAGGCATTGATATATATATTTAGTTTTTAAATTTTTGGTTGTATCACGTAGAGAGTTAAGATGGTTCTTACACAATCCAAACTGCATTAAGGTTTTGAGACTAGAACTGCTTGCAACAACAGAACATGCTGAGGAATAATAATTATTTAATGCTGTTTTTTTTAAACACCACAACGTCTCGGACCTCCAAGGTCCGAGCTGTTGTGATGCTTTAAAAAAACAGCATTAAATAATTACTATACATATATATATATATATATATATATATATATATATATATATATATGTGTGTGTGTGTGTGTGTGTGTGTGTGTGTGTGTGTGTGTGTGTGTGTGTGTGTGTTTTAAATGAGGCATTCTTACGATCTCATCCATGTGTTCCTTATTATTGGTACCAGCAAGGGGTCGCTAATTGTCATGTTTTCTTCCAGTCAAAATTGTTTTTCACAGCTGGTCGACGAATATATTGTTCCCATGCAGGCAATGGTTTTTTGATCATCTCCAGAATGTTCCCCAACAGAGGAAGATCATTACATTTCCAAACACTCAATAGAGAATGTCGAAAAATTTGAAGAACGAAATTTCTCATAATTCTTATCTGTATTGTAACATTTTGCTGTTTTTTTTTTTTTTTTTTTTTTGTTAACATGTTTTTTTTTTGTTTGTTTATTCATTAAAACAATTTTTGGCACTTGGGAAATTTTGTTGGTTGAGAAATTTTTTTTTTTTTTTTCATTTTGGAAAAACACCTTGCAAGTAAAAAAGGAGACAAATTAAAATGCCTTATCCAAAAAATGTCAAAGTTTCGTGTAACTTTTAGTCAAAAACAAATATACTAAATTAATACAATAACACAAAATAAAACATTAATTATTTGAACGTTTATTGAATTACGATAAACTTAAGAAAATCTAATGACACAAAATAAAAAAAATAATTATTTGAATGTTTATTGAATTAAAATAAATAAGAAAATTCTAAAAGCACCAAATAAAACATTAATTATCTGGAGATTTATTGAATTAAAAAAATTATGAAAATTCTAATAACACGAAATAAAGCATTAATTGTCTGAACATTTATTAAATTAAAATAAATGTATGAAAATTCTAATAACACCAAATAATACATTAATTATTAATTATTTGAACATTTATTGAATTAAAAAAATTAAGAAAATTCATATGACCATAAATATAAAAAGTTTATAATGTCAGTTAGAAGTACATGAGACCCAGGTAAAAAAAAAATCCTTCGTATTCAAACAAAACCTTCAGACATATTCCGATCTGTTTTCATTTGACTTCACCATTTCTTTTACTTGCTAGGCAATACACTTCATCGCTACATATACATGTCTTGGGGGAAGGTAACAGTCTTTGTGACCGTAAAAAGTCTATTGTTTTTTTTTGTTTGTTGTTTGCTTGTTTTTTTTTCTGGTCAAAATTTTTTTTTAAAAAGATATCATGCATATTAAATGTATTTACATCGATTTTCGGAGAAATCTTTTGAAAAAGTTTAGGGTTTTCTTGATTTGTCTCCCTTTTTTCTGAAAAGAGTTCTTCAAAAAATAAAAAAATTTAAAAAAATAGTCCAAAATAACAAAAATGCACAAGTGCTCAACTTTTTAATTATGAACAATAATAGAAATGTCAGCTTTCTTCTGTTGATGGGCGATTATCTCATTCATAACTTATTAAACCGTTTTGCTAATTAAAACAACCAAATCATATTTTTCCAAACATATGTCAATCCACAACTAAAGTATATTTTTGCATGTGTTTTGTGTTATCTCTATTATTTATATAAAAACTTACTATGTCTGTGTGTTTGTCTGTCTCCATTTTATCAGAGTGTGTCTATTTCTAAACAAAAGATCGCAGAGTAGTGCAAGGCGGATCAAATGATTGCACTTTTTGTAGACCATTCTTTTATATATATATATAGAAGCCAATAAAAACAGCTGCCAAGGGGTCAAAATTGGAAAAAAATTAGGAACTTCGCAAATATAGACTGTTCTTGTATGCATGCGCAAATATACATTCATACATTAAAGTCGGTTCATTTTAAACTCTTTCTTATCCATCTTATAATAACTCAAACGGTAATGAATAAGGCTGAAGCGCTAAATGTTTTGGTTTCGATTCTAGCTGATGGCATCCAAGTCATATTTTTTTCACTTTTGAAATCATTACTATATATTGTGGACAATATAATCATTAATAGAATTAGCTATATAATAATGAATACGAAAGCTGCATTAATTAAATATCATATTTAAGCCTGTTTTACAATAAAAGCAATGCTGGGTGCACTGTTAGTAATCTATAAAATCTAATCTATGTTATCTATAATATAAAAGGCAGGTGTCTGTGTGTATGTTTGTGTGTTTGGCAAAAACGTAAAAATGACAAAACAAATATCCACAACGTTGGTACTTTCTTGAACAGAGTTGCCTCAGATGAATAATGAGATATCCAAGAGAAATTATACTCAACCCATAGATGAGATCCTAACAGTCGCTACTACTTTGAGTCAGAGTAGACTTGGAATTAATGCTAACTGAGGTTTGACTCCACATGTCTCAATTCTCCCAATTGTGAAGTGGAATGTGCTCTTACGAACACGTAGCACTGGTGTTCCATTAACATAAATACTTTAGTAGTAAAATCATGACAGGTAGTAAAATCACATGTTTTCATTACAGAGGTCCCCTGGTGTCAAAAAGCCTTCTACTCCAAAAGTTTCTTGACATTAAATTGCTAGTTTGGAATTTTCTCTTGCTTGCACGACTGTACAAACATGCAAAAATTTAAATGTAATGTGAACAAGTAAGAGTTGCTCAACTCCCTACTCAGGGTGTTCCTGTGGCCATGGTTCTTAATTATCAGTCTCTCCTTTCATCTCAGTGGAATTGGAATGAATATGAGTAAAAAGAAAAGTTTAGACTTCATACTTGGTGCATTTTAAGACCATATTTTTTTTATATAGGAGTCACTGCTTATCAAAGCCTGAAGGCAACTCGAGGAGAAAATTTAATGAGAGTACGATAGTCAATGAGACAATATCGTATTAATCGTTAGTAGTGAAAATTTGGTAAATTGGATTATTTAAGGGGACGGCTCATCAAGAATTTGTTTAAGTTGGACTTGAAGACGATCAAATTGTAGTTAGTTGGAAAGCAGGAAAACAGAACAGAGTTCTAAGAAAGAAACTTTGTTCATGGAATCTACATTTAAGTTTAGGCACAGATAAAGATTGGGGGAAATTATTTATAGTGGTTTCAGATAAACGAGTGTTTTTCATGAAAGTTTGGTGAGGGGGGACCATAGATTGGAGCTCAGACCAGCACTTGCTATAAAAATAAGGATAAAGCAGAGACAGGTTCGCAACGTCTCTTCTGCAGGAAAGAGGTTTCAGAACCCTAATTAAATTTGTGTAAGTTTACTATTATCTGATGAAAATCAGGTAATAAAAGAAAAAAAAACTTTCAATGAAAGGTTCATGACCCCTCAAGGCCACCTTTATAACAGCAAAAGAATATACCACTGTTAAGGATGATCAATATACGAGGGTCATTCCAAAAGTAAGGCCTCCTATTTTTTAAATCAAACATTAAAATGTTGAAGACCTTCAAAAGAATAGTATTATTAAAATGAGCAACTTTTTTGTGCTCCAGAATTTATTTTTCTACATAGTCACCCACCATTCTCAATCCACTTTTCCTGCTTTTTCTGATGCCTTGGTCATAATAGTTTAGAGCAGGCTTTGTCACTCACATCTCTGTTGCCACTCTGAAATCGACGAACCCATCTCCTAACTCTGCTGGCATCAACTGCATCGAATTCATAAACATTCAACAGGCGCTGGTGAATTTATGCATGGAAGAATTTAATGTCAGACCTCTGCTACTGACGTACGTCCATGTTGTTTTCTTAGAGTCTTACAGTGTCCATATCTGCAACAGAGAGATGAAACTTTCAGATCATGAATGCATAAACTCAGTCATCATAACAATACAATTTGCAATCCCCTCTGATTTATTTGGGTGGAATAAAAATTGACATAACTTTGGAACGTCCCTCATAGGTAGAAGATGACTTCTACTAAAGTTCAAGTTGATAAGTTTAAAAAGTACTCGTCTAGCTACAACCACTATCAACAATTTTCCCATGCTCTATCTGTGCCTAAATCTAAACGCAAATTACATGAACAGAATTTATTTCCTAGAGCTGCCCATCTGTAGAATTCTGTTCCACTCGCCTGCTTTCCAGCTTACTACGACATAGTCACCATCAAGTCTAATATAAACATGTTCTTGTTCAGCCCTCCCGTTAAATAATCACATTATACCCAATTTCCAGCACTAACAAATGGTTTTTAGGCCTTGATAAGTGGTATCTTCCTTGTAAAACATATATATATATATATATATATATATATATATATATATATATATATATATATATATATAACCAAAAACTGGTTAGCCGACATACTGACGTCTCTCATGTTCGTGTAGGATTACTGCAGGTCGTATTGAATGAAATCAAAATGTGTAGCTTACAAAAAAGCCTACTTCATGCTTCGGTACATAAATGCCAGCTCAACATAACTTGAAAACGCTATGCTATCTGAAATGAAGTAAGGAACCCAATAGCAATCACATATAAAGTTAGTTTTCTGACTGTTCACCTCAGTGGTAGTAGTGGTGTCGGGAACAAAAACGTTAGACACATTAAAGTATATAACAATTTTTATGACTCTCTTGTTGGAAGCCACTCCTGAAATTACCTTCTGATTTTGAAGGGTTCTCTTTGAAAAGTTTTAGTGGAATTTTAGAACCTACAAGTCAGAGATGTGAGGTCTCCGATTTTTAATGAAATTCCGTTTTTTGTTTGTTTGTTTTTTTGTGTGTGTTTTTTTTAATAAAAAAAAAAAGCGGATTTCCAATTAAATCACGAAAAAAAAAAAATCCATATATCTGAGTTGTCTGCTTTTTGGTTAAAATTCACTTTTCTTTTTGTTTTTGCTTTTTTTTTGTTTTGTTTTTTTGTTTGTTTTCACTCACGTTCACCTAACATCATCACTTGGATGTACGAAGCTACTATTTGGAACCATGCCTAGGAAAGATTACCAAGATGTTGGTTTCCATTACATTTAAACTTCTGCGTATCAGTACAGTCAGCGAAGCAGGTAGCAGGAAGGGAATTCCAAAGTCTAGCTGTTCGAGGGAAAAAAAACTATTAGAGTAGAAAGCTTTCTGGCATTTAGCAACTGTTAACGAGCATCTCTCCCCCCTCTATGGCTTTCTTACTCTTTCTGTTTTCTCTCTCTGTGTCTCTATAAGAGAATAGAGAGGGAGAGAGAGAGAGAGAGGGAGAGAGAGAGAGAGAGAGAGAGAGAGAGAGGTGAGTAAACGTGGAGGTAGACACGTTTACCAGAACCAAAGGTCAGCTGACCAAATTACGTATGTGTGACGTGGTTGGCTAGATCTGTGAGATTTGATTTGAGCTTTGAAGAAGACGGACGTTTTCCGTGGTCTCCCCCCTCTTAACTGGGGAGGGGGGAGACTAACGCTGACGTGTGTGAAGAAGAGCCCACACAAGCGATTTCACTTCCACTTCTGCAGAACCTCTGGGGAAAGTGAAATAAAAAACTATAAAACCATTTCATCGTCTTGGAGTGATAAATCTTCGTCAAACAGGTATCAAGTCTCCCTCCAGGATGAGAAATTTCCAGATAGTTCAACAGCGAGAAGAAACAGAGGTAGGTTCAGAAATTACATGTCACACACACGATTCCCTTTATGATAATCAAACACACAACCATTTATATTAGAGACAATCACACGGAATCTTTGATGTTATATAGTGTATACACCCAAACGTAAAAAGTGCCCCTAAATGAAGAACTCTATATAACATATTCAAATGTAACGAAAGCTCAATTTGGTACCCCTCAAGGATAACTTCGATGATTGAATATATAACACAACCTCAATAGTGAAGAGGTGTGATTTTGTTGCTAAGCAAGTTTTCAGGGATATGTATGTCGAGGGGGCAAAAGTGCAACAAGTTAATCAGAGTTTATTTCATTAAAATACGAGTAAAACAGGTAGCGATGGGACAGGGGTTAGAGCTTGACAAAGTTAGACCTATTAGATTGAAGATTTTGTTTTGGACCCTACCCAAGACAGAAGAGACTAGTGGTAAATGCACCAGTCTAGATGTGGCAATAATACTCCATGCGTGGGCGAATGGTGGCTTTGTAGAGGTAGAAGATACTCTCAGGTGTGAATAGTTCTCTAGCATGATAGAGGGAGCCCACCTTCCTTGCATCAACCTTGCAATGTCCTCACTGTATTTGTTCCAGTTCATATTGCCCGTGAATGTTAAGCTGAGGAATTAATAAAAGAAAAAGTTGATTGCTGCCAACTCGCTACAGCCTTACCTTGTTTTGGTTTTTGTTGCTATTTAACTAGATTTTATTTCTCTTTCTGTTTTTTTTCTACTTCTGTCTCGCTTTATCTTTTTTTCTTCTCGTTTCCTATTTTTTTCCTTTTCTTCTCTCCATCTTGCCTTTCTTTTCTTTCTATAACAGTTCACGCTGAAAACTGAAAATATTAATTTTTCCAAGAAAAATAATGCTTCAAATTCATTCATGTAATGAGTATGGGAGTTAGATGACTTTCGCTTCATCAAAGAATGACTTCCTGTCTCCTTCCTCAACATACACACTGGATGTCTTTTCCTAAATTTTGACTTTATTAGTTAAAACTGACTGAAGCTGTTTGGGAATTTTTTTATTTTTCTACACTCACACAAACACGCAGACACATGCGCACACACATGGGAGGGGGCGTTTAAGAAATTCATCTCGCTCTCACCTTTTTTTGCTACTTACATTGCTGATATGCTTTTTGTTTCACTGTTTGAAATTGTAGGAATGTTTACATTTCAGCTAATTTATAAAACACACACGATACCTTTATTTGTTTACCCACACGTGCAAGTTAGACGCAAGGTCAGTTTTTAGATGTGAGCGATATCTAGCTTCTTTAAAAGAGGCACTCTACATGAAACAAAAATATAATTGCTTTCTCATCTTAGTGAGTACAGAACAGATACTACACTTTGATCCTAGTCTGAAGCTCAGAATTAGAGATTAGGCTGTCTGAAAATATCGGCTTTGATGTTATTGTTTTTGCATTTCCTTTTGCAAAACTCAATCATGTTCTGCAAAATAAAATAAAAAAACAGACAATAATTTTCCTCTACAATGCAACCTCGGCAAACACCATGAATAAATATTTGAAGATATAAAGAACTCAAAGCATAAAATTTTTTGACAAACTTACTGGATTCGGCATTAAATGCCCCTAGAATGGTTGATACACTGTAAAACAAAATAATCAAGCCAAGAGGTGAGGAAGAGTAAGAATGGCACACTCTGTATCTAAAAGATAGTTTATGCCAAATCTATCGTGTTTGAATAATATCGCTTCTATTTACACACTATGTGTTGGGATGGATATGAACCATAATTGCCTCTCCTCCCCAGCTATAGTTTCTCAACCAACGATTGTCATGACAAATAACACCTCAACTTAGTATTCAGAGTCAACATAAATTTGGAACAAATACAGTGAGGACATTGCGAAGGCTGCTGCAAACAAGTGAGCTCCTTCTACCATGCTAGAAAACACCAGAGAGCATCCTATACCTTTAAAAAGCCACAATTCGCCCATGCATGGGGTATTGTTATCGCATCTGGGCTAGTGCATCTACTACTAGTCTCTCACTTTTATACAGTATCCCAAAAAGAGTCTCAAGTCTAATAGATCCTGCACTATTAGCCAAGATTCAGACTTCTGTCCTATTTCCACAATGCCGCATCCCTGTGCCTGGTTGTACAAATACTTTAATAGAATATGTTCTGAGTAACTAATAGCACTTGCACCTTCTCTACACTCCCGACTAGCCCAACGAGCAGCAAAATCCCACTCCATCACTGTTGAGGTACTTAGTTGCTAGAACGCTTTCTACTCTAATAGCTTTTTTCCTCACTTGGATTGTTGGACTTTAGAATTGTTGCTTTCCTGACTATACCAACCTACAAAAATTTAAATGTAATGTAAACAGACATCTTGCTGATGACTCTCCACAGTGCCCTGTTAGACACGACCCCAAATAGTAGCTATTTATGTTTCCAGTGGCAATATACCGTGTTTTGAGTGAAACGCATAGTAACTGCTTGTAAATGGCCGAAGAGATGCCAAAAATTAGGCATGTTAAGAGAGAGAGAGAGAGAGAGAGAGACTTTTAAAGAAGAATGGCGACAGAACCCCATTTTAGACTTCTTCATTTTCTAGAAAAATAAATAATTACTGTAAGTTCCTATATACTTTGCCTCCCCACGAGGCCAGAGTTAGACACCAGGGTCGTTTTTTTAATGTGGAGAAAAGGAATAAAAATTAAAAATTTTCTCAGTCGTGAAGGATTTCTCCTCCATTAACTGAGAACAACAAATTGAATGTAGTATCTGAACAAATGGTATTTATTTACTTTCCCACAAAAGCAAGGTCGTTTTTTAATGTGTGGGAAAACCAACTCCCTCCAAAAAGAGGGCACTCTGACAGTACCCCCCCCCAAATAGTAATTGTCTCAGTATGAAGGGTTTCCCCTACATTGACCAAGGACCAATTACTTAAGTGAAGAATTAGAACAGATACTACACTTTGATTTTCGTTTGATATTACGAATATTCAGTATGTACATGTTCAATCTTTATCCTAAGCCAGCTTTCAGCTATGAGAAGAAAAATCCATAATGGTGACCCAGTTACTTATGAGGAGACTAGATATCAGATCGAACCACTGAGATGATCACTGGAGAAAGAATATAAAAATACTAGACTACCCGTGACCCGTTGGGTCAGTATTGTATATTAGCTTAGGACACATGACATAAAGAAAAACAGATTTTTGTGATATAACAGAAACATTTCTATGAAAGTATATAATCAGAAAAAAGAATATAAATAGATTTCTATGAGTCGTTCTGTTTATAATTGTTTATTTTTGAAAAAAAAACATACATCCATTGAATTATAACTGGTTTGCCGTAATTATAGGTAAATGTGCACTGAACAGATACCATAATACTTAAAGTTAAATTTAAATTTTGATATATTTAAACGCGAAAGCAAAAACAATTTGGACGCTGAAAACGTACAGTAAAACAATACGTTTTATTGTTGCGTTGATTCTTTGCTTATGTACGCATGCGCAACCGGAAGTAGTAAGCCGGATGTTGGCTTACAACACTCGTTACAATGTCATTTGAGTCTTTTAATTATATAGATTCTAATTCATTCCTGTGATCATCATAGAAATAAATACAACTTGTATTCAATGAAGCGTATACAATGAATCATGTCTAGTCGACATTGTGTTTTGCCATTAAAACCTAAGAAAAGATCGGTATTCTCGAAAACAGAAAAAACAAACCAGATCTGATCGGAATCGCTCTAACGATTGTGTAGATTTTTTTTTAACTCATGTTCACCCGCAACAAGGCACATCGCTACTTGGATGTAACGGGCTACTATTTGGAACCATGCCTTGGAAAGATAAACAATATGTTGGTTTACATTACATTTAAAATTCTGTATATCAGTACAGTCAGGGAAGCAGGTAGCAGGAAGGGAATTCCCAAGTCTAGCTGTTCGAGGAAAGAAACTATTAGAGTAGAAAACTTCCTGGCATTTGGGGACCTCCACAGTGAAGGGGTGTGATTTTGTTGCTAAGCGGGTTTGTCGGGGGAATGTTCGTCGAGGGGGCACAAGTGCAAGGAGTTCATTAGAACACATTTCATTAAAATACTTGTAAAATACAGTAAAACTTGTAGTTTGATTATTTGGACTAATATTCTCGTTTTGGATGTTATTCTCACAAGGTTTCAGCCGATGTAACCTTCTTAGTAAGTATCGCTCGTTGTGAAGATTGAACGTTTCAAAAACTTTTTAGATGAGGACCGATAAGTTGTATTATTCAGACTACTATTCTCATCTGGGCTGTTGCATTTACAATATTTTGTCATGTTTTGAATCCGGGAATCTAACAGTCTAACCTGATAATTTTTATGTTGAACTCTGGAATCACTATGAAATTATGAACTAAACCTCTGATTGTATCCGTTGAGACGTGGCCCATGTGAAAATTTACGAACGTATGTTTTGTGGGTGGCTCTACTTTCATTAGACAGAAACGTGTGGGGCATGTTAGTTCTTTTTTTATGTTGCGTTTTGTTCTTTTTATGTTTCTATAAGATAGCTATCATTCCCGAATTTTGCCACGCTAGCACTGTGTACTGAACCATGTAACCTCTGACCCATTTTCTTTTTAAACTACCAACTACAGATCCATTCAATCCAAGCCAAAATGCAATAACTTAAAATCTGAAAGTTTACGGTCGAATTTTTTATAACTTTTCTTTCACTTTTAGGTAAATGGGAAAGATTGGGTTTTATTTAGTTTCCTATCTATAAGAATAAACTTGTAAAACAAGACATAATCTCCCTCCTCTCTTTATCTCCTTTTTTCTCTATATATAGATATATATATTTAACTAGCATTTCAGCCCGGCGTTGCCCGGGTGTTTGGATGTGTATTTTGAGCAAAAAAAAAAAAAAAAAGTGGTAGTAGGAAGGCAGGCTCGAACCCGTACCACGAAGAAGGAAAAGAAAGGGGAAAAAAGAACCTGACGTCATTGCGGTTACGACCACCGCCAAACCTGAAGTGACCCATGTTTAAATTAAGGCTAGACAATCGAAAGGAGAGGATAGCTTTAAAAAATACCGGCGAAAAAGGTGACCCCTTCCCCGTAGAAAAGAAGGTGGAGATATTAATGTTTTTAGCCAATTTTTCGATATTTGTCGTATGAAAGGTCGAATTTTAAAACGATACTGATCTTGGTAAAATCCGTCGCCTTTATCGAAAGTTTTAGGCAGACATGCAAACATACATACATGCATACATACATACATATATACATTTATATATTGGTAATTGAAAATTTTCGATCCAAACCGATTAAAAAGCTTGCCCTATCTCTGAATACCCTTTATGTAAAATTTCAAATGTTTAGACCAGAAATTGTTTGAGTAATTTGGTAGAGCCTGCAGAGGTCAAATTTTTTTAAAACTTTGACCCCTATTATGACCACTTAAAATTTATTGTTTTGGGCTCAAATCAAGTTATTAAGTTAGATCCATGTCCAAGGAGCCTATATCAAAAATGTCAAGTGTTTAGACCCAAAATTGTTGGAGGAGTTTGGTAGAGTTCTCAAAAGTCAAATCGTTGAACTTTGACCCCTTAGCAGCCAAATTCTGGCCGAAAACCGATCACATTTTCCCAAATCTCAGTACCCTGTATATCAAATTTCGAGTCTTTAGACTTAAAATTGACAAAGTTATTGCATAGGGAAATGTACACACATAAACACACACACAGACGCATTCACTTTTATAGATATATAGATTGTGTATATATATATATATATATATATATATATATATATATATATATATATAGAGAGAGAGAGAGAGAGGGGGGGAAGAGAGATAGATAGATAAACTCTAATCTTGCACTTACGGTTTGTTGGCTGTCATGGTTCTTGTGAGATGCGAGGTTGTTTGGCTATAAAAATAACTATATATATATATATATATATATATATATATATATATATATATATATATAGTCATCCACACACAGTACTGTTTCGCTGTTTCACAGGGCTAGACAAGCAACTACCTCAAGCCAGGATCGAAACCCAACCGCCTAAATGATAGTCGGAGCTTCTAACTGTTGCGCTAACCGGCTGCTGCTATGCGGACAGTGAATTAACAGTGTTTTGACACTGTCCAAACACCTAATCTCAATTTGAAATTGTCTTTCTGTGATAGAAGCATCAGAACAGATGTCTGTGTGTACATTTCTCTACCAAATTACTCGGTCAATTTTCAAGTCTACAGACTCGAGATTTAACATAAGGGGTATTGAGATTTGGGAAAATCTTTTTATTTGGCTGTCAAAGAGTCAACGTTCAACAATTTGACCTTTGAAAACTCTTCCTAACTCCTCCGCCAATTTTGGGTCTAAACACTTGAAATTTTAGATGTAGGTGGATCAAACTTTTTAATTTGATTTGAGCCCAAAACAATAAATATTAAGGGGTCAAAGTTTTCAAAAATTTGACCTCTGCGGTCTCTACCACGATTACTCAGCCAATTTTTGGTGTAAACATTTTAAATTTTACATAAGCTATATTCAGGCATAGGGCAAGTTTTTTAATCGGTTTTTGGCCCAGAATTTGGCTGTCAAGGGGTCAAAGTTCAAAAGATTTGACATTTGCGGTCTTTAGCAAACTATTCAGCGGATTTTGGACTTAAACACTTTTAATTTTAGATGTAGGTTACCTGGGCATGAGTCAAACTTTTTAATGTATATGTACATATGCACATAAAGTTATGAACAGTACATAGGGCCAAAGCAAAGCCGGGCTGAACTGCTAGTATATATATATATATATATATATATATATATATATATATATATATATATATATATATATATATATATATATGCGAAATCTGCATATTGTAAAATGTAATATTTGAGCATATTTTACAGCCGGGCAATGCTGGCCGGCCTGTTAGTATATATATTGTTACGGCTCGCAAATAACCACAAAGAAGAACAAATCAACGGAAAACAGTTTAAAACATGTATTACATGAAAACAACGGAAAGGTTACAAGCGAAAAGTGTTCGTCATTCACCGAGCATGCAAGGATCGCTCTGGAATTAGATCCCCGCCTGGGATCGCCATGAGTTAAGTTTATATGGCCGATGGATTAGTCCATTTGGAGGATGGTTCTCCCACAACATCACCCTCCCAAGTTGATTTCTCCGGGTGTGAAATCAGTATCTTTTCTTTTTGAGGCTGACCAGCAAGGTGTCTGTGTGCTTGCGTTCTCTGCCGGAGCGTCTTGGTTCTGACATGCTTTTTGGAGGTTCCACATCAAAACAGTCGTTTACTGTATCAATTACCTCTTTGCTTTCCTGCAGCGGTGCTTCTTAATCCTCGGAGATGCGTTTCCTTATTTGGTTCAGGTGCCTCTTATGTTCAAATTTTGGGCCCTGAATGATGTATGTAACATGGCCGACTCTTCGTAAGATCGTGCCCTGTTCCCCAAAGGAAACGTTATTCTTATGTTTAAAATATACTTTATCCCCACGGTTAAACCGTTTTGTTGGCATTGTAGAGGTTCTGTATCGTATTATATGTTTGGCCAGCAGTTTATCAAATACTGATTTTATTCTTCGTCTAAAAATGATTTCTGCGGGGGATCCGGCATCTGGTTTGTTCGGATTTTTCGTTATTCTATAGATCTGCAGAAATTTTTAACGCCCTTTTTAGCATGTCGCCGAAACGTTCGGCCTGGCCATTACTCTTAGGGTGGTACTGGGGGGGTCGTAATATGTTTTACTTGGTACGTCTCGCAGAATTCTCTGAACTCTGCCGAGGTAAACTGGGTAGCGTTTTCGCTGACCAGAAAATCCACAACCCCAAAACGAGCAAACAACTCTAATAAAAAAAATTCGTCGTTGCTCTCGTGGTCGTTTCTTTTTTTTTTACATCTCAGGACCTCTGGCCATTTTGAGTAGCTGTCTACTACTACCAGATAGTAAAAATCCTCTACTGGTCCTGCGTAGTCAATGTGGATCCTCGACCACGGTTGTTGAGTTTTAGGCCAAGGTTTATGTGTTATAGGTGGTGCATTGGCAGCCAAAGCACAACCTTTATACGTATTTACCATGTTGGTAATGTCTTGGTCCATTGCTAGCCAGTAAACGAAACTTCTCATCTGGCTTTTCATCCGGTTTATTCCTGGATGTCCCATGTGAAAATCTTTGAGAATCCTTTTTTGATGGGTTTTGGGGATGACAACCCTTTCGCCGTATAACAGCGTTTCGTTGCAAACAGAAAAATGTCTGAAACAGTATCAATCAGTGTCAACTTCTGCTTAGTGGTTTGGATGAAATTGTTATTCATGGATTCTGCCTTAATTTCCTGAACTGTGACCAGCAGTTCGCGGATAATATTATAAGTCGTTGTTTTCAATTCACTATTAATACGTAGTGCCGAGATTGCTGAGTCTTCAAGAGGTTCCATTTTGGCAGGAATTAGTCTCGACAGACCGTCTACATGTGCTAGTTGTTTTGAGGAGAGAAATTCTATTGTAAAATTATTATTTAGAAGAATAGATCCCCATCTTAATAGTCGATTCGCCGTGAATGTGGGAAGTCCCTTTCGTTATCAAAATGTCTTCCGTACAGGAACCGGTGCAAAAATAATGTCTAGTCCTTCTTTATCGATCTGAATAATTTTTCTCTACTGGAAGCAGAGTTCAGGATGCGAAGGCGATTGGCTGTTTTGAACCATCTGGCATCCTATGTAACATGCAGGCGCCAACGCCATATTGGCTAGCGTAGCTAGCCACTATTATATCCAACTTCGGGATAAATGAGATAGGAACAGTTTGGAAGTAAGGGTTGTTTTTATTTCTTGGAATGATGTCTGGCAATCTGGCGTCTACTCCCAAGTTTTATCCTTCTTTAATAATTGATTAAGTGGTGCATGCAATTTGTGCATGTTAGGGATAAACCCTTGGTAATAATTTGCCAAACCTAAAAAGCTTTGCAATTTTGCTATATTTTCCGGTGCCGGCATTTCTCTAATAGTGGTCGTCCTGTCTGCGTTCGGGCGTCTGCCATCTTTATCAATGATATGTCCTAAGTACTTGTTTTTTTGTAAAAAAAAAAATTCACACTTTGACCTTAAACCCATCATTTTGTATTCGACTGAATACTTGTCTGATATGGTTTGCGTGTTCCTCCCTGCTTTTTCTCGCTATAATGATGTCATCTACATATGCGATGGCATTGTCCAGGTCGTTCAGCATGATATCCATGACTTGCTGGAATATCGCGGGTGCTACCTTGACCCCGAACGCCAGCCTTTCGTATCTGTATAAACCCTGATGAGTACTAATACAGAGGTTTTTGTAAGTAAGCGTCGCTCAGGTCGATCTTAGTAAATAACTTGCCGCCATTTAATTTCGTGAACACTTCCTCTGGGCTGCGTAATAGATAGTGAATGTCTTCTAACGACCCGTTGAGTCCGGTCGAGAAGTCAGCGCAAACGCAGATTTCCCTGAACCTTTTTTTATGTAGACTGCTGGAGAAGCCCACTCACTATATTCAATTGTAGCCATGTTTTACCGATGTTTTCCAATCTATCCTGTTCCTGATTTATCTTGTTCAGGGATGCGAACGGGACATTACGTGTTTTTTAAACACCGGTTTTGTGCCCGGGTTCAGCTTAAAATCCGCAGCCAATTTTTGTAAATCTCCCAAGGCCAGGAGAAAATACATTTGGGAATTATTTATACTAGTCATAAGTTTCTCAGTTTCCGCTAGATGAGTTTCTATTCTTTTGCAAAATGTGGATATAGGAAGATCCCACATATGAAATTCATCCATGCTGTCGGAACCGAACAGGTTCTCACTATTTTTTAATACCTACATTTTTAGTTTTTTCGTTTTTCCCAGCAAGGTGACGTTGGTGATTAATTCACCATCAAAATTAATTTCTGTACCATTGACGGCCGTCGCCGTTCTGTTGGTTCTTAGCATTGTCGGTTTTCATAATTTCTTCCACGTTTTGAAATTTATTATTGAAAGATCTAATCCATTGTCTAACTGAAATTTAATATCCTTGCCGAGAATGTTGACCGTTATATATTTGCGTAGGTCTTCATCTACGACGTCTCTATTTTGACGCTCTAGTTTGACGTACCCGGCTTTTGTTCTGATTTTTCTTGCAGTGAGAGCTTTTATATCCGATTTTATTACATATAAGGCATCTTTTTTGTTAAGAATGGACGATCCTTGACCCAGTATTTACCACCACATCTGAAGCAAGGGCTCAGTGCTTTTGGATTTTCCGACTTTTGGGGTAATTTTCTGTGTACCGTCTCGACGGTTTTTTCTTAGTTACGTTTTTTTATATTGGCGATGCCTACTTCGATATTTCTCGCGTCTTTTTTTTTTCATTATTATTTCCACTTTTTGATAATCCTCAGTAAAGTTTTGCAGTGTTAAGTTCGGTTTGTGTTTTTTTAACTTCGTAAGCACTCTGCGCCTGATTTCCGCATCTTTTCCTGAGGTTAACCTTGCGCAAAAACAAGGCATTTAAAATTGTCTGCTATTAAAGCCATCACAATGCTTGTTCACTAATGTTGCGTACGTGGCAAAGTTGTCATTATCGTCTTTGGTCACATTCAAACATCTCTATTGCTTATGAAAAAAGAGACGTGTTCGGGAAGAATAGTTCTGTTAAGGAATTTACCGTCTCACTGAACAATAAATCCGCTGTTTTCCATGGTAAGATGTAGTCAACTAATTTGTCATGTTTCGCCGTTTCAAGTTTTCGTAGCAGCAGTTTGGTCTTCTTCTGGTCAGACCAGTTACCGCAGTCAATATTGGAAAAGTCTTCATATCTCCTGAAATAAGCTGCGAATGATTTTTCATCTTTCTCGTAATTAAAATTATCTATTGCGGACCATATAGTATTTTGAGAAAAAGCTGAATTGCTTTCTGCATGCGCGTTATTCTTCATGATTTCTGCAAGTAGATCCTCTGTTCGTAATTGACGTTTGGTTAACTGCTTTTGTAATTCAGTCTGTTAGTCCTCTGTGCGTTGTTGGTGTTCTGCCAACTGTTTATGTAATTTGGCCGACTGTTTTGAGCTTCGGCTGCCTGTTTTTGAGATTTCTGCTGTTGGTCCTCTGTACGTTGTTGGCGGCGCCCGCTTCAATTTGTAGTTCAATTAGATGTGCCAACGCTAATTTTTGTCCGTCCATTTTGTCTGGTTGGATTTAGCAATTTTAAAACGTTTGTTGTCCGGTTAAAAAAAAAAACGTTTGTCTTGTTGGATTAAAAAAAACGTTTTGATTTTTTATCTCAGGACAATACCCCCCCCCCAGATATTAATCTAAGGAAATAGTTCATCGTCCAACAAAAAAAAAGTTAAGTGTATATTTCCCTTTGGAAAAAATACAGCAATGATTTACTTTTAGTAAAGAACAACAGTGACGAGGATCGCCTTGAGTTAAGTTTATATGGACGATAGATTAGTCCATTTTGAGGGTGATTCCCTACAACACACACACACACACACACACACATATATATATATATATATATATATATATATATATATATATATATATATATATATATACTAGCAGGCCAACCGTAAAATACGCTCAAATATGATATTTTAATTCATGCAGATTCTTTATTTATCATTATAAAGCCATTGGTTATTATATTGTACAAAATATATAGTAGTAATTTCAAAAGTGAAATAATATGGCTTCGGTGCTATCAGCTAGAATCGAAACCGAAACATAACTCTCCTACCATATTCTTTACCCTCTGAGCCATGTTGAAACGCATATAAAAAGTAAGAAAATAACGTTGTTTAATCTACAAATGTATATTTGGTCATCTGTAGAAGTAACAGTGTTAGTCGACTTACTTCTACCAAGTTCCAATTTTTTTCTTCAATTTTGACCTCTTAGCCACTATTTTTACCGGCTAAAAACAAATCGAAAATGTTTCATTGATTCAAATGCGCTAGCTATCAAGTTTCAAGTCTGTGGACCAATAATTGACAGAGGAGTGTGGTAGAGACCGTTTCTCACACATTCAAACATGGTCACTGTTATATACATACTAGCAGGCGTTGCCAATCGTAGAATACATATTTTTCCTTTTTACCTGGCAGTCACCACTTATCAAGGCCTGAAGACCACTCGAGGATAAGGTTAATGAATGTAAAATGATAGTATAGTAATCGTTAATGGTGTAAATTGGGTAGAATTTGATTATTTATAAGGACGGCTCAATAAGAACTTATTTACATTGGGTTTGAAGGCTACCATGTTGTATTCAACCGAGAAGCAGCACAGTGGAACAGTGTTCCAGAGGCGGGCAGTTCTGGGAAAAGAGCTTTGTTTGTGGAATCTGCGTTTAGATTTAGGCACATATAGAGAGTAGAGGAAATCGTTTATAGTCGAGTGTTTATTGTGAAAGTTTGGCAAGGGGAGACCATAAATTCAAGATCGGTTGAGGACTTGCCCTGAAAATAAGGATAGAGCAAAGACAGGCTCGCAACATTTCTACTATGGGAAAGAGGTTGCAGGGAAGAGAAAATGGCATCACTTACTAGGTTTCGAAGAATGTTTTATACTCTTTCAAGGCTGGATTGGCCACAGCGAGCGGCTCCTGTCAAGATGTGACAACAGTACTCCATTTTAGGGCGTACCTGGCTCTTATACAGAGAGGAGATTGCATCAGCAGTGAGATACTTGCTGGAGCGATAAAGTTATTCAACCATTTTTCCAGTGACTTTGGCCACAGATATGACGCATGTGTTCTATTTCAGACCAGAAGTGATGATCAGTCCCAGAAGCTTGTCAAGACATGAAGTTTCCTCAAGATGAGAGGCATTCATTTCAATTGGCGTGTGATGAGGGTCAGAGCGATTATGATGAAAGGAGAGAAGCTTGGTTTTCAATGCATTAAAATTAACCAGTCACCTTTTTTCGCATTGCACCATGTTCTCAAGATAAGAAGAGAATCAGAAAAAGATCTTGGTCATTGTTGGCCTTTGAAGTGTTGCCCTAGATTGTGGTATCGTCGACATAAATGAATGATCTAAGAATGTCATTTAGGAGACCATTGATAAATCATTGATTGTTGATAAACACGATATTTTAATTTATGCCGATTTTGTATTTATTGTTGTTATTATTATTATTATTATTATTATTATTATTATTATTATTATTATTATTATTGGCTCACAAGGAGCTTTCACACAGGTCATCAAAGATCTCATTGAAAACAGCATGTTGTGTTCCTGGAAGCTGAGTGACAAGAAATCTCCCCAGATTTCCAGTAACCTCCACCTCTTTCAATAACATTTGCAAATAAATTCGCATTATCGCAACAGTTGCTTGCGATTGATTTCTCGTTGGCCGCGGCAATTGGTCTTCACTGGAATTTGACTGGCAATAAGCTTCCCCACGGTCTCAGTCCTCTTTGCACTTATACAGTGGAGGGCTGGTCAGTGCTCACTCCTTTGTCTTTCTTTCCTCCTTGACTCTACTTTGCTGTTTGATCTCACTCATTTGAAGGAATGCAGTGATGTGGTAATGGGAGGATGGGGGTGCGGTTAGAGAACTTATAGGTATGCAGCTTAATGTTCTTGGTGCCATGTAGCGCTTCATGTTTTGTCTCTGCAGCAGTTTGTCTGGTTCACGTGTTAGTCTCTACATTTATTAATTTATTCTTTTATTGCAAAAAGGATTTATGACAAGAAAATATTTATTTTTTTATGATACGGTTAGGATTAGGTGTGCCACGAACATTTCAAGAACTCAATAGTGTGCCGCCATGTAAAATAAAAAGGTTGGGAACCACTGCTCTATATCAATAATAAAGATAGAAGGAAATACCCCTCCCTCTCCGTCTTTGTTTGTCTATCTCCTCTCCCTCTCTCTTTATCTCTTCCTTTCTTTCTCTCAATTATTTCCACGCTTGTCCACTAATAGGTTTTGTGTAAACAATAATTCTTTCACATTAATCTTGATGTATTTTATCTTTTTTTTTTACCGTTTTTTATTCGTGCATCTATGTGTGTTTTTGTTTTATCTTTTAAGCCAAGTGCTCGTTAGGTCCTTTTTTTTACATTCTACGATCGTTAAGTCAACAGCGTGCGTTTAGCTATCTTCATAGGCTACTTGTTTATTTCCGATTCATATTGTTGACTTAACCAACGCAGAAATATAAGACGACATGGGCGTTGCGATAAAAAGGAAGGCTGATAAAAGCAATGAAAACGTAGTGGAGCGAACGGTCTTTTTGTATATTTTAAGTAATTCGGACAACTTAAAAATGTTGAGTACTGATGGAAAGAAGTTAATCTTATACTTGTCTCTCTATTAATGCCTATTTTTCTCTCACCATCTACATTTCTAGCTACTCTCTATCTATTTCTTTCAGTATATACAGGGTGTCCCAATAAAATGCATACACTCTTTAAATTATCTCAACTTGCCACATGAATGCGCTATGCCACGTTCCCAAGAGATGTTTAGGAATAAAGAATGGCATTTCCAACAGGATGGAGCACTTCCCCACTTTCACCATGACGTAAGAGCATATCTTGATAGTCACCTGCGAAACAGAGAGTTAGGACGAAGGGGAAGTATCGAGTACTGTTAACGGTCACCGGATTGAACCCGCCGCCCCATGGTTTTTCACTTTTTGGAGGGTGGATGTGGTGGGCATGTTAAACACAGAGTTTACAAAACGAGCCAAAATGAATGAGTTGAAAGCAACCATTGAAAGAAGATGTGTCAACATATCAATTAAACTGATTAGGAACGTTTTCGATTCCATCAGTGGGCATTGTCAGCTGTTCATGGATCACAATGGCCAATAATTTGAACACTTTCGATAATTAGCTGGTTTCTATATTTGTACACAGTATTTTGATGCATGAAACTTTTCTTTCTTATAATAAATGTTGATTTTATGGTCATTTAAAGAGTGTATACATTTTATTGGGACACCATATATATATATATATATATATATATATATATATATATATATAATATATATGAATATATATATATATAATATATATATGTAATGAATATCAGTAATTTTTATACCAACAGATATTAGTGTTTTATACTTATGCAATCATCAGTGTATGAAATGATAATCATTGCTCATCAGACTTGCGTCATATCATCCAGGCCACCATCAATTACCATGCAATTGGAAGAAAATTAACTACTTATGAATGGCAGTATATATATATATATATATATATATATATATAGAGAGAGAGAGAGAGAGAGAGAGAGAGAGAGAGAGAGAAAGAGAGAGAGATAATGATGATGATGGACCTGGACACTAATCACTGGCGTTTCGGCTTCGCAACAGCTGTCTGTAGATAACTACATTTTATATACGTTATAATCTAGTTGACATATCAGTTCACGTTAGATCACCAAAGGTTAGCAATATTGAGCCTGGCAAGTTCCATATGGTTGACAATTTGGAAATACCAGGTGCTGTATACAGGAGTACGTCGACACTTACGGAAGCTTCTGTATCCCACCCAGCCCCCAGTTGTCTCGAACCTGTCCTGACGCTGGATCAATCTGATTGGGATGAGAGAGTGAGGCTGGCTCTGCACAAACCAGCTTCACTTTAAACAAACTCTAAGCGCGAGTCATCCGTGATTCTTAGAATGATCAGATGGTCTTCATTGTTCCAATGGATGAACAGCTATATTTTATATATTCAGTGTCACAGAAAAGCAACTTATTATAAAAAGTGCGTATTTTATGTGTTTTTAATATCGTCAGAATATATTCAACTTTCACTGCTCAATGATCATATATTTTGTTATTCAGTCAAATAATTATATTTTTTTAAACTTCAAAAACGTATGTTAAGTAACTCAACACATTTGTGTATTCACAACAGATTAGTGACCGAAATAGTGTTGGGTTGAACAGAGTTGAGAGGGAAAGATAAACAAAATACCAAGGTCTTATGTACAACATGAAAAGAAATTGGAATCTTAGGAAGATCTCCATCATTCAAGTAATTATAAGATCAACTGGACTCATTAAAAAGATTTCCAAAATTATCTGGCAAATATACCCGATGAACCAAGTTCAGAAGAGATACAAACAACTGCACTTAAAAGGACGGTTGGAATCTTAAAATGATGTCCCGGTTGAAATGTATGAAATAGCAAGTAAATGTCTGCAATCCAATAGGATGCCACATCCCCAGATTAAACAAAATGATAATAAATTTAAATAAAGTAATCGTCCAATTAAAATGGAAAATGAAAAAAAAAATCTCATCCAAATTTAAAACATACTAGTAAAATCTGAACGTTCGAATTTTAGTAGAACGTTCCAGATTAAATAGATGAATTACTTCTAGGAATTATTGAAAGTATCATTCTTTTTTCTGTCAATCATACCTTAGACATTGGCAAAATATGTGGAAAAAACAAAATAATTGATCAAAACCTCTGTAAACGTATTGTTAACCTTTATAGTCATGGACTTGTTATAGGAAGATATTCAGTCGGTTAGGTGCGCCATTGAGTTTTTGTTTGTTTTTTTACATGAAGGTCACCACTTATCAAGGCCCAGAAGCCACTCGGGAATAAGGATTATTTTGTGTACAATAATCAATGGGATAGTTAGTTGGAAGACGTGTCATTCTATTCGTTCCCTCAAACAATTTGGTCATCCAAGAAAAGCAATATAACGCACGGCAAGATTATTAGCGATAAAGCTAGCAACAAACCCCGTTTAAAAACCTTCAGGAAGGACAAGAAGTTTATGCAGTAAAAGATAGTACGAATGCAATTGGTCGAGATGAACTCTTTTCAAGGACTCCGGGGGAAAAAACATGATCGTTTTAGACTGGATTTTACAAACGAGCATTTTATCAAAACCGCATCATTTTGTGAATATATACTTTAGCCAGACAAAACGAAACTTGAACTTTTGTGCAGAAATCGTGTGGCCAACGACTGAAAGAAATAAGGATACCTTCTTTGAATAGAGAATTGTGTTTTTTTTTTTTTTTTTTTCATTTTGTTGGTATGAATTCCAGGAGTGGAAGCGAGGCTCCAGACAGAAAATGTCCAGCAAGATATAAGTAAAATCTGGACTAGGTGTTGTGTTTGGTCGCACGCGCTGGAATAAAGAAACGCTCACATCTTATGAAGCATCATATATGTAAATAATAATAATAATAATAATAATAATAATAATAATAATAATAATAATAATAATAATAAGTGATATTTCATTTTAAAATTGCACCATTTTTGGTGATAATTTCTATTTTTATCTATAATAAATAAACAATCAATATATATATATATTGATATACATGTGTGTGTGTGTGTGTATGTGTGTGTGTGTGTGTGTGTGTGTGGGTGTGTGTGTGTGTAGTTGTACACATTTCTAATTATGGGGCGACTATTCAGTTCTAAGGGAGAGAACCCTTCCTAGCTCTAACGAAGAGCTAACTCTATCGCTAAAAATAACACACACACACACACACACACACACACACATATATATATATATATATATATATATATATATATATATATATATATATATATATATATAAAGCTGAATGTGTGTGTGTGTGTGTGTGTGTGTCTGGTCACGAATAGGCTCCTATATGGTTGACTATTTAAAAAAAGCTGATTACATATTATGATAGATGTATCGAAACACAGGAATGGGTATGTTTGATCTGGCAGAACGGTGGTTCATTAAAATTGTGGGGTCTGTGTTCGCGCCTGATCCACAAAGTATGGAAATAAAAAATTTAAAAATTAAAAAAAAAACGTTTACAGGTGTTTCTGATATACATAATAATACTTTGATAAGTATGTTTTAACTTAAATAGGGATGGTATAATAAAAGTGTGGTGTCTGCGTTCGCGCCTGGCCTCTATACGATGGAAATAGGCACAAACTTTAATAAAGACTTTTCATATCTATCTGCGTAAGTACACTTTGATAATTATGTTTCAGTTTGAAGAAATATGGTATAATAAAATTATGGGCTGTTCGTTCGCGCCTGACCTCCATAAAATGGAAATATGTCACAAAGTTTAACAAGGTTTTTTAATATAGATCCACAGAATATTGTGATAAGTGTTTCAGTGTGAACAGGTATTGTATAATAAATTATGGGTTTTATCTATTTTATTTTTACTTTCATCATATTTTGCTTTGGTTTTCATACCCCCAAATTCGAAGCTATCTCTTTACAAGCCTTCTTTTTCATAACCTATCATACTTTAATAAATCAGAGTCCATTTTCTGTAGGCTGTTTTTTAACCCAGTCAACGACGGGTACTTTTGCTAGTATATATATATATATATATATATATATATATATATATATATATATATATATATATATGTGTGTGTGTGTGTGTGTGTGTGTGTGTGTCTGTGTGTGTGTGTATGTGTGTTTGCGTGTATTTGTGTGTATATACTTCTACCCCTCTCTCTCTATACATGTGTGCATCTCTTCATAGCTTTCACACCGATATATAAGTTTTTTTATGCTTATAACTTTTATTGATTTGATTTTAGTTAGTTTTAGCCTGCCCTCTGCTGAATTGACAAATATCAAAGTGTAGTATTTGTGTTTACGTTTGGTATCAAGTTATCTGTAGTGCACCCTGATCGTTGTGCCTCCTACACATTAAACCGACTTCATGTCACATCTTAGTCAAGGTAAAAGAAAGAGAAGGCATAAATACCAACAAGTCATTTATGTGGAACTTTGTTGTTGTTGTTGTTGTTGTTGTTGTTGTTGTTAATGTCTGACAAGATGCAGTTCATTGCTTTTGCGAAGCCAGCATTGTGACCTGAACCATGAAATCTTTAACCTATTTTGAAACTGCAAATTAAAATTTATTGTTTACAAACTATAACTGGAATTGTTTCACTTCCAATAGATAGATTATTATAAGCTTTTTTTTCTGTATCTTTGCCTATCTCTTTCTTTCTCCTTCCCTCCCTCCCTCTCTCTTTCTTTCTCTCTCTCTTTCTCTCTCTCTCTCTCTCTCACTCACTCTATATATATATATATATATATATATATATATATATATATATATATATATATATATATGAAATAAAATGGAGGTGGAAGGACCTGGATACTCAACGTTTCGCTCGATTTATGCGGGCTTCTTCAAGAGGGATGGTCATTGACGAGAGAGTCGGAGGATTGGGGCTATATATAATGATGGGGGAGAGCAACGTGTTTTCCTTATGTAAATTAGATGTCATATATACATATATATACATTTTATGAGAGAACAAAAACTAGTGTAGTGGATTACGTCTAAAAGTTAAAATATCGTAGAGATTTAAAAAATTGCGTTTGGAAATTTAGCGGTGATAGATTAAGTAAATAAAATTACACGAGATTACGAAAGAAATTTTTTTTTAATTAGAAATTATTGAATTGGGATAAAATAGTGTAGTAACTTAAAAGATGGTGTCTAAAAATAAGAATAGGAGGTGATAAAATTGAGTCTAAAAATAGATAATGATAAAATAAAATACAGAAAATAAGTAAAATAAAAATAATAAAATTAAGTGAAATTACGAATTTTTTTTCACTCATAAAATGTATATATATGTATATATGACATCTAATTTACATAAGGAAAACACGTTGCTCTCCCCCATCATTATATATAGCCCCAATCCTCCGACTCTCTCGTCAATGACCATCCCTCTTGAAGAAGCCCGCATAAATCGGGCGAAACGTTGAGTATCCAGGTCCTTCCACCTCCATTTTATTTCATATGGTCGGATTTAATCCAGCTCAACAATTATATATATATATATTGCCTGTATTCCATTATTAAATAAATGATCCATTCTATATCTACCAATATATAGTTTTGTGTCTTCATTTCATACTCTTGTTGTCCTATATATATATATATATATATATATATATATATATATATATATATATATATATATATATATATATATATATATAATTATATATATATATATTCTACTATTATATAAAAGAAACTTTTTCTGTATGTGTCTCTGTGTGTGCGAGTTCATTCCCTATGGACTCAAAAACGGCTGGGCCGATTTGTATAAAATTTCACACGAAGGTACTTTACGTGCCTGGCACTGTTCTTAGGTTTTTTATCAGAATATCTTCGTTAAGTATCGATAATCGGTAATCGAAATCATCCGATGAAAGAAGGAACATGCGATTTTGACTAAAGTTTACACAGTCTAACATCACAAGTGTATTTGAGAAGTTTTATTCCCACACAAGTTGGAAGGCCAGACATATAAAATCAACAGTAGGTTCTTTGATTTAACAAGGACGTGTTCAAAATGTTTCTGTTTTGAGCACAATTAGAGTATGATATTTGACGTTTTCATGTTAAACTTAAATGCTAGCACCACACAAGCAGTAATGCCAGGCATATAAAATCAACAGTAGGTTCATTGATATGACAGGGGCGCGTTCGAAATGAATGTTTCTGCTTAGAGCATAACTGAAGCATGATATAATACTTTTGTATTTTAAACCTTAATTTAAAAATAATAATTTTATAAACTCAGCAGTAGGTTCTCTACAGTGTAGATTACAATGCGTTGTGGATTAACTCACAACCAAGCACCGAGTTTGGTCCTTAACTAGAGCAGGCAACCAATCAAGCTATCATGTCCACCTAGTGCCCTAATCTCCATATTGGGTGGTTCCATACGTTCTGCTTCATCCAGTTTTATCTTTCTCGTGACTAACAGTGTGCATTTTTCCCTCCCGAATTTCATTTGTATATCCTGGCTATAGATTCCGGTTGTTTTTATTAGCGTTTCAAATTACCTTTTGCTCCTTTCGAAAAGTTTCTAATCGTCCATATGCATTAGTTGGTTTATTCTTTCGTCTTTATTAGTAAACGTGTGTCTGGCTTGGCATTTACTTAGTATATTGTCCCTGGCACTTTCTTAGTATATTGTTAAGGGGCATCATGGCTATGATGAACAGTAGTTGTGATAGGGAGTCTCCTTGGAAAATAACTCTTTGTATTTTTATCTAAATTATGTATTATCCGTCAGCTATCAGTTCAATGCTCGTGTTTTTGTTGCTTCTTCAAGCAAATTGATAATATTGTATGGTATTTTGTTCACTGTCAATCATTATATTTTTCATGCTTAAGGGATCGTGTCTTATGCTTTCTTGTAGTCGATCCATGCCATGGCTATGTTCGTTTTCTACTTTTTCCCCTCTTGCGGGATCTTTTCGTCTATGTAGAGTGGATCATACGTTTCTGAACCAGTATGTGTGTATTCCGTCATGATCTGGTGCTTTCTAGTATGCTGTTTTTCTTATAATTTTCTTGAAGGTATCCTTGCTGATTTCATTATCTGTCCCTTCTTCAATTTGCTGTAACTTTTCTTTCGTGTCTTTCAGCCATTTGTATTGAAATCTTGTCACTTTTTCCATATCTTGATCTTGTAGTGTTTTGTTTCTGTTGAGTCCGGTTATTCTGATTTTGTTCTTCCTCCGTTTACATATTTATACATTTGACTTTCATTGCTTCAAAGGTCCTGTTTTCCTTGCACTGTTTCACTTTGTATTTGTATCTTCTTAATGTTATTTTATTTGATGCTATTTTTTGCTTTACTTCTTCATGTTTCTTGTTTAGCAAGTCTCTCATTTGTCCATTTTTATTTCTGTTCGCTTTTGTCCTTTTTGTCGCCTTTTTCTTTTCTTTTTTTTTTTTAGGCTTTTGGATTTGAGTTTCCAGCCTGAATTCTTATCCAGGTGTTGCCAGTTTGTTTTCTTTCTACAGACATGTCATCATCCTTGTTGTTGTTGTTGTTGTTGTTATTATTATTATTATTATTATTATTATTATTATTATTATTATTATTATTATTATTATTATTATAATAATAATAATAATAATAATAATAATAATAATAATAATAATTTTTATAAATAAATAGCGATTAAATTACAGTTTTAATATAAACCGGGTCGTTTTTTGTCGATGTAAACGTAAAAGTTAAAGTAAGATTAATAAATGGTTAGGATTAGAATTCCAATAAAAAAAAGACTAAAAAAAAGTTTAGTTTCTTTAAAAGAACAAAAATATCTCAGACTAACAAAAATTTGCACTCCTGTACTGAAGATTACTACTGATAATTATTTGTTCCCAATTCATAAATGTTCCGGTAATTAATGTACATTAGTTCGTTCGTTAAATGTAAAAAAAAGTTCCAGTGAAAATCATTTAAACCTTGGACTGTCTCCCTTTTTTCCCCATGTAGAAGTTTTCTGAAACTGAAAACAAGCAGTTATCAGTGGCAATTAAAATGACAAATTCCTCACCCTCCGCACAAAATTCATGTTTCTTGGTATTGTAGTTTCACTGTTATTGTTTTATTACTGTTTCCTGGTACATCTAAAACAATTTCTTCCTTTTTTTTTGTTTGTTTTTACGAAGATGTAGATGGTAATGTTTCTTTTACCTTACGTTTAATGTTTCTATTACATCTGGAGAAAATTGTTTGTTTATTTTCTACGAAGATACAGATGCTGTGTATTTTGTTGCGACAGCATGAATTTGCAGACGTCGAAATGCGTTATAAAATAAATGGTAAACGTCTGTCTTAATTGCAAAAGAAAGTATTGCCAATACTAGTTTGAGAGTGTTGAATGAGATCTAGAATACTATAACGATTAAGCTATAATAAAAATATCCGTAAAATATTGTAGGTGGCTGGGATTAGTTTTGTTGTTGTTGTTGTTGTTGTTGTTTTTGTTGTTGCTGTTGTGTGTGTGTGTGTGTGTGTGTGTATGTGTGTGTGTGCGTGCGTGTGTGTGCATGCTTCTTTCTATGGAATATTAACCGAACCAAGCCGACTTCCGCTATAGTAAACCTGAAAGTTAATTAAGAGATAATTAATGGTAAGGTTAAAATTTTAAAAAAAAAAACAAAAACAAAAAAAAAACAGTTTGTTTCAATTTCTGTACAAAAATATCATAAAAAAAGCAGAAACCCCGTTTGATAATGAAAACAAAATCCATACTTGTTAGTGTTCGGTTTGCAGTGCGTTATCAAACAGAGGTAGCTCGATCAGAAGACCAGACTTTACAAAAATATTTCTGTAAAGTCTGACGAAATTGTCGGATCGTTAATACGATTCGGTAATCGAAACATGTCTAACTAAGCAGATAAAACGGTAATATATATATATATATATATATATATATATATATATATATATATATATTCTCTACAATAGTATTGAGCACTCTTTTTAGGTTTTTACTAATTTGCATTTATTGCTATATATATATATATATATATATATATATATATATATATATATATATATAGCTATTTCATTTAATCACATAAATTAATATACGAAGATATAATTTTATGCGTAAATTTTCAGTATTTACTTCAACAATGCTCAATACATAGGTAGAGATAGGTAGTAGGTTAGGAAAATATATATGGCAATTAAGCTACACAGAATATTCCGCGTTTCATTCTAATTCGCCAGGCATAAGTCTGACGAATTCTCACGAGAATGAAATGCGGAATATTCTGTGTAGATTAATTGCCATATATACTTTCATAACTTACTATATATATATGTGTGTGTGTGTGTGTGTATGTGTGTGTGTGTGTGTGTGTGTGTGTGTGTGTGTATCAATATTCTCGATAAGTGTATATTTATTTCTTTAATTAAGTACGATCTTTATGAACAGTGTGAGGAACTCTTACATTTGAAGTGTTATAAAGAGAGACCCTTACGCTGTGAGTCTTTTGAGAGATGGGGTGGGTGATTTCAAGTGTTTTCAGAATCTCCACGGCAGCTTCCATTCTTGCAGGTGGGCGCCTCTACATGTTGGAAGTATTATGATGTGAACTCTGGGGCCTAACATATTACAATTGAGAACCTAGCAAGCTTGGGATATTTTGGGTGATCTTTTAAGACTTGGATTGTTACCATTTATGTATGGTAGATTAGAAATTAATGTGCGAGACGAACGCGCATAGGAAAGTTACGGGAGTTGATGGAACTTTTAAGAGTCACTGAAGATTGCTTTCCGCCTGTTGAGCATGCGTTCTTGGGTTCAGCTGGCTGGGGAAATCTGGTTTTTTAACAGGTCACTGCGTTTAAAGTGTTAATTTGATATAGGCTTGTTATGTGGGAGTGTTTAAAACGATTTCTATTGGTTGAAAATATTTTAACTTAACATGTTCCTGTGAAAACTATTTTTTTTTTTGAAGAGGAGAGCGAATCATAAGGAACTGGAGAAAAAAAGGGTAGTTACTCGAACCATTAGCTTTTTATTGTTTGTCCGCTTTGATCCGGTGTGATTCTAGCTGAGGGTGCCTATCTACCAGTAAAATAGACTCTCGTTGCATGCATGGAACTGGATCCCGTGCTATGCACATATATTTATGCTTTAAATGACTAACAAGTAGTAAAGATTCAAATGGAACGAAGAGTTTAATATGCATTAAATATAGGATAAAAAAATGGTAATTGATGGCTTCTACTTTGTCTGGTAAAACATTAACAGCAAGAACTCGCCGAACTAAAATCACAACGTTAAAAAACCCCTTTCCCCCTCTCTGTACTAAAGAAAAATGAAACTCCCATGAACAAAGTTTCTTTCCTAGAACATCCCATTTGTGAAATAAAATATCTCAAGGTTGCTTCCCAATTGACTATAAAATGGCCGTTTCAAGTCTAACGTAAACAAATACTTTGTGAGCTGTCATCTTGGGTAATCAGTTCCTGTTATGTAATTTTTGAACCATTAAACGTATTGTTTCTAATTCTTGCATGGCGGCGTGCATCATCCACTGACAATATATTTAACCCTTATCACCTAATGGTCCCTAGGTTTTGATAAGCAGTAATCCATTAGTAAAAACTAATTTCCAAGAAACGTTTTTTTTTATCTCATATTAGTTGCAGGACAATAATATATTTCTAAATATCTACACTAATTTTTTTTAAAAGTCTCGTTAAAAAATTCAAAGTAGACAACACGTGATTTAATAATTATTTTTCTCGTTTCGTAAATATGATTTTTTTTAACCTCTCCACACCCGAGCAACGCCGGGTACCCCACACTAGTGTATTATATAAATTTCAAACATAAGTTTGTTTGTGTGTTTGTGCGTGTGTTTGCGTGTTTGTATGTCCGCTGAATACTTTTGTCAGCCGCATCAGACGTGAAAATTAGAAAAAAAAAGGTTAATACCGTGGTGATCAACTGGGCCATTTCTTGCAGGGGGGGGTCACTTTTCACGACACCATTTTCACAAGTCATGTATGCATAGCAAAGTGAAAACACGTTTAAAAACATTATTTTGCAAGGTCATGACGTCATAAGTCGTAGTCCTGTTGCCAAAAGCGTTTGCCAGAAACGTTTTTCACCTTCTTTTGCGATTTTGTTTTTTTTTTTTTTGCGGTCGCTCGGCGACTCGTTACTATTTTCATTTTTTTACAATTAGTTAATGGATCTAATTAAACTTTACCCCTCCCCATTTTTGTTATAAATAATATAGAAATAACATCCCCTGACGAGTTGCTTGATATTTCTATTGACTTTATACACACACACACACACACACACACACACACACACACACACACACACACACACACACACATATATATATATATATATATATATAAAATATAAATAAAAATTACAATTAAATTTACAAAAATGATCCAAGATGGTAAACTTAAAGTATATTATAAATATTAAAGAATTAATATTTATAAAGTAATCTCAACCAGATGTAAAAGCTCGATAAAAACAAATAGGAGATAGACATTATAATAAGAGCAAACAGTTAATAAAACATGTTAAAAAACACTTTGAAAAGAGTTAAAAAACATACTTAATCTGAAAAGGAAACACTTGATAAGTGGGTAGTCCTTAATCCGCGGAGTTTCGAAGAAATGCTTTCTTTCTCATCAGAGGTTAGGAATTAGCAAAATGCGGGATCGGATTTTGCATACAAAAGTATTTGATGAAACTGCAAGTAAGATCTTACTTGATAACAAAAAGTGAAGCAGAGAGAATATGGTGAAGAAAAAGGTGATTACACGTGAATGGATAGTCTGGTCAACGGTAAATAATCCAATGACGGTAAAATCCAAAAATATAACTCCAAGAAAGTTAATTGAATTTCCATTTACACAAGTTAAATCCAAGGAAATCGCGTAATTGAAAGATGGTCCAAAATAATCCAAAAAGCCGAAATCCATGGAATAATTCACAAATATGTACAAGGAAAAGGGGAAAAATTCCAATAATATTAATAAAAGAAAAAAAAGATATGCTTTTCATACGGCTGCCGAGGCATAATGTAAGTAAGAAAGATTAGGAAGAAGAAGAGGAAAAAAAGATCAGTGAAGAAGAAGAGGAAAAAAATTAAATGGTTATAGAATTAAATATAAAGTAGAAAAGCAAATGTCAAAATGACCCAGACAAAAAGATGTTAAAAGGCACGATAAAAATATAGGGCAAAAAATAGGTCAACTGAAATGTACAGGTTATTATTTAAGAAAATGTCAGCAAGAGTTTTTAAAGACACTAAATGGAAATTAATTAATTAATTAATTAATAAATAAAAAATAAATGAGAAATAAAAAATAAGAAAAAATAAATAAATAAATAAAATAAAAAATAAAAACAATTTTTAGGGAGAGGATGGCCGGTATCTGCAAATTCCAGATAAAGCAAGTAAGTATGTAAGTAAATGCATATAGTAAAATATAAGTAAATATACATACAGGATATGAATGTGTGGGTGGATTGATATATTAGATAGATAGGAATATTTAAAGACTAAACCGGAAATTGCAGATAAAAAAAATTGCAGATAAAAAAATTACAGATAAAAGAAACCCGGCCAAGCAAAGAAGAAATAAAGAATTAAAATAAAGGATTATTAAGTTATAAAGTATTAAGAAAGTATGTAGAAAAAAACGATAAAGTTAAAGAAAAATTATATATCTATCTGAAAGGTTAAAGTAATAACTATGTAATTTCAAAATTATCATAATTAAATTTGGACTTATATTATAGAAAGAAATCAGTTCGTTTTTAGAAATTATTATATCGATACTTTGACGGGAAGTAATTATAGTTATAGCTTCGGTTGTGCGGTTGTTATCAAGTGTTTCCTTTTCATATTAAATATGTTTTAACTCTTTTTCAAAGTGTTTTTAACATGTTTTATTAACTGTTTGCTCTTATATATATATATATATATATATATATATATATATATATATATATATATATATATATATATATATATATATATATATATACCAATTTGCTTTCAACTAAAACCTTCTCTTCCCCTTTACAAAACATGACGACTTATAAACCTGAAACAAATCGATGCAAACAAGAAATAACGCTCGAGGGGAAAACATTAGTTCGATTAATAACAACTAGTTAAAAATAGCGCTGTCCAACAAGTGTACAAGCACCAAATTCTTTTTTTAACCTTTTAAAGGTAAAAAGAATTAATTAAAAAATTTACAATTTTTTTCATGAAAATTCAACACACAACACATTGCTTTGTTTTTTGTTTTCTGAATAATTTTTATTATAAATTAGAAAAGAAACAGATGTCAATTCATTTTGAATTTTAAAAAGAATCTGTAAAAAAATAGGCTCTTCTCAACATGACTGTTTTTAATTATCTATATCTATATATTTATAAAAGTGAAAATGTTTGTCTGTATGTTTGTCTGTCTGTGTACATTTCCCTACCAAATAACTCTGTCGATTTTCGGTCTACAGACTCGAGATTTTACATAAGGTTTATTGAGATTGTGGAAAATCTTTTAAATCGGTTTTCGGCCAGATTTGACCTTTGAAAACTCTACTAAACTCCTCTGATAATTTTAGGTCTAAACACTTGAAATTTTAAATGTAGGTTACGTGGACATGGATTAAACTTTTAATTTGATTTGAGCCTTAAAAAGTAAATGTTAACGACTTAAAATTGGGATCAAAGTTTTAAAAAATTGACCTCTGCGGTTAAATAACAACGGCTATATGTAAACACGTGTGTAACATTATAGAGGGATCCTTCTAGACTGGGACATTTTTTTTTGTTCGAGTCTAGTTCCCATTTTTAGGGAGCTGGGGTTATATCGTACAAAAAAGACCTTAAAAATGTAGATAGCTACTTTATTAAGTAGTTGAATAAGAACAATAGTGGGAGCTACAAATGGGATACGCTCTCTTCTACACACTTTCGTTTATATCTCCAGGTGACCGGAAGTCATGTGGTACGAGCCACGTCACAACAGCTGGAGTGTCCCCACATTAAAAACTGATTTTGTGTTTAAATTTAGCCTCATGGTGTGACAATTAAATCAAAGATCCTATCGGGCCAAAGGTTAAATGAAATCTTCCTTCTCTAAAAGGGAACAGTCGATATGTTTACACCGCAGAGAAAAATCAAACAATTTTTTTTAATTAGTTTTGATATGTTCACTTTCTTCCCCCCCCCCCCAACCAACTTTTCGTATCAACACAACGCTCTGGTGATTTTACCGACTGTTATATTAGTCTATTAAGCAATCACTAAACGATGAATTGACAGATTTTTTTGTTATCAGTCGTGTCCAAATGGCCGAGATGTAAACTAGCAAGCTTACCCAACGTTGCCCAGGCATAAAATTTCAAAATATCAAACAATTTAAACAGACAATTTATCATACATTTTATTTCTCTTTTTGGGTATTAAAACATCGATATCATGCAATAATGTGTGAGTTGGTATTTATTAATATTAGTGATGGGAAGATTCCAATATTTTTCCCTATTCCGATACAATTACCGATTCCGATTATTTTAAATTTCTAAATATAGAGTTGTTTTAGGGGGAGAGTTACCAAAAACAGATTAAAATATGTACATATAATTTCCTACATGTGGAAATACATTTATGGAGGTGATCTATAGATTTTTGTTTTGTTGGAAGTTTAAAATAAATAAATCTTTATCATTAATAATACGAGCCATGGAAAAATTACGTTTTAACCAAAAATAAACAAATAAAAACAATGAAAAGAATCGTTTTTGACATCGGAAAATACACATAGTTTTTTTTCGATACTGATTCCGATGCCCCAAAAAGTTCTGATTTTTTTTAATCCCGATTCCGATTCGATTAATCGTCCCAACACTAGTTAATACAAATAATTGTAGTGATAACACTATGAAAGCTGTTTTCTGCCTATAACAACCTGTAACTTCTACTTTAATTTATATGTGGCACACTAGTAATAATTTTCTTGGCACACCAATTTGGGAACCAGTGCGTCAAGTGATGAGGAAGGGTGAACGGTTGGTTGGTTGTTTTTGTTTTGCGGCATATCAACCCTTTTCGGGTTATTTAATGCCGAATCCAAGATTTTGAAGAAAAAAATTTTAATAGAATATATTTGTTGTTTTCAAGTCGATTTCTATTTAACCCATAGTTGGGACCCTAACAGGTACTACCACTCCGGGTCAGAGTGGACCTGGGAGCGATGGTAATTAAAGGGTAGCTCCACACTTCCCAAAGCCCGCAAGCTGGAGCCTTACCACTGGATATAGTTTAAGGTTATATCAGGACCACCGGAAGGGTGAATGAGACAAAAAGTAGCAGAGAGAAGAGAATAGAGAAGAGAAACTGTCAAAATTACACTCAAAATGAGAACGGTAGTCCGAAGAATGCAGATGATATAAAATATAGGGGTCCAGGGATGGGAGTAACTCTTTCTTCGTTTCTTAAGTTTTTTAGACCAATGCCGTGATACTAATGCTGTAAATTAATAGTGCATATTAAAACACTCATTTTAAGATCCTATTTCATTGATGTCTGCTTTTTCCATTCATCTCCATTTTTTTGTCGAATTTTATCCGAATGTTTTCATCCGTTCCATGCAAAACACACGCCTATTAATAGAGCTGGTTACATAATAACCTAGTAACATGAAAAAAAAATGAATAACTCAATCCTTAACTAAACGTTTCATGTAACAGTTGGCAGTTTTGTTTATTCCTTGTTGTTTTCTTTGTGTTTTTACACTTGCCTGTCGTCTGGTAGATCTTTATAGTTTTTTTTTCTTCTCTTGCTGTGCACACCCTCTTAATGTGAGAGGTTATCCTAAGTCCTCATATAAGAAATATATAAATTACCGTATATATATATATATATATATATATATATATATATATATATATATATATATATATGTATGTATGTATGTATGTATATACTAGTTGGACGTCGGGCGTTGCCCGGTCGTGCAACACGCTTAAACATGCTATTTTAATTTATGCAGATTGCGTAGTTATCCATTTTCTATTGAATATTATATATTACAATGAATAATTTGCCCGGTGAACTAATTCGCAAAAAAAAATCAATAAATAAATAAAATAATAATGATAATGTCGTTCATTGAATTTTGTCTGTGTTTGTTTACAATATCACGTCAGCTGATATTAGGTTTGGACGATTTTAAAAATAATCTTTCTTCTCATATAGATAAAAAAAGATTTTTTACAGAGGAATATCTTACGTTACACTAGCCAAGGTTACACCGGTGTAACGTAAAATATTCCCCTGTAAAAATTATTTTCATCTATAAGAGAAGAAAAATTATTTTTAAGATTGGGTGTTTTTCGAGTGTTGATTCTTATTGATGAATTTCTGTACCAAACATATCTAAGAACACTGTCAGAAATATAAATTTAGTTTGTGTGAAATTTGCAAAAGAGGCTCAACCGTTTCGGAACCTATGAGGAAGGAACTCACACACACACAAAGTAACTTTTACATAATAGTATATATATATTGCATGGACATGCTGATTTTCGTCAGATCGCCGAAGTTGAACAGCGATAAGTCCGGCCAGTACCAGATGGGCGACCATTTGGGAAGGCTAGGCGCACTGTATGTACTGCGCCAAGACGTAGAAATTTCCAGGTTGGTTCTACCTTCTGGTTCATGGTATCAGTGCCCGCAAACGATGTCTTCAAATGTCTATTTATATAAACATTTGACTGCTACTTTTAAAGTGCTCGATTTGTTTGTTCATTTACATACAAAGAGCTTAACATTACGCTAAATTAGCAGCAGACGAAATCATTTACGACAGTGTTCTACACAAAAAAGAGGGCTTACATAATAATCCATAGAGAGACTGTTTCGTTATCAACCGCTTAATTAGCGTTTTACGTAGCTATTTGTAAGGAAATAAACAAGTCGAGCATTTTAAAAGAAGCGGTCAAATGGACACGAATATCAACTAGATGATTTTGTACCGTTTTGTACAGCGATGACACACGTCTTTTTTATTCATAAATGTCACCCTATTTTAACAGATCCGTACTTGAAGTAATTTCTCTATTTCTATTTTTAGTGTTGGACTAGTTTAGTGTTTTATTTGATACTACTACTACTACTACTACTACTACTACTACTAATAATAATAATAATAATAATAATAATAATAATTTTATTACCGTTATTATTATTATTATTATTATTATTATTATTATTATTATTATTATTCACCTATTATTTGCTTACTTATTGTTTTCTTTATGTTGTGTTATCTTAAAATAAAGTTTATTCTGTGTGTAAAGTTGTTTGCTAATGCCTAAACTGTTTTGGAGATCCTAAGTTAAACATTTCAAATTTCTCATTCATACATAATCTACACGGGTCGTCTAGATTTTTACATATACTGTCCTATCGTACTACTTTTCCCTCCACTATTGTCGAGCGTCAGCTTAGTTTGAGCTCCCAGTAATGCAGTGTTGTTTTTATTCGGCGTTTTTTTTTCTATTAATGTTCTTTTATAGTCGTAATATCTGGTTTTGCAATTCAGGAAGGTCATACTCACTTAATATTTCTTGCATTTCAGGCCTTCTCTGACAAATATTGTGACTTGGTAAATAATGCTATTATTATTTAATAGTGGAAAAGACCTGTGGCGTTCCCTGGAGTCTGGGTGACAGCAAGTCTCCCCAGATTTCCAGTACTCACAACTTCTTTCAATAATCCTTGCAAATTATTTTACGTTATTGCAATAGTCGTTTACCATTAATTACTCGTTGGTAGCGACCATTGGTCTTCACTGGAATTTGGGGGGCAATAAGCCTCCCCAAGGTAGTAGTAGTAGTAGTAGTAGGAGTAGTAGTAGTAGTAGTAGTAGTAGTAGTGAGAAAATAAAATAAAAATATGAGTACACTTTTCAAGCGAATACTTTTCAATTGAAAAACGAAAGTTATTTTAGTTAAAAGTCTGTATAAAAATATGGTTTGGTTCTGTTGAGTAAAACAGCTCGCCAAAACGCCCACATACCGTTGTAACCATGTGATTAAAAACACAAACTCCAAGCGAAGTAATTTAATTGTACATATGTAAATATAGAAACAGATTCGTACTTTCAGTAATTAAGTTACGTCCATAAATTCTCTGCTGCAAAATTAATGGCTTTCAACACGAAATATCTCATGAGACATATTTGGCAATACGAAACGAATTTCACATCTAAAACTATTTTCCCCACATCGGTTTTCGACAATTTTATCAGTGACGTCATATGGTAGGCATTCACAAACCTTCGCAATGTTTATATATCAATAAAATTGTGTGGCCACTTTTAATGTGTTTGTACGTTCTTTTTTTTTTTTTTTTAACCAATTTTCACCCCAAACAAAGCACAGTGCCACTTTGAAGTAGGGGACTATTATCGGGGACATAAGTTGTAGGGGCAATATGAAGGGAGATGAGTAGCAAGATGTTTGTTCACATTACACTTGAACTTTTGCATATCAGTGCAGTTGGGAAAGCAGAATCCCGGAAGGAAGTTCCAAAGACTTGCAGTTCTGGGAAAGAAACTATTGGAGTAAAAGGCTTTCTTACACCTAGGGATCTCTACTGTAAAGGGTGGGACTTAGTTGCTTGTCGGGTTTGTCGGAGGTAGTCACATCGAGGAGGTACAAGTGCTCGTAGTTCGTCAGAGCATTCACCATTAAAGTACTTGTAGAACAGGCAGAGGGATGCAGCATTTCGTCGATGGGACAGAGGCTGAAACATAGATGATAGTTCAGGACCCATCAGGTCCATTTTCACATCTTCGTAACTTATACTTTATTATTTTTTTTATTTATTGACTGCAACGTCTCCATCTTCGCGTTGCCCAGGAATTAATTCTAGCGTTTTAAGAGTTTGTCTGTTTCTAAATATGATTAATTGATAAAAACGAAATAGGTAGAGTACACATTACGAAAGCAGTAGTTTTAGGTGTCAATACTGGTGTTTGAATCTAAATTAATTTTTATTTTTGAATAAAGGATTACTTTTTAAATAAATTGTTAAAAATAGCCTATCCTGCCTTGACAGAGTACAAAATAGACTTCGTGGTTTAGTGAGGGATGCCCTTTTTCTCTTCCCTGCAGCCTTTCTCCCACAGAAGAGACGTTGCGAGCCTGTCATTGTTTTATCGTTATTTCTATGGCAAGTGCTCGTCTGAACTCCAATTTTTTTTTAATTCACGAACCGGTTAAAAAAATTAGAAATGGCAGCGACTTTGAAATGGAGAGTCCCGTTTTCAATTTGGAGGAGGGGCACCTGAGCATTCTGTGTTAACAATTTTAGAGAGTTCCGTCAACGTAAGGAATATTTATAAACATATTTTAATTTTTCCCGTTATTTTGTACTTGAGGAATATTCGATTATGGCATGTGTAGTTTATATAAAAATTCATTTAAGTAGTTATCGCCTCAAATTTCGTGTTAATTTCGGTTCTTTGAAATTATTTCAAGTAAAAAGCATTAAAACTATTTTAAAACAAAACAAAAAAACATTAACTGAACTTTTATTGACTATGGTAACATTTATTTCTTGTATATGTATTTTTCGGGTAGTCGTTTGTTGGCTTTTCTGCTAAACACTCTTACTAAATAATATCGACGAAATATCGGAAAACAAAAAAGCAACAACAGTTTTGAAAAATAATGAAGCCTTACTTACTCTAGTAAAATAATGCGAAACAGCAAAATGGGATATTAAAAAGTAAACAGGTAATTCCTTTAGTTTTTTAAAGCAAAAAATCGATATAATATGAATAATAAGAAAATGGCGCCCTTTTCAAGCAGAACAGCTTCGTTTAAGTTTTACAGTATTGAACGGTGTAGTATTGCGCCGTCGGAATCAGGGTTGTACTATTGTAATGTAAAGAACACGCAGAAAGGGTTGTAATCAACTGAGTTCCTTCTAGTACACTGACAAAAAAGCTTAAACAGATATATAAATAAAAATAAAAGGTTATGTAAATGTTTTTAAAAAGACACGTAATCCCGTGAGCAGGATTGTTTCCTTCTTTTGACACGATAACAGGTAACGTTTTTATTTTTTTTATTATTTATCTATTTATCTATTTTCGAAAGAGTGCCACGTGCAAGTGGAGAAGGAAAAAAAAGAGTTATGCAAAATTTGTGTCGAGAATTGTCTAAAGTTCCAACTTTTTAATTGGGTTTCACTTTAATAAGAACGTGAATTTATGAGGTGAATTTATTCGACATAATATGATTCAACTAAAAAAATAAATAAAAACTAACGTGAATAAAGATTAAAGTTAAGGTGTTATTGTGGACCTTCACCCCTTTTAAAAAACGTGTTAAACTTTGTGACATATTTACATTCTATGAAGGTCAGGAACGAACGAACACCCAATATTTATATTATACCATATTTCTTCAAACTCAAACATAAGTATCAAAGTATAATTACGCAAATAGATATGAAAAATCTTTTTAAAAGTTTGTGCCACATTTCCATGGAGTACAGGCGCGAACGCAGACCCCACAATTTTATTATACCATCCCTATTAAAGTTGAAACATACTTATGAAAGTATTCTTATGTACATCTATATCAAAAACCCTTGTAAACGTTTTTTTGATTTTTTATTTCCATACTTTGGGGCCAGGCGCGAAGGTAGACCTTACAATTTTTATGAACAACCGTTCTGCCAGATCAAACATACCCATTCCTGATCCTCGATACATCTTCTATCATTGTATCAGTTTTTTAAAATAGTCAATCATATAGGAGCCTATTCTGACCACACACACACACACACACACACACACACACACACACACACACACACACACACAGACGTTCAGTTTTATATATATATATATATATATATATATATATATATATATATATATATATATATATATATATATATATATAAACAAGTGGTAATACAAACGCCATGCATTTTAGCTTGAGAATTGGCCACGGGGATGAAACACTAAAATCTATGTGTAGCTTAATTACCATGAATATATTTTTATGAATTACTATATATACATGGATGTGTTACAGAAGATCAGAAAAACATTGGTACCGTCGGTTTCAAATCCATAACAAATAGTACCAATATCTGTCGGACTACAGACGCTGTTTATATCTATCTCCTTGGAAATATTACACTCTTATTGTGAAATTTTCTTAATAATCGAGTACTCTGCTGCCATTCTTTCCACTAATCTTATATATATATATATATATATATATATATATATATATATATATATATATATATATGTATGTGTGTGTGTGTGTGTGTGTGTGTGTAATTTATATTTTATAAATTAATTAATTAAAATATTTGACTTGTATTCTAATAAACGACAATGTCTTATAAAAGAATTGGTCTCCAACTGAGACAACCGATCTTCGAACCATTCAATCTCTTGTGACAGATGGCCATTAAATACGAATCAACCTTTTTTTTTTTCGCCTGTTAGATTAGGTTGTTATTAGCATTGGTTTTCGAATGAGATACTCACATGAGGGACCACGTGAAGGATGGCAACATCCCTTAGCAAAATTAGTACTCTGGAACTAACAGGACTCGAACAGTACATACCGAGATGTCATTCCGTACTGGCGATCCACTTGACCACTCCAGTGTTCCTAATCAGCACGCTGATCCTGTGACTGATTTGCATGGATTCATTATGATTCTAGTGAATACTAGGACGGGTATTTTTATAGTTAATCTATATGAATTACAAGTACTTTAATGGAATGTGTTTTGATCTATTGACAGAAGTTGTCCCTGTTCGACGTATATACTCTCCACTAACCCGACAACAGCAAAATCCCACCCCTTCACTGCTGTGGTCTCTAGATGCTAGAAAGCCTTCTACGCTAATACCTTCTTCCCAAACGACTGCTCAACTTTGGAATTCCCTTGCTGTCTCCTGCTTCCTTTATTGTATTAGCATGCAAAAGTTTACATGTAATGTTGAACTCCTTACATTGTGCCCTGAAGACTTGATCCCAAATAGTATCTCCTTACGTTCAAGCGGCAATTTTCCTTATTTAAGGTAAATAAACGTTTGAAACAATTAATATGTTTGAGAAAATTAGGTTTATATTTCACAAAATATATAGTATTTTATTATATATTTGTGGATGCCAGATGGTAAAGTACGTTTAAATATATCAGAATTCATGCAGATTTCGTATTAAATATCACAGAGCCAATTCTCTATGTAATATTATATTGTAATTAATGTATAGTATTGATTTCAACAACAACAAAAAATTAAACTTTGGTGCCATTAGCTAGAATCGAAACCGAAACATTTAGCGCTCCAACTGGGTCCCTATCGATGTAGATATCGAGCGAGAGATAGATAAGAAAGGTTTAATATTAAGCGACATGAAAAAATGAATTGAATTTGGGCATGCGCAGAAAGAAGTAAAAATATGTCGGTTAGTTGAACTGAAGAGTTTGCATTTTATCTTCCCGATATATTTATGTACGCGTTATCCATCCATCCAAACAAAGCTTTTACTCGTTATAAAACATGCTTGGTGTATGATTACTCTTTCTTGTTAATTTCATTATTATGTGATCATTAGTTTAAATGTTTATCGGTTAAATATTTACACACAGACATACATATCCATCTACTGTTTTATTTATATAGGTCGCATATTTTTGCTTGTTTCATTAAAAAGTTCTTCGTTTAATATAAATACTTAAAAGATAACGTGATAAAAATGCCTTTGATTTATTTTTAGTTCGAATAATTGATAAATCCTTTTCAGTATTTTTTGTATATTTATTGAACTCTACCGTTCAACTTTGGGTATAAAGCGTAAACTCTTAATGTTTTAGACGTGCAGCTGTTTAGATAGAACATGTCTGGTTAGTCTCATGAATCTATTTGCCCTCGGATCTGCACTAAAATTGAAAATGTTTCTTTTTGCTTTCTTGTTTTTTGTTTGTTTGTTTGTTTTTTTATCTTTCTGTCAACAAACCATACGTATTGAGATAAAAAAAAAAAAAAAGATATAAATAACAGCTTTTTTATTTGATCTGAAACACATAAACGTATTGAAGGCAAACGATGACATTTGGAACTGGCAGGATTTTGATGAATTGGTTTCATTAATTGGTTTGATAAGGCGGCGGAATGGATACCGTCGACTCGCAACAGTTTCCTTGTAACCTCCAAATCTTTAGTAGTTTTTCCTTAAAAGTCCACGTAAACGTCATAGTAGTAGTTCAGTCGTTTTTCTTTAAAAGTCAAACGTAAACGTCATAACTATTAACTTAAAGTCAACAGTTTATAACTTTTAGCTCAAGGAACTATGACTTATAATCGAAGTCTTCTAACTTTAGATTCGAAGTTAACGGTGTATAACTTTTATCAGGTTCACAAGGAAGTTTCTGCGGTTTTAACTTTTAAATTCAGATGAACATGTCTTGGCTCAAATAAAAATTTTATTGATCGAAATGAGCACCATTAGAATCAACACACTTTTGCCAATGCAAAACAAGTGTATTTATGCCAGTAACGTAAAAATCTTGCGTTCTGGTAGCGATGAAGTCGCTGAAGGCGTTTTTAATACTGCTTAGGATTTTGAAGCATTTCTCACGCAGAAAGTTGTCGAGATGCTTGAAAAAGTCGTAGTCGGTAGATGAGAGGTTTGGAGAATATGGCGGATGAGGCAGAGTTTCGTGGCCCAATTCGTTCAACTTCTGTAGGGTTGGTTTAGTAATGTACTATCGGGCATTGACGTGGAGTAAAATTTGGCATTTTCTGTTGACTAATGCTGGATATTATTGTCGAAGTTTATGGTGCATTTCATCAATTTGTTGACAGTACTTCACCGCCGTAATGGTTTCGCCTGCATTCAAAAAAATTATAATGGATGAGACCGGTCACAGACCACCAGTCAGCATGACCTTCTTTTGATGCAACTTTGCCTTTGGGAAGTGTCGTGGAGCTTTGTCGGCGTCTAACCACTAGGCTGAGCGTGGCCGGTTGTCGTAAAGATCCCATTTTCATCGCAAGTCACAACCCGGTCGTTCTTGTTGCGTAAAAGAAGGGAAGGTGACACTTCATAAAGACGTTTCTTTTGGTTGTCGTTCAATTCGTGTGACACTCATCTATCAGGTTTCTCGTCTTTCCAATCTCTCTCAAGTGATTGGAAATCGTCGTTCACGTTACGTTTAATTCAAAAACAAGGTCTCAGAAAGTTGTGCATGGATTGGCTTCAACTAATGCTCCTTATTAATCATTGTCAACATCCGATGGCCGACCACTACGCTCATCATCTTCAGGACTCTCGTCGCCACCACAGAATTTGAACCACTGTTGTGCTGTGCGTTCAGTAGTGGTTCCTGGGAGAAACGCTTCGCTGATATGGCGATCTTTCTCAGTAGCTTTTCGGCCTAGCTTGAATTGAAACAAGAAAATTGTGTGAATTTGCTTTTTTTCTATCTCGTATTCAACATTTTATAATTGTTATAAAACAATTGTAATTAAAACGATTAAATAAAGTAAAAAATGTTCTTTAAAATTATATTATATAGTAACGAAAACCTATTTGAAAATACATCATTTGAAATCAAAATTAAAAATTCCGCAAGAACATTCTCGTCAATCTAATTGCTCAAAATCAACAATCTATAATTTTAAACTACAATTCAATGGTCTATAAATTTTGCTGGTTTTTAAGGGGCTTAAATGGTTAGATTTTTTTTTATTAAATTAAAAATATTATTGAAAATTGTACCAATTTATATATTTTTAAAACCACAAATGGTATCTGTCATCATACCATAAAAATAATTGTCAATCAAACATTTTCTTTTAAAAAAATTACCATTTTATTAAATTTATTGTCACAATTTAAATTCTTTAAAAATAAATATTCCTTTCCTTCTAAGAATAATTGTCCGCTAAATATTCTCTAAACACACATGTCTAAGTAAAATTAGAATAAAAAATAGTTTAGCTAGTATTATGATAAACAATTCATTTATATAAAAAAATAAATAATTTCATAACAGAAATAAATGAGAAAATGTCAAAATTTTATTTTTATTTAGTGTCGATAAGCTCACACTTTTGTTGAATAAGAGAAAATGTTTCAATGAATCAAATACAACAGACCCCCGAGATACGGCATTAAAGATTAGTAACTATACAGCACGGTATATCATACATATGTATATAATCAAATAACATTATAAATAACACCGAAAGGCGGGGAAAATACGGTAACCAATGACCGGAAAAACGTCGTATTCCAGATCGTAACCTGAAAAACACTTATCCTAGGACGACCGTATTCCGGTGTTCTACTGCATTGATGTCAGTCTATTTGGGTCTAACTTTGAAAATCCAATAAGATAACTTTTATAATATATCTTTCAGAATATGATATGGTTTAATAGAAAAATGAAACTATTTTTTTTTTTTTTTTGCAATTATTTTTTCATGCTAAATGAATTCAAAAAAATATTTAATTACACAATCGATCTGTATAATCAGTCATTTACTTATTGTTTATGAATATTTGCTCGTTTTATCCCATGTCTACTCCAATCACCATTTCCTGCTTTTGACCGGGTTCAAAATCAGCTTCGAAACTTAGTAAGTGATGTTCTTTTCTGATCTCTGCAATCTTTCTCACAAAAGATACGTTGCTAGTCTATTTCTGTCCTGTTGTTATTTTTCATGCCAAGTGTTCGACTAAGCTTCAATCTATGCCCAACCTGAAAAACATTCACAATAAACACATGACTAGCAACAACCATTGTCAACAATTTCCCTCACTCCGTGTCTGTGCCTACATCTAAACGTATTTTCCAATAAACAAAGTTTCTTAACTAAAACCGTCCGCCTATGAATCTTTGTACCGCAGGTCTGCTGTCCAGCTGACTACAACATGGTCGTCTTCAAGTTCAATGTAAACAAATTCTTGTTGAGTCGTTTTCTTAAATAGTCAAATTCTACCCAATTTTTATTACTATCGATCACTACGATATTGTCTCACTGACAACCTTGCCATCATTAGCCCTTACCCTCGAGTGGCCTTCAAGCCTATATAAGTGCGGACTCCCGTATAAAAATGTCTAATGTTCAGTTTTCTTCGATGCATTAAATTTTCTTCCTATTATTATTTTCTTTCATAAATAACGAATATATTTTGAACTTGATATACATTCTAATCAGCATTTACTTATGATTATATGCAATTGTATTTATGTTTTAAACGATGTATTTAAACGCAAAATGGCACCCTTTATATATAAAAGTACCCGTCGTTGACTGGATTCAAAAACAGCCTACAGAAAATGGACACTGATTTATGAAAGTATGATAGGTTATGAAAAGGAAGGGTTGTAAAGAGATAGCTTCGAATTTGGGGGTATCAAAACCAAAGCAAAATATGATGAATGTAAAAATAAAATAGATAAACCACATAATTTATTATACCATATCTGTTCACACTGAAACACTTATCACAATATTCTGTGGATCTATATTAAAAAACCTTGTTAAACTCTGTGACATATTTCCATTCTATGGAGGTTAGGTGCGAACGAACACCCCATAATTTTATCATGCCATATTTCTTCAAACTGAAACATAATTCTCACAGTATACTTACGCAGATAGATATGAAAAGTCTTTATTAAAATTTGTGCCTATTTCCATTCTATGGGGGCCAGGTTCGAACGCAGACCCCACAATTTTATTATACCATCCCTATTAAACTTAAAACATACGTATCAACGTATTATTATGTACATCTATATCAAAAACACTTATAAACTTTTTTTTTTAATTTTTTAATTTTTTTATTTCCATACTTTGTGGACCAGGCGCGAATGCAGACCCCACAATTTTAATGAGCCACCGTTCTGCCAGATCAAACATACCCATTCCTGTGTCTTATCATTATATGTAATCAGTTTTTTAAAATAGTCAACCATATAGGAGCCTATTGGTGACCAGACACACACACATACCGCAGACATTCAGCTTTATATTATAATATATATATATATATATATATATATATATATATGTATGTATATGCATATATATAAGGGTCGTTCCAAAAGTAATATCTCCTATTTTTAATCAAAAATTTAAATGCTGAAGAGCACCGAAGATGGGAGTGGTACCATTACAACGAGCGATCTTTTGTGCTCCGGAATTTATTTTTCTACATGGTTACCACCATTCTCAATGCACTTTTGCCAACCTCTTTTTTTTTTTTTTTTTTTTTTACACAGTGATCACCACTTATCAAGGCCCGGAAGCCACTCAGGCTTAAGGGTTATTGCAAGTACATTACGTTAGTGTGGAGATTTGATGAAGTGTTTAATTAAGGGGGCGGTTCATTAGGAATTTGTTAACATTGGACTTGAAGACATCCAAGTTGTAGTCAGGTGGGAAGCAGGCAGACGGAACACAGTTCCACAGGCGTTCAGTTCTAAGAAAGAAGCTTTGTTCATGGAATCCGCGTTTTGATTTAGGCACAGATATAGAATGGGGGAAATTTTTCACAGTGGATTCAGCTAGATGGGTGTTTTTCGTGAAAGATTGGCGAGGGGGGACCAGAGATTGGAGTTCAGACGAGCACCTGCCATGGAAATAACGATAAAACAAGGATAGGCTCGCAACGTCTCTTCTGTGGGAGAGAGGTTGCAGGGTAGAGAAAAGGGCATCCCCCACTAAGCCACGAAGTCTATTTTGTACTCTGTCAAGGCAGGATAGGCTGTTTTTAGCATCTCCTGCCCAGATATGGCAACAGTATTCCATCCTTAGACGTACTTGGCTTTTATATAGATAGAGAATTGCATCAGTAGTGAGATATCTTCTGGAGCGGTAGAAGGATCCCACCATCTTTCCAGCGACCTTGGCAACAGACTTGATGTACGTGTTCCATTTCAGATCAGGAGTAAAGGTCAAACCCAGAAGCTTGTCAAAACACGGGACCTCACCCAGACGAGAACCATCCATCACAATTGATGCCAGATGGGGATCAGAGCGTTGATGATGTAAGGATAGGAGTTTGGATTTGGATGCATTAAAGGTGACCAGCCACATCTTCCCCCACTGAACCACGCGCTCGAGATCAGAGGAGAGAGAATCAGAGAGAACTTTGTCATTTACAGCCTTTGATGTGTTGTCGTAGATGGTCGTGTCATCAGCATAGATGTCAACGAATGATTTAAGTATGTGTTTAGGGAGGTCATTGATGTAGATCAGGAAGAGAGTTGGGCCCAGGATTGACCCATGAGGGACTCCAGCATTTATATTGCAGGCCTCCGATTTTTGTCCATCTACCACTACTCTTATGAGCCTATTTGACGTCTCGGCCGTAAAAGTCCGGATCGTGCTTTGTCATTCACATCTCTGTTGCCACTCCGAAATCGACAAACCCATCTGCACTGACATCAAATGCATCAGCTTCGTAAACGTTTCATAAGCGCCGGTAAATGTTGGTCGGTTAAATTTTTTCCTGCATGGAGGAATGTAATGACGCATCTCTACTTATGACGCACGTCCATGACAGGCTTTTACTTTCTGAATGTCTCACACCGTCAATATGTGAGATAGAAAGATGAAACTTTCAGGTTATTATATCATGAATTCAGGCAATACAATTTTCATTCCGTCTCTGATCCATTCGGGCGGAATAAAAATACAAGAAGAATTACTTTTGTTTCGTCCTTCTTATATGTATATATATATAAACGGTTCCGTTCGATCTTGTCAAATTATGAATGCACACTGAAGGGTGCCTGCGCATGGAATTATTGTGGCAGGACTTGCACATCCTCTAACCACACCTCTCCTAAGTCGACATTGTTTAAATTCCAGTTGCAAGTATATGTATGGTTCCGGGCGACTAGAAACAATACCGAGATGAGTTGATACAACACCTAGCGTTTCCAAATTGTTACCCATCTGGTACTAGCCAGATTCATCGTTGCTTAACTTCAGTGATCTTGCGAGAACCGGTGTGTCAACGTGATTGTGTCGTATATAGGTATAGTATAATAGATAAGCTACCTGCGTATTATCAAAATAATCGCCTTTAACTCTCAGATTGTTTTGCTCCACTGAAGAGTTGCTATACAGTGATACGGTCTACGTACGTCTATACAAGTTTTTCTATTTCTTTTTTTTTTTTAATTGCGTAGAAAATTGTTAACCAACTAAAATATCTGTCGGGTCCAAACAACGAGTCCTATGAATGTCTATTCTCCCTTTTAAAAGCGATTTATATTTTTAAATATATTTTCAACATTTTACAATGTTTATTCATTCATTTTTCTTTCAATTCATCAACAAGAAATTTCAAATAATGAAAAAATTATGCAATTCAAACAAAGACCAGGAGAAAAATTCTTGCGTAACAAATTTTTTCAAGTTTAACCGGTTCAGTATTTAGACAGTGAAACAAAAACGTTGCGTGCAATTATTTGTGATCACCGTGCACTATTTTTTCCATCTTTTTTTTTTTTTGGGGGGGGGGTAAACTGAATTTCCATGAACAGAGTTTCTTTCCAAGAATTATTCGTCAATGGAACACAATAGGAAAGTTCATATCTTGTGTATGGGTGAGTCCCTACAACACCCCTCCTAAACATTTTTTGCACCGTAAAAAATTGCTAATATCTTAACCGCCTTGGGTCAATAATTAGTGGGTCAGTGAATTTTCTCTTTCTGCGCGACCGTCGCTCTTCTGGTATTGGTCAGTAGTGGGTCATGGTCGAACCTCTCAAAAATGGCGTCGATCGGCTCTTCCTTTACGAGTAATGTATGGCTGGTGTCAACTGATCGACGTTTTTTTTTTTTTAACTGGTTTTAATGGCGTTTAAGAGTATTCTCCGACCTTGTATAATATGCAGCATATCGCCAATCCTTGTACTGATTGTACCCTATTCGTAAAATGAAGTATTGCTTTTAAAACTTAAAAAAAAATCTTTCTCTCCAGGGTTTAGATGTCTTGTTGGTATATATACCTGGCCTTAAGCAATTTTGGTTGTTTCGGAAGGAATTTATCAATAACCGATCTCACCTTCTGTGCAAACATGATTTAAGCAAATGAGAGTGCCGTGGGACTGTTCGGATTCAGCATTATTCTATACACTCGCAAGAATTGTTTTAATGCTTCTTCCGTTGATCTACCCTGTGCGTTTTTAGTGCTCTTACTTTTAAATCACAAATGGGACGTTTCTATTTTCTTGAAAATGAGTGGTGAGTTATCTCTCTCTCGTCGCATTTGGCCTTCATTTTGTTACATTAGTCTAATCTAGCTGGAAAAAAAAATTCGCGAAAGTTTTATTTCAATTCAATTTTAAGCACACTCGGCATCTGATATCACGTTATCGACATTCTGGTAGAAGATATTTATTTAAATATCCTAAAGGTTAAAACTGTTCATCCACTCTGTCCTAAATAAAATCTCGAAATTTTTAGTACGAAAACTTTCAAGTTTTTAATTTTAGCGTTTAAATTTATTTTCACACAGTGTGAGGTGTTTTTCTTTCGCAAGGACGGTTTGTTCAGTGTCTCATATGCATGTAAGTTCATTATAGAAAGATCCGACTCAGTGGTATTTCCGAAGGCAAATATGAAGATTAAAGCAAATGTTGTGCTCATGTTTTCTGGGTTTTTTAAATGCAACGTTTCCATTTTGATTAGAGTGATGAAAGAAGATGATAAAGATGTATAAAATTAAATGCATTTTTAACTAAATTAAGTGGTGGAGCTTATAACGGGAGGTTGCCCATTAGACGCATCTTGCTTTTACAGAAAGGAAACGGTAACATGCACAAATGAGTATATTTACAAAAATGAGCAAAACAATTATTTCTAAATAAAATGTTTAAAATGAACAAGGGTCATATGCTTATTTGCTAACAAACTCATATTTGAATTGATCTGAACTGTACAAAGTTTGCTTTTTAAATAATATAACCTTACACACGCGCGTACACACACACACACACATACATACATATATATATATATATATATATATATTTCTGTAGAAATATATTTTCTTATTATATATCTATCCTTACTTAAGAAGCTCAATATAATTACAGAGAATAAATGACAAAAAGTTATATTCTAAAATTCATGATGTAGACTATTCATGATGAAACTACCCTATTTGCTGGCATGTGTTGGACACACATGCCAGCAAACAGAATTCGGTGAATATGATAATGAGTAATTTAAAAATATGATAATGAGTAATTAAAAATATGATAATGAGTAATTAAAAATATAATAATGAGTAATTTAAAAAAGAAACAAGAAATAAGAACATTAAACGCCCAAAACCCATAATAAAATTCGAAATGTTTAGTTCTGACAATGGCTGAGTTGTTATTTCCTGTATCTTAGAACATTGCAAGTTGGATGAAGGTGACGGTTGCATTTGTTTTATTTTGTTGTAACTTTACACTCATTGCCACGTCTTAATCGGACTAATAGCGCTGTTAACTATTTCTCGTATCTATAGTTGTATGCAGTGCGTAGACCAAAACAAATGCTAAACAAATAAGCAATTAAGTATAAGTAAATAAATCTATATAATTAATTTTATCACTATCCGGGAAACTTTGGGTGACTGCTGTTATGTAACTGTCACAAGAAAGAAGCAGACTGAGGTAACTAATAGCAACAACAACGATAAAGAAACACTGAAAAGTAATGACACAAGCGCACAACACAAATTACCGTTGAATATGCCTACAGCATTTAATTAAAACAACAATGTAAATTAATTTTTTATGCAAGTCATACGGATCAGTAGCTATTGTGACTTGTCACAGCTTGCAGTAAATTTTTGTTGCATCTTTTGTTTTAATAATTACCTGTTAGTCTCACAGCTAGCTGTTATGACAACTAACTCGAACTGGTTAAAATTTCTTATATTATGCACAACTAAAAGCATGTTCACCTATTTAAGACTATATGCAACATTACATGAATATAACACTGTAAATAGATTTTACAAATACAAGTATTCCGTTTGAAAAAATAAATAGGATAATATTTATGTAAACAAATATAATTAGTTATGTACCCGACATTGACAGAGAAATATATACATCCAAACAGTTTTATTAACTACGTATGCAGTCGATGCTGGAAATATAATCATTGGAAAATATTTTACATTTTTCTAAATCGTTATAACTCTTTTAAATAAACATTTATGTGGTAAAAAAGTCGAAAAGAAAATATATTGGCTAGTCTGAATCAAATATTGATTTATCAGATTATTTGCTATCAACAACAAATCTCTAGAATATGATGAGATGAATTTATATGAAATTATTTTTACAAAATATCTTTCTTGACTAAAATGATTAATTTCTTCACATTTTAAAATATAAATTATTTTCACGGAAGGCATGTAAATTTTAAATGTTAATATAATTTTAATATTTCGCCATTTATCAAAAAATTAATTGTTTGATAAAAATTGATCTATGCAACTTTATATGAAAATTAAATATTTCCTACTTTGTACCGCAATCATTTCTAGTGTTTTTTTTTTTTTTAATATATAATTTTTTATATCTATGTTTCTTTCTTTTCGGACACATGCCGACTCCAATGAAAATGTACGTATAATAATTTCTCTTTTTTCTTCTATACGCTTATATTGATTAATTATCGTAAATTACACAGATCTTTACCTAATTATTGTAAATTATAACCACGTAACCTAATTATCGTAAATTATATTTATATTGACCTAATTATTGTAAATTGCATTTATCTTGACCTAATTATCGTAAATTACACTTATCTTTATCTATATATCGTATGTTTTACTTTCCTCGACCTAATTATCATAAATTATAATTATCATGACCTAATTATCATAAATTATACTTATCTTGACCTAATTATAGTAAATTACACAGATCTTGACCTTATTATCGTAAATTACACAGATCTTGACCTAATTGTCGCTATTACACATATCTTGACCTAATTATCGTAAATTATACAGATCTTGAAATTATTATCGTAAAGTACACAGATCTCTACCTAATTATCGTAAATTACACAGATCTGTACTTAATTAGCATAAATTACACATATCTTGACCCAATTATCGTAAAATATACATATCTTGACCAAATTATCGTAAATTACACATATCTTGACCCAATTATCGTAAATTACACTTCATTTTGTTACCGTAAAGTAAATATTATTATTTCTGTTCGCCACTACGATTTCTTTTATTAAGATCCGAAAGCCAATCTAGGATAAGGATTAATGAGTGTTAGGTCGACGGTTGAACAACACCGTAATGATCAATGATTGCTGAAGTTGGGTAAATTTCATTTATAATAGAGTACGGCTCAACAAGAACTTATTTACATTAGATTAAAAAAAAGACCGTGTTATAGTCAGCTGAGAAGCAGTCCAAAGTATTGTGTTCTAGGGAAGAAACTCTGCTCATAGAATTTTCGTTTAGATTACAGCAAAGAAAATTATTGACAGTCGTAATAACTAGACGAATATATCTTGCGCAAGTTTTACGGAGGAGGACCATAGATTGAAACTCAGACGAGCACCTACCATAAAAGTAAGGATAGATCAGAGGGAGACTGGCAACGTCTCTTCTATGAGAAGGGAAGAAGTATGGAGACGAAACGTTTCTGCAAAAACATATTCATATTTAAAACACTGACATCGGGTAAGGGTTAAGGTTAGGGTTAGGTTATGTCATTGGAATTCAGAGTTGAGTTTGATACATTTAGTTTTTAAGATAAATGTTGGCTGTTTGTGTGCGTGCATATATGGACAGCAATTATGCGTCTATTAAAATGCATTTTGTGCTCTCTAATATATGTTCTGTTTAGTTTAAATGCTTGGCTTCTTAGAAGTAGGATAGTTTTTTTTTCTCATACTATGTCCGTGATTTATTAACTTTTAGATTACATTCCTTTATTTTAAAATACACGTTGACTGCGTGAAATCGTTGTTCTGCACTGCAAAAATAATTTATTCTAGTTTTTATTTACATTTGTGGTCGTTTAAATTTCATGTAAAAGCATTATTACGTACTTATGCATTATAACGAAATTAGTATTAATTCCAAAATTTACAAAAAAAATGGTCAAAATAGAAAATGGATTAAAAGTAAAAATAGAATTTATAAAATTATTATTATTGTAACTAATTTCACCGTGTTTTTATTTTACATAGGAGTCACCACTTATAAAGGCCTAGAGGCCACTCGAGGATAAGGGTTAAAGAGTGTACAGTAGTCAATGGGACAATATCGTAGTAATCGTTTGTAGTGGAAATTTAATAAATTGGATTACTTGTTTAATGTAAAAAGAGCTGCGCGAATTATTCAACATGACAAACTGACTTATCTCCCGTCATTTAAATTGACTTACATTAAGAGACCAACATTTTTAAACTGAACGTAATTGTGGATGATTTCTTATTAAAAATATTTTACTAAGCCATTTTCGTAATTTATTAAATTTATATTAATTTCGACATTAATGTTTTCACCTAAAAATCCGTTGGTTTAAAAAGTCAATAATGTAAACAATCACCTGTCTCTCTTCTGATGAAAACCAATGTATATGCTTCTATGTTGCTCTCATTATTGTCAAGTCCAGAAGATGTTTTTTTTTCAATTAAAGCATATTAAAACGAGATATTTCACATGCCATAAAAATTGTACATATTATTCATGCACCAAGAAGAACTTTCAAACCTGATTTGTGTTTTAATATTTCGTTATTTGCTTCCAATATTTGTTCTCATACTCTTCTTCACCCCAAACAAAACATATTGCCACTTTGAACATAAGGGGTTACTATTTGAGAATGCGTATAACAGAGGACGTGGGGAGTTGAGCAGTGAGATGTTTGTTCACATTATATTTAAACTTCTACAAGGAGGGAATTTCAGTCTTGCAGTTCGAGGAAAGTAGCTAATAGGCATTCCGGCATCTAAGGACCTCAACTGTAAAGGGGTGGTATTTTGCTACTTGTCGGGTCAATCTGGAGAATTTACGTCGAGAGAGCACAAATGCTATGAGTTCATCTGAGGCACATTACATTATACTTGTAAAACAGGCACAAAGATGGTACATTTCGGTGATGGATCAAAGTTTTAAGCTTGGCCGATAGTGCTGAACCAATTAGGTTGGAGGCTTTTATGTTTGTTCTTTTAACTCTGTCCAAGAATGAGAGACTAGTGGTAGATGCACCAGCCCAGACGTGGCAACACTACGCCATAAATAGTGATTTGCTTTAATGTGGATTTTGATTTGTTTTTGCTCTTGTACAGATTATTATGTGAGAAACTGATTTTAAAAGCATAGGTGAACTTATCATATCACCATCATATCATACCATATATTATATCATATAAATATCATATGACCCTTGCAAAGGGTTTTATAAACAAAGTTAATATGTCTATAATATAAAGCTGAACGTATGTGTGTGTGTGTGTGTGTGTGTGTGTGTGTGTGTGTGTGTGTGTGTGTGTGTGTGGTCACGAATAGGCTCCTATATGGTTGACTATTTTAAAAAAACTGATTACATATAATGATAGAAGATGTATCGAGACACAGGAATGGGTATGTTTGATCTGGCAGAACGGTGGTTCATTAAAACTGTGGGGTCTGCGTTCGCGCTTGGTCCACAAACCAATTGGTTTGTATTTGTATGTAAAATGCCAGTCAGTTGTTTAATATCGTTTCAAGGAGATTGATTTTTTATTTTTTGAGGGAAGAAAGTCATCCATCTACTTGAATATGTACAATTTTGTGGTGATTATAAACGTCATAAAGATATGTTGGGTTCTCTCTCACTATAAGACCTTAGACATCAGAATCAGGAAAGTGGGATTGAAAAGTCAGTGCTCCCGAAGAGGGGCACTCAGAATTTTAAAAAGTGTCTGGACAACCCCGTCAACATTTCCCGATGAGAGCATCTCAGGCGATTAGCTAATTACTACCCCCATTCTCAACGAGAGAAGGACAAAGCTGGGAGGGTGGGCCTCCTAGAACTGCACGGAACTAAATTCCCACAGCAAAATCAACAGAGGTATGATATTTACAGAAATGGTCTAATCTCTGTTGAGTTTGGAGGCGGAGGATAAGAATCTTAAGTCAAAACATAGCTTAAACATGGATAAACGGGTTGCCCATTGCAAATGGGCAACCTTGTATGTATAGGATCTATATATTAGTGTGTCTGTGTGCGTGAGAGATATAGACGGAAAAGGAGAGAGGGAGCGTGCAGTAAAAACTATTTATACCCTGCTTAAAATTCATGAGACTTTATTTCCCCCCGCTCCACTCCCACCCTATTCAGTTTAGGGGTCACACATGGGCAAGATATGAAACCCTCTTGGAGGGTCATTGGGTTAATATGTATCTTATGCCAGCTGTTCAGGGAGCTCAGGTCTACTTGACATTTTTTAAACACATTATGATAAAAATCAATGGAAATTGAAAAACTGCTCCCTTCGGGGTTGTCAGCTATCGTACCTTAAATTCTCAAAGGATACACAACAGGAAGGAAACATCATTTGGAAAGGGAGTTAGAGTATATATATATATATATATATATATATATATATATATATATATATATATATATATATATATATATTCTAACTCTCTTTCCAAATGATGTTTCCCTCTTGTTGCGTGTGTGTATATATATATATATGACACTTATATATGTGTGTGTATATATAAACACATGGAAACACGCACGCACGCACACACCCACACACACACACACACACACACACACACATATATATATATATATATATATATATATATATATATATATATACGCATACTACACTTTAAAAAATTACAGGAAACACTAACTTTGTTTTCACGACTTTTAGATATAACTTGGCGTTTCTCATGATTGAACGAGTATCAACAATTATTTTACACTTCCAATACTTTATTATCATCAAAATCGGTCAAACCGACCATTTTCCAACAAAATAGATTGATTATCACTTTTAGTAAGGGACCCACTGGGGTGCACCGAGAGGAAGCTCCACACACCTTTCTACTTAGTCCAAAATACATTGCAATTTATATTGCACTGGAGAGAACCTACTGTTAAGTTTATAAAATTATTTTTTTTATAATGGCTTGAGTTAAAGTTTAAAAAGAAAAGTCAAGTATCATGGTTCAATTGTGCTTTAAATAGAAACGTGTATTTTGAACACGTCCTTATCTTATCAATGAACCTACTGTTGATTTTTATATGCCTGGTACTTCTACTTGTACAGTGATGAATCTTCTGAAATGCACTTGTGCTGTCAGGCTGTATGAGAATGTTAACTTTGGTCAAAATCGAACTGTACCGTCTTTAATTGAATGTTTTTGATTATCGATTTTTTATACTGATTGGAGGCATTCCAATACAAAAGCTATCTAAGAATATTCCTACACATATGGAATACATTTTTATGAAATTTATAACAACCCGGCCCAGCCATTTCGGAGTCCATAGGAAACAAATGCACACGCATATAAACACAAGCAAAGTTCCTCATATATATATATATATATATATATATATATATGTATAAGAAAGAAAGAGAGAGAGAGAGAGAGAGAGACCGTCATTTCTTGACAGAAGAAGACCATCTTTCCTTTGCTGTATTGTTGATTATTTATCCATTTCCATATATTGTTTTTAAAAAAAATTTTTGTTATTTTATTTTATTCGTTTTAGAATTTGTTTTTATTTAATTATTTAATTTAATTATTTATTTTATTTTATTTAAAATATTTTTATATACACACATACATATATACATGTGGAGATGTGAGTAAGATGCAGTTGCTATCTTCTGTGGTAACGAAGGTGACTCTTCAGACCAGCCTTGCTTTTAGGCAGTTCATTGCAGAGGTCACACTTTAGCTGAGATTGAAGCACGCCAACTGGTACTACTTTACTGTGGACATTCATAACACGCTTCAGACCTCCACTTGATCTGCAAGCTATAGAGCAAATAGAACATCTGTACTCCGTAGTCGTCAAAGAAAAATCTGATTTCCATATGATTGCTTATATAATATATATAGTAAGTCATGAAAGTATATACGGCAATCAAGCCACACAGAATTTTATGCATTTCATTCTCGTAAGGACTCGTCAGGTTAATGCTTAACGAGTCTTTGAGAAGATGAAACGCCGAAAATTCTGTGTAAGTTAATGTCCATATATATTTTCATAACTTACTAATCATTTATTATCATGTATTGTGCAATGTTGAAGTAAATACTGAAAATCGATACATAAAATTTTATGTGGAAATATATATATATATATATATATATATATATATATATATATTTTACACAGTGATTACCACTTATCAAGGCCCGGAAGCCACTCAGGGATAAGGGTTTTTGCAAGTACATTACGTTAGTGTGGAGATTTGATGAAGTGTTTAATTAAGGGGGCGGTTCATTAGGAATTTGTTAACATTGAACTTGAAGACATCCAAGTTGTAGTCCGGAGGGAAGCAGGCAGACGGAACAGAGTTCCACAGGCGTGCAGTTCTAAGAAAGAAGCTTTGATCATGGAATCCGCGTTTTGACTTAGGCACAGATATAGAGTGGGGGAAATTTTTCACAGTGGATTCAGCTAGACGGTTGTTTTTCGTGAAAGATTTGCGAGGGGGGACCAGAGATTGGAGTTCAGACGAGCACCTGCCATGGAAATAACGATAAAACAAGGATAGGCTCGCAACGTATATATATATATATATATATATATATATATATATATATATATATATATATATATATATATATATATTTACTATGATAATTATTAAATACCTACAGACACTAATATTTCATCCTTTCGGGAATCTTCAGTGCAGGGTGTCTCGATTAACACCAGTCGATAGATTCGAACCCGCCGACAGAAGCGATCTCTAGTCTCGTTATCAATGACCGTATCCATTCGGCTACCGTTAACCGCGTGAAATAACGTTGAAATTTAAAACATATTTTTATATGTGTTTTTACGTCAGTCAGGGTGATCTAATCATTATATGATGATCTGTGCATAAGAGCTAAATTGACCGACTTAATTCAACTGAAAATGCTCAACGATAAGAAACAAGTTTCTTAAAGGGGCAAACACACACACACACACACACACACACACACATATATATATATATATAATTAAATTTGGAAATACTTTCAGATTACAGCTTTTAGTCTACTGTAAAATTAAAGTCCATATAAATGTTAGTATCAATATTTATGGCAATAGTATAAATGAAAATTTCGATTTAAACTCAGTAAATTAAAAAAAAAATTACGACAAATTATTCAACAAGGAATTCAAAAAATTTTTTTTTCCTTTATCTATGGATTTTCTATAAACGGCTCATCTCACCAATGTAAATGTCTTTATAGAAATGTTTATATGCATTCATAAATTTTGATATTCAGCACATGGATTAAAAAATAATAAGATTAACAAAAAGGATATCCCATGGTATAGTGGATTCAATGAAGAAAAATGGAAGCACAATTTTAAGATCCAAGGCAATGAAGAAGGATATAATCCAAATGGAGAGTTTTTAATGTTCAAATGTATGCATAAGAAGCAATCTATAAAAAAAAAGTAAGGTAAATACAATGCAGATTGTTATATTTCCAAAAGCGTACTGTACGTTTACTCTAAGCGGGTTGACCCAGCCTTCTCCAAAAGAGAAAGTATCTAGGGAATATCGACTTCACAAATGGTCCTTAGTCGCATTTATATCCTGATTAGGGAGATTACGGTGTTAAGATTTTGCTGTTCTTGCAGGGAGATGTGAACGTCCTCCTACATACAGCGCTTGGTATTCTCAAATGGTCACCCATCTGGTACTGACTAGACTCATAGTTCACATGTTTTACATTTTATATTTTAGTCCGGCCAAAAATTTTGGTTTAATGAATTTTATGTAGTTTTTCGCTAAATAAAAATATCTACCATTATATTGTTACTGAAACTGGTATAAAAGCAACCCGCTTATTCGTATTTCGCCCATAACTCACGCAGCACACTGTGTTCTGTTAATTTTCAGACAAAGTTCATGTCTAAACAGTTTGCCAATTATTTTAATGCATTGTATACATACTTGTTTTTGTTGTTTATTCGTAATAGTATTGTATTCATTAAAGTGATTTATATATGAAAAAAACGTCTGTTGCTAGGCTTATCGTGACTTCATCTCTAGACAATCAAATGTCTATTATTCACGTTTATGTAGTTTATTTGGTTGATTGAACATTTTCTATGGGAATCGCTATTAATAGATCCTCAAAAAGGTGTTACGTTTTTGTCAATCTTTTAGCTATGTTGTGAGGTGTTCTATTTAGATATAATATAAAATACATGCACGCAGACATTAAGACAAGTTTGCAATCCAGGAATGCAGTTAGTACACCAAGGATTCGATTGAACATCATATATTACCGTTAAGATAGTACCGTTGTTACTAGAAATATTATTTACAAGAAGGCCGCAAGACGTTGCCCAGTAGTGAAATACGCTTGAATATGTTATTTTAATTTATATAGATTTCATCTATATATTAATACCGTAGTACCTTTAACGTACGTACGTACTACGTACGTGTGTCACGGTTTCCAGATTATAAATTATTCCATAGGAAGATCCTATTTATTAAAAAAAGGGAACGGTAACATACGACGAATATTATATTAATATATAGATACACTAATTTAATGTTTGTTGTACGTTATCACCTTGTATCCTTCTTTTGAATAAATAAGGTCTCCCGATCATCGAAAACGCAAAGTAAAACAAACAAATTAAATAAAAATAAATGATGTCGATTTTTGGCCATACGTAAAACTAAAATACACCTTCTTGGTCTTCTGGTTAGGATCCAATTGTAGTATCCGTTCTCTCTAAAGATGGTATTATATATATATATATATATATATATATATATATATATATATATATATATATTGTGTACAGATAGTTGTAAGTTGAGACAGATCATTGGTACCGTCGGTTTCAAGCCTGATAATAAGGCCCGTTTAAGGTATCCTTATCAAGCTCTCTTCAGCCAATATTCGGAGACGAATATTGACTGAAGAGAGCTTGATAAGGATACCTTAAACGGGCCTTATTATCGGGATTGAAACCGACGGCACCAATTATCTGTCTCAACTCTCAACTAACAACTTTCTGTACACAAAATATAAATACGCTGTTAAAGTTTGGATTTTCCTTTTAATTGAGCACTCTGCTGGAATTCTTTTTCCAAAAAAAACTAATCATCTATATATATATATATATATATATATATATATATATATATATATATATATATATATATATATATATATATTATAACAAAAATTATATATAACTTTATTATATCATAAGAAGAATAAAGAAAATTAAAGAGGGAAAAATAAGAAAAAAAGAAACCCTTTAGGCCATGAAATTTCGAAGCAAAATGCTTCTCATCAAAAGGGGAGAGACGCCAAAATTGTACAAAATGCAAATATAGAAAAAAAACTGGCATTATCACACGTAGAAATGAAATGAGAATGAATAAATTGAATTACATAAAAAAGTTTAAAAAAATAAAAATAAAAATAAAACATATTTATACAAGTTCGAGTGAAAACTTTAGAGTAGGATTCAGGAAACTGAAGAATATGACAGCTGTTTATGAAACTAATTAAAATAAAAATGTGTGCAGAATTAAGTTTTGGTACAATCCTTGTTAATCCTGAAAATAGTTGTAAAGCATTGCAAAATCCTTAAAATACTGATAGAATCCTTTGAATCGATGTGAAAATAGGGCAAGATCCATGTAAGAATTCTCAAACGTGAAGGTTGATAATGGAATTCCAAAAATTGGAAGGTTACAATCCCGTCGAAATGAACATTTATATTGAGATATAAATTTCATGTATCAGGGCAAACCGCATATCTCAAAACAATTCCAAGATAGTGGGTCAGTAGAATAAATCCAAAAACCAATCATATTCTTATTAAATAGGATACAGTGTAACGTAAACTCCAAGATGGAGAATCCGTAATAAAAGCACGGAGGTTGAGTACACCCAAAATACGAAAATCCAGATTTCAAATATAATATTAGCAAAAGCACACCCTTTCCCCGCTTCACTCACTCACATTTTTCCATTTACATGATTTTCGTTGGGGTTCCTTTCCTCTTTAATAAAATTAGATAAAACCTTTTCCATATTAAAGGATAAAATCTTAAAATTGTTCTTAAGGCAGACTATTTTCTTTGGCCTGATGACATAGCCTCTCTGAAAAAAGATATTACAGAAACATGTATGCACAGACACAGATGTAGGCGATAATGTTTGTATTAATAAACATACTATAAAAACGATCGGTCCATTCATCGAGCACTTTTTGATAAACATATGGGTTTCTGTGTATTTACATGTAAGAAACATAAAATATACAACCATTATATAATATAATGCTTCCTTCAATCTTGAAAGATTGGATACCCACGGTGAGGGTGCCTGCGTGTGAAAGTTTTGTGGCAAGAGTTGTGCAATCTCTAACCACACCTCTTCTGGGTCGATATTGTTGAATACCAGTGGCAAGTGGAGATTCAGAACGATTGTAAACAATGGCGAGATATATTTGCTGATGAGGAAACCTTGTTTAATAAAAAACTATATGTAATAATTATTGTCCGTAACTTGATGTCTACCACAATAAAAACATTGTTTTCCGAAACGATCGTACAAATAATTGATTTTGTTGTTGTTCCTTCTTATGAAACGGGTTTTTAATTTAATTATAATTTGATTTTTAAATTATCAATCACATTACTAAATACTTCTTTTTTTAAAACTAAGTTTGCTTTAAACTAATTGTTTGGTATAAAATGAATATTTTCTTTAATCCAAAACTCATATACGGTAATACCTCAAGCAATCACAGTACAAATACAACTTAACATGTTTTTATATTTCAAAAAACGTTCTTAAATTTAATACCTCTCCCCACCCCCGGGCTACTTACTGGTGTTTTGATGCCCCCCCCCCCGCTACTATAACTTTTTAAACACCTCTCTTCACCCAGACTGAACTGTTGTTGTGATTCCCTCCACCTCTCCACACCCGGACTACGCCGAGTACCCTCGCTATGATATATATATATATATATATATATATATATATATATATATATATATATATATATATATATATATATATATAATCGGATGCGCCGATAGAAAGCGCCTGAGAAGAATATGGCTGAACAACAAATTTTGGGCACCATTTTGTACAAAATAGCCAGCTGAAATTAAAAAGACTGCTTGGCGAATGGAAAAGATATCCAGAAAAATCTGAAAAAAGAATAACTCTAACGTGTTCAATTAGACGTGCTTGAATAATGACCTGCTCCCAATATTAGTCCTCGCACGAAAGAGCAGGATACAAAATGTTTTAAATAATAATAATAATAATAATAATAATAATAATAATAATAATAATAGAACAACAATAACAAAGACTTTCGCTGGCGAGGACTACTATTGAGCGTAACCAGTTATACAGTCCTTTTGAAATTTTCATGTCTATTTTTCTCGTTATCTACTGAATATTTTAAATGAAACCTATATGAAATATGTTCCTTATTAAATTGTAAAGATTTTCTATTCTGGAAGAAGTTTTTAAAAATTTGATCTAAAAAAGTTATTTTAAAGTTTTTGTTAAAAAATTGCAGATTTTCTCATTATTCAGACATGTATGACAAAGACGGAGTTGCAAAAATGAGTTGTGGTGTGAGGAGAAATACAAACTGAAACAGAGAGAATATTCAGACCTTTAATAATACAAAGAGGGTGTTGCAAAAATGAGTTGTGGTGTGAGGAGAAATACAAACTGAAATAAAGAGTAGGAGAGTTTTTATAAATACATGCAAAACCACATTCATTTTGTTAAATCCAAATTAATAAATTAAATAAAATATAATCTTAAAAAGATACTATGCAAGTTAGAAAAGCATTTCATCCAAGGCATGAAAATTATTAAACAAAATGTTTTTACTATAGGCTTTAAAAATAAAGGTACAAGATTAAATTGGAAATTTATTTATCTTCAAAGTGCACTTTTATACATTTTACAAATTAAGATATAAATTTTGATACCTTACTTTGTGAAATGTATAAAAGGGCACTTTGAAGATAAATAAATATGTTTAACAATTTTCATGCCTTGGATGAAATGCTTTTCTAACTTGTATATATATATATATATATATATATATATATATATATATATATATATATATATATATATATATATATACATATATATATATATATATATATATATATATATATATATATATATATATATATATATATATATATATATATATATATATATACTAGAAAAAGTACCCGTCATTTACTGGGTTCAAAAGCAGCCTACAGAAAATGGTAGGTTATGAAAAGGAAGGGTTGTAAATTTGGGTTGAATTTGGGGGTATCAAATCCAAAGCTCAAACATACCCATTCCTGTGTCTCGATACATCTTCTATCATTATATGTAATCATTTTTTTAAAATATTCAACCATATAGGAGCCTATTCCTGACCAGACACACAGACCGACACACACACACACATACACACGCACACACACATTCAGCTTTATATATATATATATATATATATATATATATATATATATATATATATATATTGTTTAGCATGTAATTTATATCTTGACGTGATCTTCGTCATAAAGTGTCATGGATTTTTACTGCTTATGTCAGTTTCGTGTAATATTATCCCTTCTACAAATCAAGTGATCAACCACTTACGCATTACTCTCCTTAATTTTTTCACTCTTCAAAGAAGACAAACGTTTAAGAAAAATGTTTCAAATCACTGGTATAAATAAAATAACCCTCAGTTATTTGTCTGCTAGCTAAGTTACCCGACCGATGTTTGGTCATAAATCTAATATATAAGGATAATCTAGTCTGTTTTTTTTCTGAAATTACAACCTAAAACCTTGTATATTCCATTCGCTCCTATCGATTTCATATTCTATCTGGCCCGTTAGCTCTTAGTGTGATTCACTTTGATTTTTTTTTATGAAGCAACATATATATTTTTATTGAATAAGCAACATATATGATTTTATTGAATAAGCTACATATACATTTTATTGAATAAGAAACATATATAATTTAATTGAATAAGCTACATATACATTTTATTGAATAAGAAGCATATATAATTTAATTGAATAAGCAACATATATTTTTTATTGAATAAGCAACATATATAATTTTATTGTATAAGAAGCATATATAATTTAATTGAATAAGCAACATATATTTTTTATTGAATAAGCAACATATATATTTTATTGAATAAGCAACATATATATTTTATTGAATAAGCAACATATATATTTTATTGAATAAGAAGCATATATAATTTAATTGAATAAGCAACATATATTTTTTATTGAATAAGCAACATATATAATTTTATTGTATAAGCAACATATATATTTTATTGAATAAGCAACATATATAATTTTATTGAATAAGCAACATATATATTTTTATTGAATAAGCAACATATGTAATTTTATTGAATAAGCAACATATATATTTTTATTGAATAAGCAACATATATATTTTTATTGAATAAGCAACATATGTAATTTTATTGAATAAGCAACATATATATTTTTATTGAATAAGCAACATATATGATTTTATTGAATAAGCAACATATATATTTTTATTGAATAAGAAACATATATATTTTTATTGAATAAGAAACATATATATTTTTATTAAACAAGCAACATATATAATCTTATTCAATAAGCAACATATATAATTTTATTCAATAAACAACATATACATTTTGTTGAATAAGTAACATAAATTTTTATTGAATAAGCAACATATATATTTTTTATTGAATAAGCAACGTATATAATTTTATTGAATAAGCAACATATATAATTTTATTGAATAAGCAACGTATACATTTTATTGAATAAGCAACATATACATTTTTATTGAATAAGCAACATATACAATTTTATTGAATAAGCAACATATATGATTTTATTGAATAAGCAACATATACAATTTTATTGAATAAGCAACATATACAATTGTGTTGAATAAGCAACATATACAATTTTATTGAATAAGCAACATATACAATTTTATTGAATAAGCAACATATACAATTTTATTGAATAAGCAACATATACAATTTTATTGAATAAGCAACATATACAATTTTATTGAATAAGCAACATATACAATTTTATTGAATAAGCAACATATACAATTTTATTGAATAAGCAGCATATACAATTTTATTGAATAAGCAACATATACAATTTTATTGAATAAGCAACATATATATTTTTATTGAATAAGCAACATATATAATTTTATTGAATAAGCAACATATATATTTTTATTAAATAAGCAACATATATAATTTTATTGAATAAGCAACATATATATTTTTATTAACTAAGCAACATATATAATTTTATTGAACAAGCAACATATATATGTTTATTGAATAAGCAATATAGATAATTTTATTGAATAAGCAACATATATAATTTTATTTAATAAGCAATATATATAATTTTATTGAATAAGCAACATATATAATTTGATGAATAAGCAACATATATAATTATCCAATGAAATCACCCCGTTTATTATTAAGTACGTAATTTATAAATGGCTGCTACCATATTATTGCTAACTGTTAAATATTTTGCGTATTTTTTCTCATCGAAATTGATGTTTCTTTTTAGAGTTATATGTAATAATGTTGCACAATTACTTTGTTATTTCCATTATTTATTTCAAATTATATTAAAAATAATAAATTATTAATTACTGCTTACCATTTTACGTTTTGGATGTGTTTGTGTATGTCTGTATAAACAGTGCAAAGCACTGCAATAGTTTTATTTTCTACTAGCATTTCAGCCCGGCGTTGCCCGGGTGTTTGGAGGTGTATGTTGAGCAAAAAGTTTTTAAAAAGCGGTCAATTTTTTTAACTTTGACCCCTATTATGAACCTTTAAAATTTATTGTTTTGGGCTCAAATCAAGTTATTAAAGCAGATCCGTGTCGATTGATTCATTTGGGCGCAAAATGCCCTGTTTATAGATCCAGACCGGCTCCAAAATGCGATAGCTTCTGCTGATATTTTGGCTTTTGGAAAATCGTTAAAAAGATAATCTTTTAATTTTCTCATTGGTTGGTTGTGTCACGTGATGGTGTTTTCAACTACGTTCCGCCAAAAATATGTTATTTTTACTTTTGTTATTTTGAGAAAAGTGTGTGGGCGTATTTGAAATTGTGCCGTTGCTGGCAAAGCATATTTTTTTGCAAAATGCGCGGGAAAATTGAAATGAATAAGGGTTCGTTATTTTTGCGCACGAGCGTGTGTATATACAGCAACTGTACGCGCCATTGAAACTTTGCTTGTACACTCACTTAAAGAGTCGTTACAGTTGTAAATTTCTTTAAAATAAAAAACTGCATAAAATAACATTTAAAATGACTATGTGTATGTAGTCCCTTTTTTAGTGTGTGTGTGTGTGTGTGTGTGTGTGTGTGTGTGTGTGTGTGTGTGTGTGTGTGTGTGTGTGTGTGTGTGAAGAGCTACCAGATAACAAAATAACTATGATATGCAATTTGTATATAAATTATTTTTTTCTCCATCCGCCGGTATGTATTTGTATGAGAGAGAGTGAGTGAGAGAGAGAGAAAGAAAGAAAGAGAGAGGGGGGATGAAAAGTAAGAATGAGGGAGGGAGAGAATTAGAGAGAGAGAAATGAAGAGAAAGAACGGAGTAGCAGGGCGGAGAGAAAGATAGGAGAAAAAAGTTTTCTTTTCGTTTTCTGGTTTGACTTGTATACATTTACAGATAATTACAAACGGATATATACGTAAATATTACATCATGACGGCAAAATAAATTCACTATCGATGGGACGATTCCAATATATTTCGAATCTCCGATACAATTACTGATTTTGTTCTAAATTGCCGATTCCGATACAATTACTGATTTCGATTCCGATTCAGTTTAACTTTCTAAATATAGAGTTGTTTTTTTCTGGGGAAGAGTGGCAGCCTTAGGGGGAGTATTACCGCAAACACCTATGTAATAAGTGCGTATATTTTTGCTCACGTCAAAATATAATTGTGGTGGGGGGGAGGTGATCTATACATTTTAGTTTTATTGGTAGTTTAAAATCAATAAATATCTATCATTTCATCATCAATACAAATCATGAAAAATAAAAACAAGAAAAAAAACAATTTAAAAAATGTTTGAGTCATCGGAAAATAAAAATCGGAAATTTTTTCGATTCTTATTTCGATACCCTAAACAGTTTTGATTTCTTCGATTCGCGATTTCGATGCCGATTAATCGTCCCAACACTAATATTTAAAGACGATATCTTTACGTCAATTTCATTGTGACGATATTATCTATAAATTATTGACTAATATGTTTACCTCTCCGTTTTTATTTAATTTAAATTAGGCAGAAAGTCGGTTTTTAATGTCAGGAAAATCCAGCTCCCGAAAAAGGGCACTCTTTGTGGAAAATAAAAAAAAAATTGCCTTAATCTAGGATTTCTTCTTCACTGAGGACAATAAAGAAAATGTCTCATTAGAAGAGCTACTACATATTGCTCCTAGCCAAAAGGCATAGAAATGTCAATTTAAGAACAACATATATTGACTGTGATTTAGTTGTTTTAATTTTCCATTGTTGTGCGCGGTGCCTTAAATAAGTTTCTAGAGATTTTTTGTACTGGCATTTAAAATTGTCGGAGACTCTTTAAAATTCAGTATATTATTGCTATATATCTTATGAGATGACTGGACAATTTTTATGATTTCAGGCTCAAATGAACAGCTACAGCAGGAATTGGAATACACCCTACTAAAGCCTGATTGTCATAGCTGGTGAATTTCAAAAATGCAATCTGGACGAGAGGACATTTTAGAAGAACGATATGCAATAAAATTCTGTTTTAAACTTGGAAAAAAATGCCACAGAAACGTATGGAATGCTTCAGACTGCTTTTGGACCATCTTGCATAAATAGAGCGTCAGTTTTTGAGTAGCAAAAGAGATTCAAGGAAGGAAGGGGGTCTGTGGAGGATGATGAGAGGTGTGGCAGGAGTAAGGAAATCAGAAAACCACGATTGATTGACCAAATAAAGAATTTCATGGATAAGAATCGTCGTATTTTTATAGAGATTGTAGGATGTCATTGTGGGAACGGTACACACAATTATCCGCGAGGAACTGAAGACGCGGAAGATTTGTGTGACTGCACCAGGTCACAAGTCCATTCTTGTGTCACAAACTATTTGACCAAGAATGGCATCAAAACAGTTCCTTACCTTCCCTATAGTCCAGACATTGTTTCCTTGAGGAGATGAAAGATGCTGTGACGAGTGTCAATGACACGCTCAAATAAGTGAACTTCCATGGGGCCTTCCAAAAATTGTTGGAACTGTACAACAAGTGCATTACAGCCGGAGGAGATTACTTCGAACAGAGCTAGAGTTTCATGTGTGTGCTATCAATAAAAGTGCAGATACAAAAAAATCTGGAAACTTATTGAAGGCACCTCATATGTTTCTTTCTTGTGATTATCGCGGTGGTTTTATTTTAGGTACATGCAAAAATTAGATTATAGAGCCCGTGATTATAAAAACCGGTTTTTTGTTTGTACATTTCTGATTAGTTTTTGATTGCTTTTGAAAGATAAAGTTCATCACTAAAAAGAAATAAAACGTGTATTTTTACACATGAAAAAGTTATAATAGAAAATGTTATTATGTTGACTAAAAGAAAAAAAAATGAAAATTCAACTAAAACATTTCAATAAATTAATTGTAAAAATACCTTGAAAGGTAAATATTAGCTTTCTGGAACTAATTCAAAGATAATTAGTAAAATAAAAAGTCTCAAGATACTGAATAAAAACACCTACATTTTACTAAAAATTGCATAATTATCCATAAAAAGCGAGTTTAGTTACAAAATACGGCCTTAAGTAGTTACGTTTAACGTAGATTTTTAGATCCTGTCACACCTAAGTTTCTAACGTCTCCTTTTTTTCTCTCTCCCTCTCTCTCAAAATAAATCGAAAAGGAGGCTTCCCTTTTTTCTGTTGTTCTTGGCCTTCAGGCCGGGATCAAAGTGTAGTATCTGTTCCGGCAGATACTGCAAGCAAAGACCATATGTGGGGGCGACCCCACATATAAGACCTTGGTCAATGTAGGGGCAACCCTTCATACCAATTGTCACTATCCAGCTCTCCTACTCCCCGGGGAGCTGGTCCCCATTTCCCCTTCACTCCTCACATTAAAAATCGGCCTTGTGCCTAATTTGCTCGGTGGGGGAGCAAATAAATACCATCTGTTCCGACAGATGCTGCACTTAAGATAATTTGTACCAGTCAATGGAGGGGAAACCTTCTATACTGGGACAATTATTATTTTTGGTAACCAGAGTGCCCCCTTTTTGCCTACTTTTAAGGGAGCTGGTTTTATACCTCACATTAAAAACGGCCTTGTGCCTAATTTGCTCAGTGGGGGAGCAAATAAATACCATCTGTTCCGACAGATACTGCACTTAAGATAATTTGTACCAGTCAATGGAGGGGAAACCCTCTATACTGGGACAATTACTATTTTTGGTAACCAGAGTGCCCCCTTTTTGCCTACTTTTAGGGGAGCTGGTTTTTACTTCACATTAAAAACGGCCTTGTGCCTAATTTGCTCAGTGGGGGAGCAAATAAACACCATCTGTTCCGGCAGATGCTGCACTTAAGATAATTTGTACCAGTCAATGGAGGGGAAACCCTCTATACTGAGACAATTATTATTTTTGGTAACCAGAGTGTCCCCTTTTTTGCCTACTTTTAGGGGAGCTGGTTTTTACCTCACATTAAAAACGGCCTTGTGCCTAATTTGCTCAGTGGGGGAGCAAATAAATACCATCTGTTCCGGCAGATACTGCAAGCTAAGACTAGCTATGACTAGCAAAGACCAGATGTGGGGGCAACCCCACATGCCTGACCATTAACCAGCTCCCATTTCCCACCTCTCGGGAGCTGGTCCCCTTTTTCCCTTCCCCCTCCCTTCACTCCTCACATTAAAAATCGGCCTTGTGCCTAATTTGCTCGGTGGGGGAGCAAATAAATACCATCTGTTCCGGCAGATACTGCAAGCTATGACTAGCTATGACTAGCAAAGACCAGATGTGGGGGCAACCCCACATGCCTGACCTTTAACCAGCTCCCATTTCCCACCTTTCGGGAGCTGGTCCCCTTTTTCCCTTCCCCCTCCCTTCACTCCTCACATTAAAAATCGGCCTTGTGCCTAATTTGCTCGGTGGGGGAGCAAATAAATACAATCTGTTCCGGCAGATACTGCAAACAAAGACCATATATGGGGGAAACTCCACATATAAGACCTTGGTCAATGTAGGGGCAACCCTTCATACCAATTGTCACTATCCAGCTCCCCTACTCACCGGAGAGTTGGTCCCCATTTCCCCTTCACTCCTCACATTAAAAATCGGCCTTGTGCCTAATTTGCTCAGTGGGGGAGCAAATAAATACCATCTGTTCCGGCAGATACTGCAAGCTATGACTAGTTATGACTAGCAAAGACCAGATGTGGGGCAACCCCACATGCCTGACCATTAACCAGCTCCCATTTCCCACCTCTCGGGAGCTGGTCCCCTTTTTCCCTTCCCCCTCCCTTCACTCCTCACATTAAAAATTGGCCTTGTGCCAAATTTGCTCGGTGGGGGAGCAAATAAATACCATCTGTTCCGGCAGATACTGCAAGCTATGACTAGCAAAGACCAGATATGGGGGCAACCCCACATGCCTGACCTTTAATCAGCTCCCATTTCCCACCTCTTGGGAGCTGGTCCCCTTTTTCCCTTCCCCCTCCCTTCACTCCTCACATTAAAAATTGGCCTTGTGCCTAATTTGCTCGGTGGGGGAGCAAATAAATACCATCTGTTCCGGCAGATACTGCAAGCTATGACTAGCAAAGACCAAATGTGGGGCAACCCCACATGCCTGACCTTTAACCAGTTCCCATTTCCCACCTCTCAGGAGCTGGTCCCCTTTTTCCCTTCCCCCTCCCTTCACTCCTCACATTAAAAATTGGCCTTGTGCCTAATTTGCTCGGTGGGGGAGCAAATAAATGCCATCTGTTCCGGCAGATACTGCGAGCTATGACTAGCAAAGACCAGCTATGACTAGCAAAGACCAGATGTGGGGGCAACCCCACATGCCTGACCTTTAACCAGCTCCCATTTCCCACCTCTCGGGAGCTGGTCCCCTTTTTCCCTTCCCCCTCCCTTCACTCCTCACATTAAAAATTGGCCTTGTGCCTAATTTGCTCGGTGGGGGAGCAAATAAATACCATCTGTTCCGGCACATACTTCAAGCAAAGACCATATGTGGGGGAAACCTCACATATAAGACCTTGGTCAATGTAGGGGCAACCCTTCATACCAATTGTCACTATCCAGCTCCCCCACTCCCCGAGAAGTTGGTTCCCATTTCCCCTTCACTCCTCACATTAAAAAATCGGCCTTATGCCTAATTTGCTCGGTGGGGGAGCAAATAAATACCTTCTCTCTCTCTTTCTCTCTCTCTCTCTCTCTCTCTCTCTCTCTCTCTCTCTCTCACACACACACACACACAAACACGCTTGGTCTCTCTTTTGTCCTTCTCTTTTCTTCTTCCTCTGTATCTCATTCTTTCTGTCGTTTCCATCTTTTCTCTTCATTCCGCTGTAATCCTTCCTCCCCTATTTCTATCGTTCTCTCTAGAATTTTAATTTAATTTTTTTTTTTTAATTCCATTGACGCAATTTCATTTAGTGCAAGAGGTTTTTGGGGAACATGTTTGACTCTTGTTAATCCGAGATTTCCTGTAAAGTTTGGATACTAAGCTCTGTCAGCATGCCTTCCTTTTACAGAGGAACTCTTGGGAACCACTAAAAGACACAAACAGGAAGACTTTAACACTTTCCACCCGCCCCTGTTCCGCCAATCCCACTTTCCACTAACTCCCCCATACACTCTCTTCCTCTCTTTCACTCACTCTCTCTCTCTCTCTTCTCTCTCTCTCGTGTTTTTCTCCTTAAACTTTTTTCTATGATGTCTATATTCTACTGCCCTATAAATTCCAAACTACGCTCATTTAATTTATGTTCTCAACCAACCAAGACAGTTGATGGAGAGCAATTGGCTTAGGGGATACAATTCTGAGTAGCGGAAGTCGAACCGAGGAGGAGGAGGAGGAGGAGGTTACTAAAGATGCCAATAACTTTCTGCTAATCAGTATCGTTATTATTAATTCGTAAATATTTCCGCCCACCCTACGCAAATATTTCATTTTAAATATTCCTCTTTGTGATCGACTTTTTTTTCTTTTTTTTTCTTTCATGTTCACCCCTAACAAGGCATATCGCCACTTGGACGTAAGGGGTTACTATTTGGGACCGTGCCAAGAAAAGATTAACAAGATGTTGGTTTATGCTACATTTAAACTTCTGCATGTCAGAACAGTCAGGGAAGTAGGTAGCAGAAAGGAAATTCCAAAGTCTAGATGTTCGAGGGAAGAGACTATTAGAGTAGAAAGCTTTCTAGCACTTCGGGACCTCAACAGTGAAGTGGTGAGATTTTGTTGCTAAGCATTGCCAAGGCCGCTACAAAGAAGGGGGGCTCTCTCTACCGTGCTAGAAAGCTATTTACGCCTGAAAGTATCCTGTACTTCTATAAGACCACCATTCGCCTATGTATGGAGTATTGTTGTCACATTTGGGTTGGTACCTCTGCTACTAGTCTCTCATTCCCAGAAAGGGTTCAAAAGAGAGTCGCCAACATGATAGGTCCTGAACTATCATCTAAGCTTCAGCCTTTGTCCCATCGACAAAATATTTCATTCCTCTGCCTGTTCTACAAGTATTTTAATGGTGAATGCTCCGACGAACTACAAGCACTTGTACCCCCTTCGACATAAATACCTCCGGCACACCCAACAAGCAGCCAAATCCCACCCCTGCACAGTAGAGATCCCTAGATGTAAGAAAGCCTTTTAATCTAAGAGTTTCTTCCCCAGAACTGCTAGACTTTAGAGCTCCCTTCCGGGATTCTGCTTTCCCAACTGTACTGACATGCAGAAGTTCAAGTGTAATGTGAACAGACATCTTACTGTTGCTCATCTCCCTTTACTATCCATGCAACATGTCCCCCATAGTAGCCCCCTATTTCAAAGTGGCACTGTGCCTTGTTTGGGGTAAAAATGGAATTTAAAAAGTGGGTTTGTCGGGGATATGCACGTCGAGGGAAGGAGCACAGATGCAACGAGCTCATCAGAGCACATTCCATTAAAATATTTCATTTTTTCCTAAATGTTACTGTGACAATTGTTGGGTGGATTTCTGTCAGAGTTTTGTTTCATTTTCGATTTTTTAGTGATTATCGAAATTTCAAGCAATAACTTTCTGCTAACCAGTATCGTTATTATTACCCCGTAAATGTTTGCCCGCCAACCCATGCAAATATTTCATCTTTAATATTCCTTTTCGTGAGCATCTTATTGAATTTATCTGATTATTATTAAACTTTTTTTGTTGTTTACTATCTAACATGTTCGGGTGTCCCTTTCAAATCTTACGATCTTGAGCCAAGACGTTTGCTTGGTTTGTTTTCATGTTTATCTATTCAGAAATATTTGTCCATCTAAATTTTCTATTATCTACCTGTCGACCGGCTTCCCTGTATTATGCCTTCAATACATATGTTACATAGTCCCATACTAGAACGCTACACGTGACCAAACAATCTCAACACTTGACATCTGATAATAAGAGGATATTGGAGAGATGCGAGTGAGTTCATGCAACTCTGTGATACTGATGTGATCCGATAGTTTATGATCAATAATGATGCTTGTGATGTCGATTTGGTATGTCTCTACTTTCTGATGTAGTTTTACTGTCCAGTTGTTTCGTTCAAATTCGTATAAGACTCCAGGAAGGGCACAGGCATTATAGATTTTCGCTTTCATTTTGTATGGCATACGTTTAGAAGTCAGGCCGGTTTTGTTTCTTGTGAAGGCGGCCTAACCTAAGCCATACAGCAATATTTAATTTCATGATCAGTTCGGTCAGTCACTCTTTAATATTTTCAGCAACTGTAATTATGTCCCGTTTTTTCAAATATATTACTTTTTCCATTTCATATTATTTTATGAAATACACAGTGATCTTTCTGTTTTGTACTTTTGTTCAGCACCAAAAAGACAATTTGCAAGTGAAATGTAAAGGGCTACTTTGATAACTGCCAGATTTTTATAGAAACAATCTGGATCGGGACAATGATATATATAAATACCGTTACAACACAAAAGAGGAATAATATTTATTTGGGGTTCCAACATCTGGCCAATCGGGAAACATATCTGGTCCATTCTTTGGGGGGGGGGGTTCTTGACGGAAAAGCTGCAATGGACTTTCTCCCCAAGAATGATAGGGTTTTGTTTTCAGCAACATTTTATTCCAGGGTGCTTTCCCCCTTTTGGAAAGCTGCAACGCTGATTCCTACATTTGATAGTCGTTGGACTCCTCGTTTCTTCAAGAGCCATTATGACCATGTACTTTATGTATCTGGCAGTGTTCTTAGATAGGTTTTGTATCGGAACGTCTTTAGTTTTGAAGTTATATAAATAAAAGTATCAACAATCGAAAGAAAAATCCAATGAAAGAAGGAACAGGCGATTTGAATCAAAGTTAACACCTTATACAGCCTAACATCACAAGTGTATTTGAGAAGTTTTATTGCCACACAAGCAGAAAGGCCCGGCATATAAAATCCACTGTATGTTCTTTGATATGACAGAGGTGCGTTCGAAATCAATATTTTTGTTTAATTGCACCATGATTCTTGACTTTTTCATTTTAAACTTAAATTCAAGCCATTATCACTGCACAAGCAGAAATGCTAGGCATATAAAATCAATAGTAAGTTCTTTGATATAACAAGGGCGCGTTCAGAATGAATGTTTCTGTTTAAAGCGCAATTGAAACATGACACATTACTTTTGAATTTTAAACTCTAATTAAAGCTGTTATATATAAAAATAATTTTATGAAATCAACAGTAGGTTCTCTACAGTGCAATGTAGATAACAATGCGTTGGGGTCTAAGTCAGTGCGAGAGGCATGTAAAGTTTCCTCTCGATGAACCGCGATGAGTTCCCAACTAGAGCAGGCAATCAATAGATTTGACTGAAAAATAAGCGATTTCATCGATTTCAATGACAATAAAAATATGGGAATGCGAATCATTCGTTGATCATCATTCAATCTCGGGCAACGCCGGGTCTACAAGATACTAGTCTACATGCCATACATTCCTATACTAGCAAGTATCCATCTCTGTTGTTGCCCGGGAATGAATGAGTACCTCTGTGCACGTTTGTTCTCAACCTCCATCCCATATTAACATTTTTATGCATACTTTTTAACTTTCTATTATTTTCACTTTTCAAGTCGTAGATACAATAAAATAAAAACATGGTTTGTTTTCTCTCTTTATGGGCGTCTAGCATCAACGCAGACCCCACGATATTATTTTAAAACCCTGAAAGGAATTTCATCATTGGATTCAATGTAATAATAAAAGTTGTATTTGTTGAGCTTTTTTTTTTCAATTGCATGTGTCCATGGATAGAGGGAAAACGCACACCACAAATATAGTATAGATATGTCTGTCCCAGTGAACAGCAACATTTAATAGTTTTGTGTTGTGGTGCCCACCATACGGATAATAATCAACTCTTTTACTTTCTATAAAGACCGAGAGAATACGTTTTTCGGCATTAGCACACAGATTATAATACACAAGTTATGCACACTTGGCAGTCGGACTGACGTATAACCATACTCTTTATTTGTTGTATTTTTTTTCTGTTGAATATATTTTGTTTTTTACTAAATACTAAGTTGTGTCTTTCTTCCGGACCTTTACTAGTCCATAACATTTTGATTGAAAATGTCTTGCTAAACTTGTTTTGAAATGTATATTATATAAGATATACATCGAGAGCTAAATGCACAATCGCACGATTTGCTACGGATTAATTCGCATTAAATTCGAAGTATACGAATGGGAGGCACGTTTGGTAATTTTCGTTTATGACTGTCACAAATGATATAATGGATCCTCTGTGTTTAGAATTGAACTTGCGTTATATTTATCATGTATCATATTTTGAAAACAATTTAAACATTTGGAACATTGCAATTATATTGACATGAAAAATTTTCATGATTATTTATCATTTTTAGACTGGTTTCATCATATTACAACATTTCGCGCAAGACAACTAAGGCGTTAGTTAAAGTGGTCTAGTTACTCTGAGGTTCAAAGTTCAATCCTAGGCAAATGCAGTAAGGCTATTGATCGAGTTAACAAAAAGAATATTATAGGGCTTAACGTTAACAGAGAACATGAATCGGAACAGATACATTGAGGGCATTGCCAAGGCTGCTGCAAAGAAGGTGGGCTTTCTTTTTACCGTACTAAAATGTTACTTATGCCTGAGTATCCTATACATCTACCAGGCCACCATGCGCCATGTATGGAGTATTGTGACCACATTTGGGCTGGTGCATCTGCTACTAGTCTGTCATTTTTAGACAGGGTTCAAAAGAGAGTCGCCACCCTAATAGATCTCGAACTGTCAGCTAGGCTTCAGCGTTTGTCCCATTGATGAAATGTTACATCCCTTTGTCTGTTTTAAAAGTATTTTAATAGAAGATACTCTGACGAACTTCAAGCCCTTGTTCCACTTTAACGTAAATACCCCTGACAAATCCAACAAGCAGCGAGGTGCCACTCCTACATAGTAAAGATCCTCAGATGCCAGAAAGTCTTTTGCTCTAATACTTTCTTTCCTGGGAATGCTAGACTTTATAATTTCCTTCCGGGTCTCTGCTTCCCTTATTGTACTGACATGCAGAAATTCAAATGTAATGTAAACAGACATCTTACTGCTCAACTTTCTACATAGGATTCCTGCAAAAATATGCCCCAAATAGTAGTTCTCTACATCAAAGTCTGTCTTGTTCAGAGTGAAAATGCAAAAAACTGATACTCACGAAATAAAAAATATGTGATGTCATCTCTTTATGATTTAATCTAGTGTGCACGGGGACAAACAAGCAGGATCCAGATAGTTTTAGTGGTGCATTGATAGAGATTTATATTGAAAAAATGTCACATTGGATACAAGCCTCTTTTAGATTTTCTTTCTCTCTGGAACGAAAACTATGATGTAATTTAATTCTGCCCCATAGACTCATAAAAAAAATAACCAAATATTTTTATATGAATTTTAAAAATGTTGAATATTTGAGTTCGGAGAGCGCATACGTTTTATTAAAATATTTTTTCTCTCTTTTTTTTTTTTGTAGGTAACAGTTGAAAAACTCAAAGAACCAAGTAAGCATTCAGTTTTTTTTTTTTTCATTTTTATTTATTTTTTTTTTCATGAAAGTCAAATATTATTTTAGAGATGGTAATTTTTTTTCACACGCAAGTCCACATTTTTTTTCAATTTTGTTCTAGCTGGGGATGAGGCCTCCTACACGATGTCAGGGATTCGCTCATCATCTCACCCATTCAACTAAAAAATCATTGTAAGATTCTAACCGTCCCTTTAAGTGCAATTGTTTGTATTTCTTTTGCACTTTGTTCACTGGGTATATTTTCCAGATAGTTTTTAAACTTGTTTTTCATGAGTCCAGTTGGTTATATAATAACTGAAATGATAGAGACCTTCTTAAAATTCCAGTTTCTTTTTATGCCGTACATAAGACCTTGGTATTTCACTATCTTTCCCCTCTTAGTTCTGTTCAATCCAGCATCATTGGAGACACCAACTTCTACTACTTGCTTCTTTCTCCTTCTTTTCCCATATCACTATGTTAGGCTTAATAAGTATGTGACATAAAAAAATTGCCATGTTGACCAAAATAAATCTTTTTTTGGAGTAAATACTTTAGATCCATTATTCATTTTGCTTTTCGTAAAAAGGATTTTCTCTGTTGCTCTTAAAACTTTCTCACACCTGAGGATATTCTCAATCTCTACATGTCTACCCTCAGATCATACCTGGAGTACTGTTGACATATTTGGACTGGTGAGTTTCTCCCATTTGAAGATTCTTAATAATATGAAGAAACGTATTTCTAATTTGATCAGCACCACCCTTTCCTTTTCTCCCCAACAGTTTTGGTGTCCTGGATATGACCTTAAACTATATCCGATGGTGAGGCCCCAGCTTGCGAGCTTTGGAGAGTGTGGAGCCATTCTTTAATTGGCATTGCTCCCAGGTCTACTCTGACCCAGAGTGGTAGTACCTGTTAGGGTCCCAACTATGGATTAAATAGAAATCGACTTGAAAAAAATATATATTCTATTAAAAAAACATTCTTCAAAATAACCGAATTTGGCATTAAATAATCTGAAATGGGTGGATATGCCGTAAAACAAAAAACAAAAAAAAAACGAACAAACAACCAACCTTTTTCCCACAGATGTGATGTTGCTAGTCTCAGTGTTGTTTTATGAATATTATTATGCCATGTGTTCTTCAGACTTCTTATCTATTTCCTGCTTCCTTTGTTACAGCTCATTTGACTCGTTGGTCTAGTGGTTCAGTTTGTTGCTTTGATGCCTCATTTTAATTCCAGTAGCTTCTTTCCAAGAACTACAAGTTTGTGAAACTCTCTTCCTGTTAACTGTTTCCCTCCTTTTCAAGACTAAGGCCAAGGCATCTTCTGTTTTTGCGATAATAATTTTCCATTCTTGTTAACTCTTTACATAAAGTGGCTTCACGTCTAGTCTGAAGCGATTTCTGTGAAAAAAAAGAAAAATAACATCCTACAATATCTAGATCCATCAATTTTGGGTTTTTTTTTTTGTATTTTTATAATAAAACGTGTGAGAGTTGAAAATAAAGCAGAAATGACCGTGCTTGTGAAGATTAGTGATGTTTTAAATCAATGCAGTTCAGGTTATAACATTATTACGTACTTATGTGTCATGTCAAAATTAGATATATTCCAAAGATTGTGAAAAATGATCTCGTAGACGTGCTAGAAATAGTTTTACAAAAAAAATTATCCGTGAATACATATTGCCATTTTGTGTGTTAAAAATGGCAAAATTATAATTATTTAATAAAAATGACTGATTGCAGTTTTCTCCCCTGGATCTTGAGAACTCTTCAACATTAAGACATACGATATAACTCTATAAATCGATAAACTCGATCAGTTTTATTTTTATTTATAATTATCTTTTTATTGGATTATTTTCCATGATTTTTTAAAATTTATACTAATTTTGACATAACACATAAATGCGTAATCATGTTTTCACCTGAAATGCGTTGATTTAGAGCATCACTATTCTGCTAAAGCACCGAATGTTTTTCTTTCTTTTTACAAGTCAATATTTACAAATTCGTACAAATTAGTACTTTTTTTTGTTTTTTTGTTGGTTTTTTTTTTTTTTTCGATTCAATTAGTATTGTTACTATTGGTTTCTAGAGACATGTACTTACAGGAGGGACATCATAAAGGTCGTTAACAGAAGTGGTGCTAGGGAATCAATTGGATTTGAACTTGACACAATCAGGTCGTCAGTTACGACCTTATTCATCATCAGCATCAGCATCACCATCATAATCATCATCATCATCATCTCTGATTATTTAAGCAAAAATGTTTTCATGTGAAGCAAATTACTGAAATCCCCTGCAAACGAACCAAATCAAAGGGAAGTTACCCATACAGGAAAATAAATAAAACATTTATGTTTCCTTATATATTTAAAAAAAAAAAAAAAAAAAAAGAAAAGATTATCGTCACTTGAATTGCAATGTGCCATATATAATCTTGCAAGAGTAGCAATAGTAATATTAGTAGTAGTGACATTATTAATAAAGTTTGTTTCTTGACCTGGAAGGCTCCTAGGTTTGGTGCTTATTCCCATTCTTATCGCATTCATCATCATAAAAAGATTCTATTGTTAGCATTGAGTTCCCGATAGTTTTCTAGTCAGAATTCTTTCTTGAAAGACATGGGATATTTACCAGAAAAACAACGTGAAGGTTGCCAACATTCTGAAATTGATTTTGTGGAACAGACTGGATTCGAACTTCAAACACCCAGATCGTCAGTTCGTGTCGTTAACCACTTGACTATCGTTTTATTAGCATGACGCATGGCCTAAACCATCTTCTTTAGAATAAAATTTACGAATCCAAAAATAATGAAAAATTCTTAATTCACAGTTTTGGGATCTATTTGATGAAATAGCATAATTTGTTCAGTATATTCATATTATATATTTTGTGAAACTTTTCATAGCTGATATTATGTTATTAACTTGAAAAAGAGATGCCCCAAAAGGTACAACAAAATACAAAAATATAAAGCCAATATCAAGAGTATTCATAAATTAATGTAGTTACCACACATTTCTAACATCTCATTCGATTTATCAATAAGCGTTTTAGTCACATATTTATAAAATTCATCAGGTTTTTCAGTTGAAAACATTAGAGATTTTTTCGAAATTGTCATTCCAAAAACTTATCTACAGATGGAAAGAGAACATAGAAAAAGATTTAATTGAAGATACCTTTCACACAAAGAGAAGGACCCCTGTTTCGCCTGTCAGGTGACGAGATGTTGGACGAAAAAAATTAAAAGAAAAACGTTTGTAGACGAATTCTTTGCATACATATATAAACTCATACCTCTGTCCCATCGCTGAAATGTGGCATCCTTGTGCCTGTTTTACAAGTACTTCAATGGCAAGTGCTCTGACAAACTCCGAGCATTAGTACTCCCTCGACAGCAATACCCTCGACGAACCCGGCAAGCAGCAAAATCCTACCCCCACTCTGTAGAGATCCCTGGATGCCGTAAAGCTTTTTTCCCTTGGACTGCTTCACTTTGAAATTTCGCTCCCGGGCTCCTGCTTCCCTAACTGTACTGACATGCAAAAATTTAAATGTAATGTGAACAAACATCTCGCTGCCCAACTCTAGAAATAGTAATCCTGCAAATCTAGTTCCAAATAGTAGCCCCTCACGACTAAGTAGCCTTGTCCCTTGTTGGGGTGAAATGACAAAAAATATATGGCATTAATTTGCATATGAGGAGAATAGCAGCTATAAGGCGGACAAATTGGAGAGAACACACGTCGCATTTTTGACAGCCGGGAGAAAGAGAGAGAGAGAGAGAGAGAGAGAGAGAGCATAGACGTTGAGAATTACGTTTTAAGTTAAGAGGAGTTAATAGAAATTGCGGCGTTGGTGAGAAAGAGTTCTGATTCTTTTTTTTTATTACATCTATTATATTAACAATTCAATGAATCTGACATTAGGTTTTGTGTTGTTTTATTGCTGTTTAAAACACTTAATAGAATTTTCGTTACAAACTGAAACGTTGATTGTAATATCTATTGTAATTTTAACCTTTTATGACCTGAATTATGATGTAGATGATTAAAAAAATATTTATTGTTAATTTTAGTTAGTTTAAAGGGTAATATGATTGTCTTTAAACTGGAAAAATTATGAAGTCTAATAGTTAAACTACCACTGAGAAGTTTTGCATTTTGTAAACTTACCTTTATTATTGATACTGCTTAAAAAGGTGTTTTTAGGACAACAAACCGAATCCTCCAGTCTCTGAGACAGATGGCGATAGACTGAATGTAAGTAATGGACAGTTGTAGTCTGGAGGTATCTGGCATCTACTCAGATACTGAACTTCTTTTTTTTTTACACGGTGGTCACCATTATCAAGGCCCGGAAGCCACTTAGGGATAAGGGTTATTGCAAGTACAGTACGTTAGTGTGGAGATTTGATGAAGTGTTTACTTAAGGGGGCGGTTCATTAGGAATTTGTTTACGTTGGACTTGAAGACATCCAAGTTGTAGTCAGGTGGGAAGCAGGCAGACGGAACAGAGTTCCACAGGCGTGCAGTTCTCAGAAAGAAGCTTTGTTCATGGAATCCCCGTTTTGATTTAGGCACAGATAAAGAGTGGGGGAAATTTTTCACAGTGGATTCAGCTAGACGGGTGTTTTTCGTGAAAGATTGGCGAGGGGGGACCAGAGATTGGAGTTCAGACGAGCACCTGCCGTGGAAATAACGATAAAACAAGGATAGGCTCGCAACGTCTCTTCTGTGGGAGAGAGGTTGCAGGGTAGAGAAAAGGGCATCGCCCACTAAGCCACGAAGTCTATTTTTGTACTCTGTCAAGGCAGGATAGGCTGTTTTTAGCAGCTCCTGCCCAGAACTAATACGTACAATTCCCACTTTAGTTATGCCTATATTCATTTATTTACGACTGAAGCAATTAGTTCGACACGGTCATAAAGAGTTAAAAGTCCTAATAGAACTTCCGTCACAACCTGAAACATTGATAGTAATATCAATAGTAATTTTAAAAGACACGGGCAAATAAACACCAGACAAATTCGCTTTTATTTTTATGGATTTTCTTTGTTCTTGTAAGGTATTAGTCTCTCCTGCAGAGATATTTCTGTTTAAAAAAATCTATTCAAGTCATAAATAACCAAAAATTACTTTGGCTTAATTTCACGTTTAGGTTTGCCTTCTGCTCCACATGTTGGGCCACCTGCTATGTTTTTTTTTCTTCTTTAAATTTGTGCTGGAAACTCTTAACTTAACCGACTTCTTTAGCAGACTGAGGTAGGTAGCGCTAACTCTGACCCTGCCACACACCGCTAAAGTAAACTGATTTATCTGTATTCTGTATTTTTGATAAAGACATTTTTATTGCACAAATCGTAAAACATGCCACGAATGAATACGGGTGCACTTTGATAAAAAAAGAAAATTAAAGGAGGCTAAATCGTGAGTTTGAATACTTCGATGTTCGTGATATATTTTTATCCAAAACTTTCACTGATTCCTAATTGTAACTCGTTTGCTTACTGGTAAGCCACCACTTATTAAGGCCAAGAGTAACTCGAAGATAAGGGTTAGGAACAGGTAAACGTTAAATGTTACGGTCAGAGAAAAACGCAAGAAAGAATTCTGTGTAGACTACAAATGATTTTATGCTGCTGTTTTTGTTATATTTTACTAAAAAAGATATTATTTCTATTTAAAATCTAGTTAGTATTATGCATGTACAATTGAAAAAAGCAAGCTTGAAATTTGTCACCATTACGTGAATAAGCCGAAGCAAAACAAAATGGCGGGTAAATTTCAACTGATGTCGTATTTATCTAAAAACGAAACACTGACATTGGTATTAAAAGTCTACTTTTTTTCTATTTAAAAATTATTAAAACGAACTTATTAATATACTCGGCCATAGATATGCGAGCAACTTAATGAAATAAACTAATTTGCATATTCCTTTAACAAACGAGCGCCCATTAATTAGATATCCATTTTTTATGTTTTTACATTAGATAATTGGTTTCATTTAACTATTACGCTTAATTCATGTTATGTATACTTTCTACAGTGTGCATAATTGCAAAGAATTTAGAATGAAAACATGCTAGAACATCGACATTTATATATATATATACTAGCAAAAGTACTCGTCGTTGACTGGGTTCAAAAACAGCCTACAGAAAATGGACTCTGATTTATGAAAGTTAGCTTCGAATTCGGGGGTATCCAAACACAAGCAAAATATTATGAAAGTAAAAATAAAATAGATAAACCCCATTATTTATTATACCATACCTGTTCACACTGAAAGACTTATCACAATATTCTGTGGATCTATATTAAAAAAAATTTGTTAAACTTTGTGACATATTTCCATTCTATGGAGGTCAGGCGCGAACGAACCCTCCATAATTTTATTATACCATATTTCTTCAAACTGAAGCATAATTATCAAAGTATACTTACGCAGATAGCTATGAAAAGTCTTTATTAAAGTTTGTACCTATTTCCATTCTATGTAGGCCAGGCGCGAACGCAGATCCCACAATTTTATTATACCATCCCTATTTAAGTGAAAACACACTTATCAAAGTATTCTTATGTACATCTATATCAAAAACACTTGTAAACGTTTTTTTTATTTTTTTATTTTTTATTTCCATAGTTTGTGGACCAGGCGCGTACGCAGACCCCACAATTTTAATGAATCATCATTATGCCAGATCAAACATACCCATTCCTGTGTCTCGATACATCTCCTATCATTATATGTGGTCAGTTTTCTATAATAGTCAACCATATAGGAGCCTATTCGTGACCAGACACACACACGCAGACGTTCAGCTTTATATATATATATATATATATATATATATATATATATATATATATATATATGATTGTTGAGCTGGATTACATCCGACAATATGAAATAAAATGGAGGTGCATTTTATCATTATCTATTTTTAGACTCCATTTTATCACCTATTCTTATTTTTAGACACCATCTTTTAAATAACTGCGCTATTTTATCCCAATTCAATTATTTCTAATTTAAAAAAAGATTCTTTTCGTAATCTCATGTCATTTTATTTATTTAATCTATCACCGCTATATTTCCAAACACAATTTTTTTTTTAATCTCTACGATATTTTATCTTTTAGACGTAATCCACCACACTAGTTTACTCTAATTTAGTTTTTCTCTCATAAAATGTATATACATGTATATATGACATCTAATTTACATAAGGAAAACACGCTGCTCTCCCCCATCATTATATATAGCCCCAATCCTCCGACTCTCTCGTCAATGACCATCCCTCTTGAAGAAGCCCGCATAAATCGGGCGAAACGTTGAGTATCCAGGTCCTGCCACCTCCATTTTATTTCATATATATATATATATATATATATATATATATATATATATATATATATATATATATATATTATGTATAAAAGTGACCGAGTGACGGTGTGTGTGAAACGTCTCTACCAGACTCTTCTCTGAATATTTGGTCTACAGACTTAAAACTTGATATCTAGGATATTTGGACATCGGGAACACTTTCGGTTCGGTTTTCAGCCTGTAAAAATAGCTGCTAACGGATCCAAATTGAAAAAAAACACACGGTTAAACTTGGCAAAAGTAAATTGACTCTTCTGGCCATGTTTGCATAAGGTTGTTTAAATTGTAGTCTTTTTTATCCATCTGGCGATAGCTCATACGGTTACAATGAAAGCTGAAGCGCTAAATAACGACGAAGGCTTAATATTTTGATGCTGATTCCAGCTGATCGCGCCAAAGTCATTTTTCTTTTAACTTTTAAAATCATTACTATATATATTTAATACAATATAATAATCAATAGAGAATTTGCTTTATAATAATAAATATGAAATCGGCATAAATTAAAATATCATATTGAAGCGTATTCTACGACCAAACAACGCCACACGGCCTGCTAGTAAATAACAAACACATTGACATAAAAAAAATTTTTCGCTTATACAGATTTTTTTTCTGGCTTTCTTTCTCTGGCTGAGACCTTAAATGTTTACTGGATAATATTGGTTATTTTAGGATTTCTAATCATTCAAAGTATCTTTGTCATTTTCGTTTGTCAATTGCTATAAATATTGTGATATAATGGAGGTATAATTTATTTATGTACGACTTTGGATCACACGGACTTTTTCAGATTTTCTTGTGTAGTCCGCACAATGGAAAATTGTTATTTAAATGTAACTTTAGGTCTTTAATACAACACAAATACAACAGGAACACAATGAACTAATTAATATTTAATAGCATAGTCTTTCTGCAATTTGACAGCCTACAATCTTTTGGGAATTCCTTCAATCAGACTGCAGCAATACTCCGGGGGAAGGGCATCCCACTTTTCTTTAATTTTTGTCGAGTGTTCTTCCAAATTTGAAATTTTATCATTGCATAGCTGTTGCTTGATGTAATGTTATACGTTTTCGATAGCATTGAGGTCTGGAGATTGTGCAGGACAATCCAAACATGGAATATCATGCTCTTCCAGGAACCTCTTGACATTGCTAGCTGTGTGAATGAGAGCATTATCCTGCATGAAGATGGGATTATCATCTAAATTCCGACCAAAGTAGGGTAGAAAATGCTCAGTCAACATTTTAATGTACTTGGTCGAATTAATTCAACCTTGAAAGCGAACTATAGGCCCTGGACCATTGGTACTAATAATGCCCCACCGCAAAACTGAACCTCCACCACCTTGCAACATTGAAACTGAGCACCTAGGATTAAATTCTTCATCTTTCCTCTAACGAACGTACTGCCTACCATCATTGCCTAGCCGATTGAACTTGCTTTCGTCGCTAAAAAGCACTTTCGACCAATATGAAGAGTCGTGATCTACATTGCATCTGACGAAGTCCAGACGGCGCTTTTTATTCTTTACAGAAATCATTGGCTTGCGTCTTGCAAATTAAATTCCTTTAATCTGTTCTTGACAGTAGAAAGAGAACACTTTTTAACAAGATTGCACTCTTGTTAGATTTGGGGAGCCGTTTCAAATCTCTTTCTTAGGCTGCGGATCTTTATAGCATTGTCTTCCCTGTTAGAATTAACTTTAGTACGACCAGATTTAGAAGCATCACTAACACTGTCGGTGTTTTGGTGCGTTTGCACAGTCTTTTGTGCCCTTTTCTCATCACAGTTCAATCTGCTGCCGATTTCTCGATTGGATAAACCAGACAGGTGGAGATTAATGACGATCACTAAAAGAAAGTTGTGGCATATAGACTAAATGTTACGTTGTATAACCTGGAACAACAACGATTAGTGATGCTTTGTTGTCTGTTAGGATATTTTAAACTGATTTACGGGCGATAATTTAAGCTGGTTTTAAGCGAATTTTCTTTTTGCCTCCTCAGTTTGAAGTTATTTGTTTAAATTGACTTGAACACTAGAATATTTCAATTAAAAGTCAAATATGAACAGGTAAAATGATAGAGAAATAAAAGGCAAATCAAATGAGAGATAGGTTGTTTAAATGGTTACATTAAATTTTGCTTAAATTTGCAGTTTTTGAAAAAAATTACTACAGCTGACTTTCTTTTTGCCGGCATTGTAGCTTGTGTTGCCTTTCACTCTAACATGATATTAAGTAATTCGTAATCATATTCTTATATATCTTAGGATTGCACGAACTGAGAATTAAAACGTCGGTTTTTCTGGAGAACTGATTATAACTTTAAACTTTTATCCATTGCGCCACGGATCCTCAGTACAAACGATGAGTTCTTTTTACTTGAAATATATATATATATATATATATATATATATATATATATATATATATAACTACTTCATTTATTCACATAAATTTAATATACGAAAGTATAGATTTATGCGTAAACTTTAAGTATTTACTTCAAAAGTGCTCAATACGTAGGTAGAGCTAGTTCGTAATTTATAAAATATATATAGCGATTAAGCTACACTGAATATTCTGCGTTTCATCCAACTATAGGATTCGTCAGGCTTATGCGCGAATTTTGTCGTTACTTCTTGTTTTTATATATGTTGAGGATTTCTAGTTGGCCAATCAGCTTTCTAGTATCAACCGCGCCCCTTCCTATCAGCCAATGGGAATGCATTTTATCAAACAAAGGATCTTTAAAACTAACAATAACAATAGAAAACAAACAAATAAATAAATTAAATAAACATGAATATACATAAACGATCACACACATATATCTATCTATCTATATATATATATATATATATATATATATATATATATATATATATATGTATATATGTATATATATGTGCATTATTGTGTACACATAGGTATATTTATATGTATAAAAAAAGGAGAACGGCCACCAAAAACCACTAACCTAGTTCTAAAACAGATCCTTTGTTTGATAAAATGCATGCCCATTGGCTGATAGGAAGGGGCGCGGTTGATACTAGAAAGCTGATTGGCCAACTAGAAATCCTCAACATATATAAAAACAAGAAGCAACGACAGAATTCGCGCATAAGCCTGACGAATCCTATAGTTGGATGAAACGCAGAATATCCAGTGTAGCTTAATTAATCGCCATATATATTTTATAAATTACTATATATATATATATATATATATATATATATATATATATATATATATATATATATAGTGGATAAATGACAAAAAACTATATTCCAAAATTCATGATGTTGACCATCTCATAATTTATTCCTTTAATTCAGTTGATATTTAGAGTTCTTGACGTTATCTGTTTCGTAGCGCAAAATCAATCACTTAATTATTATATCAATCAGTGAATCTATTATGCCCTTAACTCATCAGAAGAAGTAGCAACAATCAATCCGTCAAAAGGAAATAAAGTGTGATTTGACATGATTAAAATCTGAAAACTGGAAGAGAAGTTGCAAATACCCTTAATATGTTTCCATTACGCCATTTTGAATTTTAAAAATAAAGTCACTAGATCCAACTATTCGTACTTACATTCTCTATTAATTTATGAATCTTCTACCAAAATGTTCTATTTAATAATTAGTAAATTTATTAATTCTGATTTATGTGTGAAAATAATATCAATACGTTTTTGTCATTTATTCACTATATTGCTCTTTAATTACATTTATCTTCTTAAATAAGGGTTAGTATATATTAGAAGAAAATATATTTCTACATAAATAGGTATATATATATATATATATATATATATATATATATATATATATATATATATATATATATATAGCTTTAATGATTAAAAGTTAAATTCTGTAGATTAAAATATATACCAATATATTTAAGTTAAGAATTTATTGTTTGAAGGAAGGAATATATGGAGAAAAATTATATTTATTTCCTTAATCCATAGATTTCCAATAATGGCTCATGATATCAGAGGAAATGAAATGCAATTAGCAAAATGTTCAGCTATGAATAAACAAATAATTTGCTTTTCAGCACATATATTGAAAATATTATTTGAATGGTGAATAAGAGTCATAGAAAAAAGGATTACATACAACCTGGACAGTCCAATATCAGAATGAATTCAATAGTTTCCGGGATATTATTGCCAGGTCGGACGAGTAGTGATCCAAAGGACAACTCAGAGGTGATCGAGTAATCTGATATATCCAGAATATTTGGTTGTCCCATACTAGGATCATCCTGAAAGTATTACCTCAATGTAATATCTGACAGGAAATTCACTTGATCTCTAATCTGTGACTTACCTCATTTATATATATATATATATATATATATATATATATATATATATATATATATATATATAATTATGATTAGTTTTTTTTTGGAAAAAGAATTCCAGCAGAGTGCTCAATTAAAAGGAAAATCCAAATTTTAAGAGCGTACTTATATTTTGTGTACAGAAAGTTGTTAGTTGAGACAGATCATTGGTACCGTCGGTTTCAAGCCCGATAATAAGGCCCGTTTCAGGTATCCTTATCAAGCTCTCTTCAGCCAATATTCGTCTCCGAATATTGGCTGAAGAGAGCTTGATAAGGATACCTGAAACGGGCCTTATTATCGGGCTTGAAACCGACGGTACCAATGATCTGTCTCAACTAACAACTTTCTGTACACAAAATATATATATATATATATATATATATATATATATATATATATATATATATATATATATATAGGAGCAAATAATTTTGCTGAGATAACTTTATAAATAGTAATTCTTTAATATTTACAATATACTTTAGTTTTACCATCTTGGATCATTTTGGTAAATTTAATTGTAATTTTTATTTTATTATATACTAGCATGGGTGCCCGGCGTTGCCCGGGTGTTTAGAGGTGTATGCTGAGCACAAAAAAGGGGGTAATTTTTTAAACTTTGACCCCTATTTTGACCCCTGAAAATTTATTGTTTTGGCCTCAAATCAAGTTATTACGTTAGATCCATGTCCATAGAATCTATATCTAAAATTTCAAGGGTGTAGACCCAAAATTGTCGGAGGAGTTTGGTAGAGTTCTTAAAGGTCAAATCGTTGAAATTTGACCCCTTAACAGCCAAATTTCTGGCTGACACCCGTCATATCGATTTTCCCAAATCTCAGTACCCGGTATTTCAAATTTCGAGTCTATAGACTAAAAATTGACAGAGTTATTGCGTAGGGAAATGTACACAGACAGACAGACACACAGACACACAGACAGACACGTTCACTTTTATATATATATATATATATATATATATATATATATATATATATATATATATATATATATATATTATTCATATGACAATATCAACCAAGATGGCTGCCATAACAAAACCACCATTCTACTTTTGGAGTGAGTTGTAGGGTTCCACAAAAGTAGTAATAACTTTATTTGCTGCTCTAGTACAGGGTTCTCCAAACTACAGCCTGTGGGCCAAATGCGATCTGCCAAAATACTTAATCCGACCCGTTGAGCTCTTATATAAAATATAAAAGATTCATGAATTTTTTTCAAAAATAGGAATGCGTGAAAATTGTGTGTGTTCTTTCTTTTTGTTCAGAAAATGATTAAAATGATTAAGATTTTTGAGGACCATTTTTTTTCACTACAAAGTAAAACTAATGGATAAAACAGTATAAAACATGTCCCGGTCATTTTTTTTTTTTTTTTTTGGCCTGCGTAGCTCTAAAAGGTCAGCAATATTGACCCCTGTTCAAAAACTTTGGAGACCTGTGCTTAAGAACAATTACCTACAAACTCAACAGGCCTTGCTTTGACAATATATGATGCTAATGGAAGTTCGCCATAGATTTATGGCTTGGTCGGATGGGTCTTCCCCGAGAGATTTTGGGTTCTCATGAGAAGGCACGAATATACAAAATTCAGGCATATTTCAAACTTTTTGAAAAGTGTCATGTTTCCTAACCATATTCAATATAAGAGAGGATGATTTCATGCCTTTCCTGTATATAGGATCTGAAAAATATATGGAGGCATAGACAAACAGATGTTTAAGGTGTAGCATTTTTGCATTATTGCAATTATATACATTATTATACAGCACAATCACGTTGACCACCGGTTCTCGCCAGATAACTGAAGTTAAGCAACGTTGAGCCTGGCCAGTACCAGATGGATGACTATTTGGGGAGGCGAGGCGCTGTATGTACCGCAAGGTAAAAATACCAGGTTGAGGAACTGGTATGGTCCATCCTTCTCTCAAGGGTAGATGGGACTCTCTTAAGCTGTGGTAGGCACCCCATCTAGTGATGGCGTTACAATAAAAAAAAATACCCTTCATAGCCCTGGCGAAACATCAAGTATTAAGATACCGACAAGATTTGAATTGCACTGTACTCATGTAGTGAGTTCAATCTCGGCTATGGCCGCGCTGGATGAATGGATTTTTGACTGCTAATTTTCGTATAAAATGTATAAATTTTACACACGTTTCAAATTTCCCTCTAAATACAGAAGACGCTCACGTCTCAGTGGCAATATCCATCCTTTAAATGATGAATAAAAGTAATATATATATCTATCTATATATATATATATAAAAGTAATAAATGTATATATATACATATATAAAAAAGTAATAAATGTATATATATATATATATATATATATATATATTGTGTATATTTAGGCAGCATATTCTCCTTTAAGCATATGTTGTTAAACAGAACAGCATTTTCTTGTTTGACAATTTTCCGTTTTATTTTTTGATTAAGAGGCAAGTTGATATTGCTCTTGAAAATATTAACCACCACAATTCTGAAGCTCACAACCTAGAAAACCAACTCAAAGATTTGACTAGCTCCGAAAAATTTTCCTCTATCCAACACTGCCTCTCTGAAATCATTAACCAATTTCAAACAACACAGAAAATAACCTTACAAAAGAAACTCAACGCCATATACAAAGGTAATATAGTACTCCCCCAACACACACAAAACTACATTAATCTCTCTAACCAAGAACTTACTAAATACCAAAAAGAATTTCTTGAACTAGGACCTAACTTCCATTTATTCAGTACCTATAACCATTATAACAAAAAGGCTGAAATCGAACTTTTATATGAAAACATTGTTAATCTGGAAAAAGAACAAATGATCACCACACACCCAAATATAAAAGATATTCTTAAGGCTGAGGCCATAAAAAACAGATTTCAGAAAATCAATACCGTCTTAACCAGTAACATAAAAAAATCCGCGAACGAACTTAGAAGTCACCCTAATCTTATTATTAGGAAAGGTGATAAAACCAACATATATGTAATACTTGATAAAGCCGAGTATTTTCAGAAACTTCAAACTATTTTAGATGACCCTAATAAATTTAAGAAAGTTAGAAAAAGTTCTGTCAACGATCTAAAACGAAAATCAATAAATTAATCACAGCCAATAATGCTACAATAGACCATTTAAAACTACCCCTAATTAAAGGAGACTACAAGCCCCAGTTACTTGTATGGTAACGTAAAAATACACAAATCCAACTACCCGCTCCGCCCTATTATCTCCCAAGTAACAACACCAATTTACAAGTTAACTAAAAAAATTAACGAACTGATTACACCATACTTGCCTTGCAAATATAGTGTAAAATCCACAGACGAATTTTTACAGATCCTTCATGCCACAAAAACTAATAATAAAATAACTGCCTCACTAGATGTAGAAAGTTTGTTTACTAACGTGCCAGTACACGAGACAATTAATATTATTATTTATAATATATATAATAATCCAGTTCTTCCACCACTTAAAATGAACCCAATGATTTTGAAGAAGATATTAGTAATGTGTACCACTGAGGTCCCGTTCTATGATCACCTCGGGAATATATACACACAAATAGACGGCGTGGCGATGGGTTCTGTTCTGGGCCCAACCTTCAGTAATTTTTATATGGCCAACTTGGAAAATAAAATATTCAACTCTATAAAAAAGCCTTACATTTATGTTAGATACGTTGATGATGTATTTATACTTGCCGATAATATCAAAGAGATAGAGGATTTAAGATGTACATTTCAAACTAGCTCCGTCCTTAACTTTACTTATGAGCTCAACATAAATAACAAGATACCATTTTTAGACGTCTATATTGATTCCAACAATGATGAATTTATTACTTCAGTGTTTAAAAAGCCCACATCTCTTAATTCATGTATCCTAAATTATAGAAGTGAATGCCCATTTCGTTATAAGGTAGCAATAATAAAAAACCTTATCCAACGGGCAAAGAATTAAGAAACATAAAACATGTACTGATAAATAATCATTTTCCAAACTTTCTAGTGGATAAAGAAATTAAATTGTTTATTAACAATTTAAGTCATGCTGCTGGTAGGGAAAGGGATAATAATCCGTCACCCATAAATATATTTTACTGTAACCAGTTACATAAAAACTATCACATAGACGAAAGGGTCTTAAAAGACATAATTCGACGATACGTATCTCCCAGCAACGGTAGAGGGTTGAAGTTCATTATCTATTATAAAAAACGGAAAACGACTAATCTCGTAATTAATAACAATATTTCGCAAGCGGACAAAGTGTTGGAAAAGAACAATGTAATTTATCAATTTAATTGCCCAATAGGAGAGTGTATCTCTAACTGTTCCTCTTACATTGGCCATACTACCAACATGTTGTCCCGTAGACTAACGCTTCATCTTTCCGATACTAGCTCTATCGCGCAACATTTAAAAAAACATGGCTGCCAGCATTCTCAATTTAGAAACATCATGGTAGAAAATACCAAAATTTTACAAACAGACTCTAACGTTAGGAGACTGAAGGTGTTGGAGGCATTGTATATAAAAGTGAGACAACCCAAAATAAACAATATAAATTATGAATCCAGCAAAAATATTTTAAAATGCCTCTGTTAATGTATATATAAAAAATTTAAAAAAAACTGTCCAATAAATTTGTATATAAATAGCCCACATAAGCCAAAAACGATCTTATAGTACGATGTAATTTTAAAACACAACCTTATCATTCGACGTAATTTTAAAACGACTTTTTATATAACCAGCCTGACGATGGCGGAAACGCCGAAAGCGCTCTCAGACTACGGAACACTTTTACACCATTTTACATATAACACAAGAAGGATTATTCGAAAACTGGAAAAAATAAAACGGAAAATTGTCAAACAAGAAAATGCTGTGCTGTTTAACAACATATATATATATAAAATATATATATATATATATATATATATATATATATATATATATATATATATATATATATATATATATATACTTATCAATATAACAAATAGAAAGAGTTCCACTGAATCCCTATTTCTGGTTCCTCTTTGTAAGTCATTCACAGTAAGAATTCGTCTCACTATCACAATGAAAATAGCTTTCCATTTCTTGCTTCATGATCTTAGTATCTGGTGGGATTTTCATAAACACAGCTTCTATCTAAGAGTTTCCCATGTGTGAAACTCATTACCACAAATCTACTTTCCTATAGATTACAACATTGTCGTCTTCAAATCCAATGTCAACAACACTCGATTACTTTTAGAAGTATTGCTGATCATTTTTTATGGCCATGGGTCTTGTAGGGATATGTGTGCATATAATCAAATTAAAAGAACAAAAGTTAGACGATGGACGACATGGATATTTTTCAAATTTTGAACAATCAAGAAACCTTCATGATACAAATTGAATGTAATCTTTTTTATACTTATACTATAAGGTTCTGAAAATATTAACCTCTGACCTTTAACATATTGATTTTTAAACGTTGTTATTACCTTTGATAATTCACATTTCTGGCAAATGTCAGAGAAATGTATAACCTCTTTTGACCTTAAGATATAAAATATATATTTTTTTACTCACGTTCAATCCTAACAAAGCATATTGCCACTTGGACGTAAGGGGCTACTATTTGGGACCATACGTAGGAAAGATTAACAAGATGTTGGTTTATGCTACATTTAAACTTCTGCATATGAGTACAATCAAGGAAGAAGTGAAGGGGAGTGATTTTGTTGCTAAGTGGATTTGTCGGGGATACGTACGTCAAGGAGGCACAAGTGCAACAAGTTCATTAGAGCCATAGATTCCATTAAATAACTGCAATAGATTCAATTTATAACACAAGCATCTACACGTGTATTACATTTAAAATGTATTTGTATCGATCATGTCATTTAACATTTTATTTTTTATGAAAGTTCATCCAGACAAAGCATGAAGCCACTTAATGTAAGAGACTAATCATGATAATAAAAAAGGAAGACGAAAGTAAAATCACTTCAAAACAAACCAAGTCTGAAAGAGATTCTATTATCAGCGTTCAATCCTCTAACCATTGATTGCCATGGCTAATGATACACTACCTGGAAGTATATCGTTCAAGCTCCTCGGCTTAACAATCACAGAGAACATGAATTAGAGCAAATACATTGAGATCATTGCCAAGGCTGCTGCAAAAACAGGTGCTAGAATGTTACTCACACCTGAGAGTATCCTGTATCTCTACAAAACCACTATTTGATCATACATCGCGTATTGTTACCACATCTGTGCTCGTGTATCCGCCAATTAGTCTCTCCCTATTAGACAAGGTTAAAATAAAAAGAATCGCCAACCTAATAGGTCCTGTACTAGTAACCAAACCCCAACCTCTGTCCCATCGCTGAAATGTTGAATATCTGTGCCTGTTTTGCAAGTATTTTAATGGAATGTACTCTGAGGAACTCAACACACCTGTATGTCCTCGACGTATATACCACCAACTAACCTACCCGGACACTGTAAAGATCCTTAGATGCTGGAAATCCTTCCATTCAAATAGTGTCTTTTCCTTGAACTGCTAGACTGGAATTCGCTTGCAGGTCCCTGTTTCCCTGACTGTATTGACATGCAGAAATTCAAGTGCAATGTGAACAAATATCTCACTACTCAACTCCCTCCATAGTAGCCCTGTAAATTTGGTCCCAATTAGTAGCTCCTTATGTGAACGTGGCATTGCACCTTATTTGGGGTGAAATAACAGTAAAAAAAAAATGAAAAAAAAAAAAACTAGACTCCAAACAGGCTAACTAAAAAGTAATCCCTTCAATAATAAGGAAGTTACAATGTTGTCATAGAATTCCTATTTACAATGCCTCCTCACAGGACAGAGTTAGACACCAGGGTCGTTTTTTTTAACGTGGAAAAACGGAACAAAAATAAAAAATTGTCTCAGTCGTGAAGGATTTCTCCTCCATTGACAGAGAACAAGAAATTGAAGTACAACATCTGAAGAACAGATACTACACTTTGATTTAAAAGCTAAGACAGGTTGTTGTTAAATAACGATTTAATTCCAGTGATCAGTACGATATGGACAGTGTTGAATCTTGGTGTGAGTCTGCGCTCTCTGAGTGCGGTCGTATTTGTTTTATCTTTCTTAACTAAAACATAACTCTCTTTGATTGAAGTATACAAAACACGTGTCTGCTCTGTACATTACTACATCTGCTTTTGTGTTTCTCCCTTGGGACGGAAACGAGAACATTAGTAAAAGATCGCTTTTACTTACAAAAAATATTTTTTTATGTTTGGTCTGCTTCTCACAAAAGCTCCCCAAAGAATAAACGGCATTTGATTGACCCTTGATAAGAATATGAAACACTCAGTAAATGTCCCAGATTCGATATTTGGTGGTTTCGGTCGATGGCACAAGTTGTAGCTTACACTTCCCGTTGGAACGTTTGTTTAGGAGTTATTTCTTATGCTTTCTTTTGACTATTAGCCATCAAACACAACTAACACTTCCATCTTGTGTTATTTAACAATAGTATCAAAACTAAATCTAAACTCAAGTCCATGAACAAAATTTCTTTCCTAGAACTGCTTGTGTGTGGAAGTCTACATCGCAAAGCTGCTCTCCAGCTAACCACAACATGGTAGTCTTCAAGTCCAGCGTAAACAAGTTCTTGTCCAGTCGTTCCCTTAAATAATCAACTTCCTCCACTAACAATCAAGGCTCCTTCAGTCTTTGACAGACTATGGATACCCATGAAAGGGTGTCTCCGCATGAAATTTTTGTAGCAGGAGGTGCGCAATCGCCAACCACAATTCTCCTGGGTTGACATTGTTAAATACCAGTAGCAAATGAAGTGTATGTATAGGACGACTAGAAACAAATGCCGAGATAAGTAGAAAGCACATACAGCGCCTAAACTTCCCAAATGGTCACTCATCTGGTACTAGCCAGGCTCAACGTTGCTTAACTTCGGTGATCTGACGAGAACCAGTGTCAACGCGATTATACCGTATATTAACTAACAGTCACTACACTATTTTTTCACTGGCCACTTTACACTCATTAAGTCTTATTCTCGAGTGTCCTTCAGGCCTAGATAAGTGGTGATTTCTTTGTAACAAATAACATTTTGCTATCAATTTAGAAGAATTATTATTTTTTTTTTAGATTATTAATCTTCTTCTGTTATGCTGAGCTTTGATTCTGTACAGTCCGAAAAGATCCACGCTCCCAGGCTTTACCTTCTCTCTTCAAGAATGGGTTAACATGGTTCCAAATAGTAGCTCTTCATGTCCAAGTGTTAATGCGTCTTGTTTGAGATGGAGAAGAGTAAAAAGAATTTTTAAAAAATCGTTATGTTTTTGAGTTGCAGAATTACAAGAATTTAAAATTCTAAGGAAAATTCTCAACCACAACTTCAACTAAGCTTTAACTACATTCAGCCTTCTTGAGTAATGTGCACTTAAATAAAGACATACAAACTTATATTTCGTCAAACTGATATGAGAAAAATTCTGGGTTTGTTTTACAATTCACAGAGGTATGAAAAAGTGGTAAAAACAAATATATAACAAATAAACGTTATCAAAGGCTAGATAAGTTACTCTTCTACCTATCTGAGAAGTTTTTTGTGGTTTTACTCACTTTAAAAACGTTTAATCGGTTTACAAAACATATTATAAAGCGTTAGGTGTAAAACAGAAAATTGACTGCGAATTGGCACTTGGACATGAAGAGCTACTGTTAACCCATTCTTGAAGAGAGAAGGTAAAGCCTGGGAGCGTGGATCTTTTCGGACTGTATAGAACCAAAGCTCAGCATAACAGAAGCAGATTAATAATCTAAAAAATAAAAATAATTCTTCTAAATTGATAGCAAAATGTTATTTAAAGTTTTGGTAATGACTTAGGGTTCAAAAGAGATTCGCCAACCTGATACATTCTGAACTGTCATCTAGGCTTCAGCCACTGTCCCATCGACGAAATGCTGCATCCCTCTGCCTGTTCTACAAGTACTTTAATGGTGAATGCTCTGACGAACTACAAGCACTTGTACCCCCTCGATGTGAACATCCTCGACAAACCCGACAAACCCGACAAGCAGCCAAATCCCACCCCTGCACAGTAGAGATCCCTAGGTGTAAGAAAGCCGTCTACTCCAATAGTTTCTTCCCTAGAACTGCTAGACTTTGAAACTTACTTCCGGGATTCTGCTTTCCCAACTGTACTGACATGCGGAAGTTCAAGTGTAATGTGAACAGAAATCTTATCACTCACCTCCCTTCATAATACCCCTGCAACTTATGTCCCTGATAATAGCCCCCTACTCCAAAGTGGCAGTGGCACTGTGCCTTGTTTGGGGTGAAAATTGATATGAATATATATATATATATATATATATATATATATATATATATATATATATATATATATATATATATATATATATATATATATATATATAAAATACTGTTAAAACCCACCTAATATATGTTATATATATTGGATGAGTTGCTAACAGTATTTCGTATAATTTAATTTTTAATTACTAATCGTAGTTGTCTTCGGAGACTATTTCAACCTCGTACACTCGCCGGGTCTTTAATGAAAGTTTAGCAATGCTAAAGCCAAAGCTTTACAAATAAAATAACACAAAATAAATATCTTTCTTAGTTTTTATCACGTGTGAAAAAAAAAGATGTAGCAGCTGTTGCTATGTTGATATATTTATTTTAAAAAATAGAAGGAAAAAAAACGCATTTTTGTTGTTATTTTATTTGTTTGTTTTAATGTGCCTCGCTTTAGAGGAAGCACCTTGTTGACCGTGACTGCTAAACGATTATTGGTAGAGCTGACAGTTTTCCCTCTCTAAGTTAAATTTATGAATTGCCGAGAGTGTGGTGTAGTGGAGGGGGAGCTAAGATATAAAGAATAAATTATGTTTTTTTTTTTAATTTAATTATCCATGGACACGTGTTTCGCCGTTTACGACTCATCAGATTGCCTGAACCTAGATAAAAAAAAAACTAGGCCTACTGAGATAACTCGAGCTAGTGCTAGAATGTACCGTGTGTTTATAGATGTCATTTATTTGTTTATTTTTGTTTGCGATACTTTTAAACAAATTCAATTCTTTATACAAAAGAACATTTTTACCTTAATACTAAAAAGGAATAATTTACACTGCACCAATTTAATATGCATTTTTAAGTTTACTTATCAATGGTCACATGTTTCATCGTTTAGGATTAATCAGCATTCGAATCTCACTAAGTTCATAAAAATATATTTATGGCAATTAAACGATGCATTTCCTCTCTGTAGTAAATCGCCAGACTGAAATGCATGGAATGCATGTCACCGAATTTTTTATATGCACGTGGCGTTTAGTCTAGCAAGCTAACCAACCAGTTTCATTGTTATTCTTCCCCACAGAGTAATGTTTTCATTAGTCAATGCCAGGGCTTTTCTCTCACAAAATTCGACTTCTTTTGTTCCATTCTGTATAAAGATGACTCGCCTTTGTTTGCGTTATGTTAATATATGCGTTCTTGGAATACCTTTTTCTATTTTTATTTAACGTGTTGCTTTAGATTAGTTTTTTTTTATTTATTATATTTTACTTTTCTTATGCATTTTGCATACGGTTGTATTAAATTATATATTAATCTTTTCCGGTGGTATTAAATTATTTATTAATCTTAACATATATATATATATATATATATATATATATATATATATATATATATATATATATATATGTTTAGTTTAATATATAATTTAATACAACCGGAAATTTAAAATAGGTTTTTATTTTTTCTTTATTTTTATTTTTCAAGTTTCGTATATCTAAACATGTATAATAGATAATAATCATTGATGTTGTTTAGGTGAATATGGAGAGAGAGAGAGAGAGAGAGAGAGAGAGAGAGAGAGAGAGAGAAAGAGAGAGAGATGTTTTATTCTATCAAACTCGGGAATTTTTACTCAAATCATTACAAATTGTTTCAATAGGCAGGACAATAAAAAAAAGCTGTCAATCTCATAATATCCTGTCCATCTGATCTAATTATTATCTGAGATGGACAGGATTTCTGATTGTCCTGTCTATTGAAACAATTTGTAATGATTTAATTGAAAATCCTCGAGGTTAATAAAATAAAGTCATATTTACCTCTGTCCACGTATTGAACACTTTTTACCTGTTTTTTTTTTCAAATATACCTCCTAAAATATATATATATATATATATATATTTATTTACCTGTTTTTTTTCCAAATATACCTCCTAATATACATATATATATATATATATATATATATATATATATATATATATATATATATATAATAGCAAAAGTACCCGTCGTTGACTGGGTTCAAACACAGCCTACAGAAAATGAACTCTGATTTATAAAAGTATGATAGGTTATGAAAAGGAAGGGTTGTAAACAGTTAGCTTCGAATTTAGGGGTATCAAAACCAAAGCAAAATATTATGAAAGTAAAAATAAAATAGATGAACCCCATAATTTATTATACCATACCTGTTCACACTGAAACACTTATGACAATATTCTGTGGCTCTATATTAAAAAAAAACTTGTTAAACTTTGTGACATATTTCCATTCTATGGAGGTCAGGCGCGAACGAACACCCCATAATTTTATTATATCATATTTCTTCAAACTGAAACATAATTATCAAAGTATACTTACGCAGATAGATATGAAACTTTATTAAAGTTTGTGCCTATTTCCATTCTATGGAGGCCAGGCGCGAACGCAGACCCCACAGTTTTATTATACCATCTCTATTTAAGTTAAAACATACTTATCAAAGTATCATTATGTACATCTATATCAAAAACACTTGTAAACGTTTTTTTTTTTTTAATTTTTTATTTCCATACTTTGTGGACCAGGCGCGAACGCACACCTCACAATTTTAACGAACCACCGTTCTGCCAGATCAAGCATACCCATTCCTGTGTCTCGATACATCTTCTATCATTATATGTAATCAGTTTTTTTTAAAATAGTCATCCATATAGGAGCCTATTCGTTACCAGACACACACACACACAGACATTCAGCTTTATATATATATATATATATATATATATATATATATATATATATGTATGTATGTATGTATGTATGTATGTATGTATGTATAAGTGTAACACGGATGTAAGAAAAATAGATATAAGAGAGATTTTTTCTGGTCCCAAATTAGAGCCTGTATTAATGTACAATGTAACCTGGATATAAGGTCGTTGTAGGGACCCGAGAAGGAGTCTCTTATATCTGGGTTAAACTGTATATCATTTTACGTACAAAAACTAGTATTTCATGCTTAGACAATCATCAGAAAGTGTAGAAAGTGATAATTACTGCTGGTCGAAGTATTCAAATACACATGTGTGTGTGTGTGTCTGTGTGTGTGTCTGTGTGCGTGCGTGCGTGCGTGTATTGATAAACTGAATTCAAATGTGGATGACCTCCAAACCAAATCATTGTCGGATGACTAATAATATTTCATACGTTTTTCATTCAAAGAAAATTCTGAAGCAGCAAAAACTAAAAGTTTTATAACATTTCGTACAAACGAAATATTTGGGGCGTGAGATAAAGGGGTGCCTGATATTGAGCGGTTAAAAGTTACTGGAGGTTAAGTGGAAGAGGAAATAGCAGTATTTCTGAATGAATGGGAACGAGGCTAAAATCACGGATTGAATAGGGGACAAGTTCAGATGTGTGAAAATTTGTTGGGGTCTAATTGTCAATAGGTTGATTGTTTGATGTTTTTTTGACAGCTCATTTTAAAAGAGGGAGGGCGTAAGTGGGGGGAAGTCTGCGCAATCGGGCGTGAGGATGAAACGATGAACGTTGTTCTATTTCTTTTTGAAATTACATGTAACTAGCAGGGCGCTCGGCGTTGCCCAATCGTAAAATATACTCTGATATGTTATTTTATGCAGAGTATGTATTTATTATAGAGCCAATTCACTATTAATTATTATATTTTACCCAAAATACAATAGTGATTTCAAAAGTAAAAAATTATGCCTTGGGTGTCATCAGCTAGAATCGAAAGTAAAACATATAGCGCTCTAGCCTTAGCCTTCACGGTTGAGCTATCATCAAACGTTGAAGAAATAGTTAACAATGAACCAACTTTGCATAAATGTATATATTTGTGCACACGTACAAGTCGACCTACGCCTTAAATATATTTGCACATGTATACAAGTCGACCTACGCCTTACATATATTTGTGCATACATACAAATCGACCTACGCCTTACATATATTTGCACATGTATACAAGTCGACTTACGCCTTACATATATTTGTGCATACATACAAGTCGACCTACACCTTACATATATTTGCACATGTATACAAGTCGACTTACGCCTTACATATATTTGTGCATACATACAAATCGACCTACGCCTTACATATATTTGCACATGTATACAAGTCGACTTACGCCTTACATATATTTGTGCATACATACAAGACGACCTACACCTTACATATATTTTCACATGTATACAAGTCGACCTACGCCTTACATATATTTGTGCATACATACAAATCGACCTACGCCTTACATATATTTGCACATGTATACAAGTCGACTTACGCCTTACATATATTTGTGCATACATACAAGTCGACCTACGCCTTACATATATTTGCACATGTATACAAGTCGACGTATGCCTTACATATATTTGCACATGTATACAAGTCGACCTACGCCTTACATATATTTGCACATACATACAAGTCGACCTACACCTTACATATATTTGTGCAGTCATACAAGTCGACCTACACCTTACATATATTTGTGCATGCATACAAGTCGACCTACGCCTTACATATATTTGCACATGCATACAAGCCGACTTACGCCTTACATATATTTGTGCATACATACAAGTCGACCTACGCCTTAAATATATTTGTACATGTATTCAAGTCGACCTATGCTTTACATATATTTGTGCATACATACAAGTCGACCTACACCTTACATATATTTGTACATGCATACAAGTCGACTTACGCCTTACATATATTTGTGCATACATACAAGTCGACCTACGCCTTACATATATTTGCACATGCATACAAGTCGACCTACGCCTCACATATATTTGTGCATACATACAAGTCGACCTACGCCTTACATATATTTGCACATGTATACAAGTCGACTTACGCCTTACATATATTTGTGCATACATGCAAGTCGACCTACACCTTACATATATTTGCACATGCATAAAAGTCGACCTATGCCTTAAATATATTTGCACATGCATACAAGCCGACTTATGCCTTACATATATTTCCACATGTTTACAAATGTATGCTAAGTGCCATTTTTCTTACATTTTGACCTCTTAGTAGCTATCTTACTGGCTTTTTATATATAAAACAACAGTCTACAAAACATACAATTACTAGCCTTGCACTGCTCTGCAACCTTGTATCTCGGAGGAGATGTAGTTTGAAAAAAATGAAGACAGATACAAAAACAGTGAGTTTTATAAAGAAGATGACCACAAGAGAAGTATAACATCGTCTTCAATCTGAAACCCCTGGCAACACTTCAAAGGCAGTAAATGGCCAAGTTCTCTCTGGTGCTCTCTCCTCTGATCTTTAGCACATAGTGCAATGCGAAAAGAAGTGGCTAGTTAATTTTAATGCGTCTAAAACTAAGCTTCTATCTTTCCATCATCAACGCACTGATCCCCCTGGCATTAATTGAAATGAATGGCTCTCGTCTTAGGGAGGCTCCATGTTTTGACAAGCTTCTAGGCCTGACCTTTACTCCTGATCTGAGATGGAACACATATATCAAATCCGTTGGCAAAGCTGCTGGAAAAATGGTGGGACCGTTCTATCGATTCAGTAGATATCTCCTGATGCAATTCTCTACCTGTATAAGAGCCAAGTATGTCCAAAGATGGAGTACCGTTGTCACATCTAGGCGGGAGCTGCTAGAAGCAGCTTATCCAACTTTGACAGTGTGCAAAATAGGTTTCATAACCTATTGGGGATACCCTTTTCTCTTCCCTGAAACCTCTTTACCACAAAAGAGACGTTGTGAGCCTGTCTCTACTTTATCATTATTTTCATGGCAAGTGTTCGTCTGAGCTCCAATCTACGGTCCCCTCTTGCTTGACCTTCACGTAAACACTTGTCCAGCTGAAACCACTATCAATAAATAAAGGAAGATTCCATGAACAACGCTTCTTTCTTAGAACCGTACACTTGTTGAACTCTGTTCCGTTTTCCTGTTTTCCAACTGACTACAATATGGTCGTCTTCAAGTCTAACATGAATAAGTTCTTCATGAGCCATCCCCTTAAGTAATCCAATTTAACAAAATTTCCACTATCAACGATTACTACGATATTTCCTATTAACTACTGTACATTTAGTAACCATTATCTTCGAGTGGCTTCCTTTGAAAAAAAAACAGATCCACAGCCTCCCTCCAGTTGTTTTCCACTGCGATTTTTTTACTATGGACAACAAACTGAAAACGGGGTAAAAAAAACAAAAACAAATACATAACAAATAACTGTTAACAAAGGCAAAATAAGCTACTTTTCTATCCATATGAATAAATTTTTAATGTCGTAAGTTGTTTAACTGTTTATGAAGTTTGAAATGCAGGTAGATCCGATCGCTTAAGTTAAAACAACAATAATATTGAGGAAATAAGGCTGTCAGCTGGAAAATAGCTAAAAAATAAAAAGTTAAACAAAATACTTGTAGAAGTCCACTCAATACATATCACTGTGAGAGTAACTTATTTTGTATATGGTATACGGCACAATCATATTGACATACCAGTTCTCACCAGATCACCAAAGTTAAGCAACGTTGAGCCTGGCCAGTAACAGTTGGGTGACCATCTGGGAAAGTAGGTGTTGTAGGTATTTAGGTATTTATTTGCTTCCCCACGTAAGCAAAATGTGACACAAGGTCGGCTTTATGTGAGGTGAAGGGGGAGGGAGGGGAAGGGGATGGTACATATAGGGTTGCCCCTACATGTACCAATAACCAATTGCCACAAGGGCAATGGTCACAAAGTGCAACATCTGCCGGAACAGATACTACACTTTGCTCCTAGCAAAAGTGCCAGGTAAGTAGGTGTTGTATGTACCGTGCCGAGTCGTAGAAATTTCCAGGTTGGTATCTGAGGGCGCATTAATTTACTGGGAGAGATGCACCCCTCCACCGTCTTCATGAAGACATGCATCTAGGAAAAGGAAACTCTGATGTAAAAACATGTGGTCTGCTGTATACTCTGTCCAGTCATCTGCACTGAAAAAGAGTAGCAGTAATACCAAAATGTGTGGTTGGTTCTACACAAAGCCTTCACCACTATAAATAAATCATCTGTGTGGATTTCCGAGTAACTTAGTTGTTGTGGTTGAACCTCATACGTCGACAGCAACGGGAGAGTCCATTGTATATATATATATATATATATATATATATATATATATATATATATATATATATATATATGTATATGTATATATATATATATATATATATATATATATATATATGTGTAAATAAATGTTTAGAGGTACAGAATTTGTATATGGTTTTAAATAAAATAGTAGGCGGAAGTTTCTCGAGAGCTCTTTCGGCTATCATCTCTTCAGGAGTAAATCGATAGCAATCTAAATAGTATTGTGACGAAAATAAAGAGTTCTATTGGGGAACTTATTTAATGTGCCAACGTACGGGGACATTAATTAAATTTATTTACGTTTAAAAAAACGATTAAAAATGTTGGCACAACGAGGGAGAAAAAAAAAAAAAAGCGGGAGAAAAAATTTCAAAGTTCCCCAAAGAGAAACAATGCGTTTGATGTTTCCAAAAAAGGTTGACGCATATATATATATATATATATATATATATATATATATATATATATATATATATGTGTGTGTGTTATTTTGAATACATTTTCGGTTTGTTATCTATAGTAAAATAAAGGCTAATGTTCCTCATAAAATTATAAATGGAGATAAACGAAATAATATGAAAAACTTCGAAATAACAGACACAATATCAAACAACGAATAGGATTCTTTCAAATCATGCCAATTCCCATGGAAAATATTAACTGCCTAATTGGCCGCCCGGCCTCGCCTGGTCGTACAATATGCTTAAACATGATATTTTAATTTTAATTTAATTATGCAGATTGTGTATGTATTATTACAATCCTCTACTGATTATTATATATTATGAGAAATAATTGGTCCGGTGGACTAATTCGCAAAATAAATAAATAATAATGATAATGTCGTTCTGCAAATTCCGTCTGTGTTCGTTTACAATATCACATCAGCTGATATTTTGGCTTGACGATGATGCCCTGGACAGATCACTTGTAGGATAAGGGTTAATAGCATAGTAAACATAAGTAGTGGAATTTTTGTAACTTGGATTATGTAGGGGGACTGTTCATCAAGAACTTGTTTACATTGGTCTTGAAGCCAATCAGGTTGTAGTGAGATGGAAAGCAGGCCAATGGAAGAGAGTTCGACAGGCGTGCAATTCTAAGAAAGAAGCTCCAGTCATGGAATCTACATTTAGAGGTTTAGGCACAGATAAAGAATGTGGGAAACTATTGGCAGTAGTTCTGGCTAGACAAGTGTTTTTCGGGAAAGTTTGCGGTGAGGGGGCATAGATTGAAGCTCAGATAAGCACCTGCCATGGAAATAACGATAAAGCAGAAACAAACTTGCAATGTATCTTCTGTAGGAAAGGGGTTATAGGGAAGAGAAAAGGGGATCCCCCACTAAGCTACGAAATCTATTTTGAACTCTGTCAAGGCAGGATAAGCTGCTTCTAGCAGTTCCAGCCAGCCCAGATGTGGCAACAGTACTCCATCATTGGCCGTACCTGGCTTTTATATAGGTAGAGAATTGCATCGGGAATGAGATATCTACTGGAGCAATAGAAGGATCATACCATTTTCTGAATGACCTTGGCAACGGATTTGATATATGTGTTCCATTTCAGATCAGGAGTAAAGGTCAAGCCCAGAAGCTTGTCAAAACATGAAGCTTCCTCAAGACTTGAGCTTATCATTTCAGTTGATGCCAGATGGGAATCAGAGGGCGGATGATGGAAAGATAGAAGTTTGGTCTTAGATGCATTAAAATTAACTAGCCACCTCTTTCCCTCATTGTACTACATGCTCAAGATCAGAGGAGAGAGAATCAGAGAGAGTTTGGTCATTTATGATCTTTGATGTGCTACCATAGATGGTAGTGTCGTCAGCATAAATGTCTACGAATGATGTAAGGATGTGATTTGGAAGATCATCAATGTAGATTAGGAAGAGAGTTGGGCTCAGGATGGACCCCTGAGGGACGCTAGCATTATTACAGAGAGCTTCTGATTTCCCGTCAGCGACTACTCTTATGAACCTATCAGAGAAAATGATTTAATAATTGAGAAGACATTTCCAGCTATACCGTAGCTGGAGATCTTGTGAAGTAAACCTTTATGCCATACCTTATCAAAGGCCTTCGATATGTCAAAGGCAATTGCCCTAGAGAGGAAGCCTCCATCAAGAGATTCACTAATCCTATGAGATATAACTGTAAGCACGTCTGCTGTAGATCTAGCAGAACGGAAACCATATTGCATGTCACTAAGAAGGTTATTTTTGCTAACATGGTTGACTACTTCTCTATTTAACACAGTTTCCGGCAGCTTACTCATGATGCTCAAGAGACTTATTTGACCTGTACTGAGAGGGAAATGAACAATCACCTGAATTTTTAAATACAGTACATACTGATGAGATTTTCCATGGTGTTGGGAAGCATTTCTCCTTAAGACAACGGTTAGATAGCTTTGTAAGTATGGGCGCTAGTTCTAGTTGATCTTTTTGAGCACTATAATTGGAATGCCGTCAGGGCCAGTTGCTTTACTGGAATTAAGGTTTTTGATTAACTTAGCAACATCATGTACAGATATTTGTATGTCGCACAGCGTGTTTTCAGATACACAAAGAAATGCTGGGGGTTGACGGCCTTGGTCGTTAAAGATAGAATTAGCTGCAAAGTTCTTGGCAAAGAGTATGGCTTTGTCTGATGCTAACGAGATTACCTCAGGTCCATTGATGATAGTTGGGATAGAGCACACGCTTCTGTTAAGGATTCTGTCTGCTATTTGCCAAAACTGATGGGAACCAAGCCACTGCTCAGCTGCTTTGGACTTGAGAAACTGAGCATACAGCTCTCTTGCATTCTTTGCTGAGATTTTATTCTTTTCCTTGGCTGGTGTAACGTAAAATATTCCCCTGTATAAATTATTTTTTATCTATAAGGGAAAATTATTATTTTTTAAGATCGGATTGTTTCGATTTTTGAAAATTATTTGTTGAAATTTTATTATCTCCGTTGGTTGGTGTAATGCAAAATATGTGTTTTTTTATATAGAAGAGAGAAAAGGCTATTTTTAAGATTTTTTTTTTTTTTCAGTTTTCGATACATATCAGATAAATTTCTGTACAAAACACTGCCAGACATATAAATTAGCTTTGTGTGAAATTTGCAAAAAAAATAGGCTCAGCCGTTTCAGAACCTATGAGAAAGGAACTCACACACACAAAGTGATTTTTATATAAAAATGGAGATTATTTGACTTCTTTTAATATATTTGCAAAATGTTGATAAACGTTTTTTTTTTACAAGGAGGTCACCACTTATCAAGGCCCGGAAGCCACTCAGGGATAAGGGTTATTGCATGTACAGTACGTTGTACGTTAGTGTTGAGATTTCATAAAGTGTTTACTTAAGGGGGCGGTTTATCAGGAATTTGCTTACGTTGGATTTGAAGACATCCAAGTTGTAGTCAGGTGAGAAACAGGCAGACGGAACAGAGTTTCACTGGCGTGCTGTTCTAAGAAAGAAACTTTGTTCATTTTTGCTGTAAGTTTTGTATATTTTTATTGTGAATAATACTCTTGGGAATAAATTGTCTTTAACCACATTGAAAATTCGATTCCCGGATATTTTTTTATGAGATTTTTTTTGGGTTGTTTTTTTTCTTTCCTTTTTATCTTTTACTTTCTTTTCTTTCTTTCCAATTCCCCATTTATTTCCACTGGAAATATATATACAAGTATTAGTTTCTTGTTTGCGGCTCAAGAAAATCAGAGACAATTGAGAATTTTCGTAATTCTGAAACACAAGTGGGTGTCTCAGTAAAATTATACCAGACGAAGAATTTTTTTTCTCATTACCCAAGAACCAAATGAATTTTTTTTTTTTTAAATAAATTGCATGTGTGTATATAATCATTCTTGTATATCTGTATGCTATGTGTTTGTATATGTGTATGAGGGTCGTTTCATAAGTAATGTCTCCGATTTTTTATTCCACCTGAATGGACCAGATGGGATTGCAAATTGCGTCGTTTTAATGACTGAACGTATACATTCACAATCTGAAAGTTTCATCTCTCTGTTGCAGATGTTGACGGTGTGAGATTTTAAGCAAGCAACCCCTGCCATAGGCCTGCGTTAGAAGCAGAGATGCTTCAATGAATTTTTGGCAAAAGTGCATTGAGAATGGTGGTGACTGGACGAATAAATTCTGGTGCACAAAAGTTTGCTCGTTTTACTGATACTCCTCCCATCTTTGTATCTCTTCAACTGTTTGAGTTAAAAAATAGGAGGCCTTACTTTTGAAAATACCTTCTTAATTATGTGTGTATAATTAAGTTTATCTGTTATATGTATGTATATATGTATGTATGTATGTATGTATGTATGTGTGTGTCTATGTTTATGCTTATGTGTTGTGTGTTTGGGCGTATGAATATACGTTCATTAATAAATTCGTAACAAAATATGCATAGTAAATGTTAGTGAATCAAACTAGTATAATCAATCCAAATTTCTTTAATAACACCAAACAGTTAGTAAATCCTAGACAACAAAAACAGATATTGACCAACATTCAATTCACTTAAACTTTGCTAAATTAACGGACTAAGGGCTATAAATTTCCAACCAATACAACCTTCAATTAACAGAACCTTCGATGAGTACAGTCGTTAATAATCACCACTTAATGCAACAGGGAGCGAATTCACAGTGAAAATCTACTAACATTGAACGGAATTAACTGACTAAATAGGCGAAATAGGTTCCTTAAGTGAATGCAGCAAACTGGCCGAAAAGGAATACAAGAAAAGACACGACCAAGTGGGAAGAGCAGTACACTGCAAACAACTGCATCTCGAACGCACAGACAAGTGGTACAAACATAAGCGAGCAACAGTACTTGAAAACAGGAATCACAAATTCCTATGGACATGGACATACAAACTGATAAACCCTTCTAAGTAAGAAGACCGGATGTCGTAATAATTAACAAGAAAGAAAAGTCCTGTCAAATCGAAGACTTTGCTGTTCCAGCTGACCAAAGAAAAGGAGAAAACAGAGCTAGACAGAGGGCTGAAAGAGATATGGAGGATGAAGAAAATCAAAATAATAGTAGGAGCACTAGGAACAATCCCGAAAAACTTTGATAAAAGAATGGGAGAAATTGGAATCAGAGGAATGACTAGAAAAATACAACGAACAACAATAATGAAAACAGCTGAAATATAAAAGAAACCCCTTGAATGTGGAGACTAACACACATGAACCACAAGCGCAGGCCAGACAAACTGCTACAGAGACAAAACATGAAGCGCTACATAGAACCAAGAATATTGAAGCTGCATACCTATAAGTTCTCTAACCTCACCCCCATCTCCCCATTATCACATCACTGCCCCCTCCCAAAAGAGTGAGGCCAAATAGCCAAGTAGAGTTACGGAGGAAGGAAAGACCGAATAGAGAGCACTGACCAGAACTCTGCTGTATAAGTGCGAAGAGAACTGGGACCTTGGGAGGCTTATTGCCACTCAACTTCCAGTGAAGACTAACAGCCGCTGCCAACGAGAAATCTATGCGATAATGCAAATTTATGTGCAAATGTTATCAAAAGAGGTGGAGATTAATGGAAATCTGGGAAAACTTGTTGTCACTCAGCTTCCAGGGAACACCACAGGATGTTTTCATTGAGATCTTTGATAACCTGTGTGGAAGCTCCTTGGTAGTCAATAATAAATATACACCCAAACTTCTTGCCAGCTCCTGACTTCAACTGTAATGGTCACCGCCCATTCTCTCTCTCTCTCTCTCTCTCTCTCTCTCTCTCTCTCTCTCTCTCTCTCTCTCTCTCTATCAGCTGTCCCCCCAAAAAGACTGCTCTGTGTTTTCCCATTCGTCCTTTTCACAGCCGTCACTGTTCTCATATGAAAATTAATGCCATATGTATATTAATAAGCCATCTATAGACGAAAATTTTTCTTTTCTCTTTCCTTCCTTGATTCTGTCACCCGACAGGATAGATAGAGTCGCCGCCGCTTATGTAAGTCACGTTTTCTATTACTTTCGCCACAGCTTATATTAAGCGTAATATGTCTTTGGATGGTCAGCAACTTATTTATATAACCAAACATGAGTCGTTATCCCAAATGCCTGTCCATGTTCACTTGTTTTATTAATCTACTCAGCAACTCTGGATTTAACAGTTCTCCATGATCATATTGTAATGTTGTACACTCTTTTACACACGAGACCCAACACGTTGTAGGCAGTCTACGTCGCAGAGGACACCAAGACAAAGAATAAATCGAAATCACTTTTTAGACGTAACATATTACCAAGATAGGTACTACCTATTCCTCATTGACTGTGATCCTACAAAGTTTTCTGTCCGTTAATTTAGCATATACATCAGTCTTTCTAATTAATTCTAGCAATCACTGCGGTGTTCACATGAAACCATCCACAGTTATCTTCCAGTTTCACTACTGTTACATCCATTATTAGTTCACACTCTTCAAAAAGCAGCAAAACCACACCCCTTTACTCTAGATGTACTGAAGGCTTTATACGGTAATAATTTCTTTCCTGGAACTACTTGTCTTTGAAATTCCTTCCATGTTTTCCTGATTGTACCAACATGCAAAAATTTAAATGTAATATGAACACGTATCTCGTTGCACAACTCCCCATTTAGGATACTCCTATAAATCTGGCCCCTTACATTGTAGTTTCAGTGTGCCTTGTTTGGGGTGCATTTAAAAAAATGCTTCCTTTGTTTCAACTCGTTTGACTCATTGATCTAGTAGTCTTCATCGATTCACTGTTTTGATGCATCATTGCAATACAGCTTCCTTTTTCCAAGAACTGCAAGTTTCTGAAACTCTCTTCCGACTGACTGTTTTCCTCCAAGAATGCAAAAAAGCCATAAGAAAAAGAAAGGCAGCCTTAAGGAAATTCAAAAAACAACCCATAACCAGTAACCTCATAGAATATAAACGACTCAGAGCAAAAGCACGAAAAACAATAAAGGAATCAAAACAAAATTGTTGGCAACAATTCGTCAATCAAATCAACACTTCTACCAAACCTAAAACTATCGTGGAAATGATTAGAAAAATCTCCGGGAAAGATAACCCCACCCTAAACAATCACCTCCTCGCTAAAAACAATAAAATAACTGAAAACAAAGATATAGCTGATACACTGGCCAAAACTTTAGCTAACAATTCATCATCGAAACAATACAAAAAACAATTTCAAACACTAAAGGAAAATCAGGAAAAATATAAAATAAACTTCGATTCCAATAACCAAGAACTCTACAACGAGACCTTCTCACTAGACGAACTTAAAGATGCCATAGAAAAATCCCACAACTCAGCCGTGGGACCGGATGAGATCCACTACAGTTTCCTAAAAAATATACCTCCCGAATCACTTAAAACTCTCCTGCAAATTTTCAACAAAATATGGATAAAGAAAGAATTCCCTAAAATATGGAAACAAGCCACAATAATTCCCATAGCAAAACCGGAAAAGATTCAGCAAATCCAGAAAATTACCGACCTATTGCTCTAACAAGTTGCTTATGCAAAACCATGGAAAGAATGATCAACTTCCGTTTAATGTGGTACCTAGAAACAAACAATAGGCTACCAAAAAAATAGTGGATGCATTGATCATATCATCAATCTAGAAACATATATCAGGGAAGCTTTCATTACGAAACAACATGTAACCACCATATTTTTTGACATAGAGAAGGCGTATGATACTACCTGGAAATACGGTATCATAAAAGACCTCCACAACATTGGACTAAGAGGTAGACTACCTGAATTTATAAAAAAAACTTCTTAACAGACAGATCCTTCCAAGTTCGCATAGACTCGACTTTATCAGACCCACAAAAACAAGAAGAAGGAGTGTCCCAAGGCAGCATATTGTCAACAACTCTCTTTAACATTAAAATCAATAACTTATAAAAGAACTCTCCTAATACACATAGCTCTTTATATGTAGATGATTGCTCAATCAGTTACAGATCTAAATACATTCATACTATTGAAAGGAAATTACAACACAACATAAATAAAATTAATAAATGGGCAACTAAAAATGGTTTCAAATTCTCCAAAACTAAAACAAAATGCACCCATTTCTGTAACCATCGCAAACTCCACCCTGACCCAACCTTACAGATTGAAGGTGAAAAAATTCCATTTGTAAACGAACATAAGCACCTAGGAATCATTTTTGACAAAAAACTAAATTTCATTCCACACATCAATCATATCAAAACCAAATGTAATAAAGCATTACAACTCCTACGAGTCATTGGCCATACAGATTGGGAAGCTGACAAGAATACACTACTCAAACTATATAGAGCATTAATTAGATCAAAAATATATTATGGTAGCTTCATATATCAATCCACCAAAAAGTCATACCTAAAAAAAAACAATACAATATGTAATTCCGGACTAAGACTAGCACTAGGAGCATTTCCAACCTCCCCTGTAGAAAGCCTGTATGCAGAAGCACATGAAACCCCTCCAATGCTCAGAAACCAACACCTCGGTCTAAAGTACTACACAAAACTGACAGCCAACTCCACAAACCCAGCACACAATAGCACCTTACACCCAAACTGCAAACACCTTTGACCAAAAAGAAAACGCAATCAAAACCTTTGGACTTAGGATAAAATCGATCTCCCAAGAAGCAAATCCCCCCATAACCCAAATTCACAAAACTATCTTACCCAAAACACCTTCCTTGAAAATCGTATCCCCTAACATCGACCTAAGTTTAAGTAGACATGAAAAGAAACATACTCATCCAATAACCTATCATGATGATCTCGATAAATCAAAGAAAATATCCAGACCACATACACATCTATACAGATGGATCTAAACAAAACAACGCAACAGCCAGTGCAGCAATACTCAATAAATCAATCAAAAAGCAATCAAACCTCCCAAAAGAAACCTCAATCTTCAGTGCTGAAATACATGCTCTAATCCTAGCTCTCAACCTAGCCTCCAATAACAGAAAAAAAAACAAGTTTATAATCCTTTCAAACTCCCAATCTACTCTAAAAGCTATCAAAAATAAAAAGATGGACAACCCCCTAATCGCAAAACTACTCCAAAAATTAACTGAATTAAACAGTAAAAAAGAAATCATTTTCTGCTGGATACCCAGCCATTCCGGTATTAAAGGTAACGAATTAGCAGACTCAGCAGCAAAAAATGCCTTAAACCTCCCAATCGCTGCAAATTTTAAAATTCCATACATAGATCTAAAAAGACGTATCAACGCATACACAACAGAGAAATGGCAAAATTACTGGAACGAATACCCTAACAATAAACTGCACGAAATCATGCAAAAAAAAAAAAAACAAGAACAAAATACAAAACTAAACAGAAAAGAAGAAGTCAAACTAACAAGAATAAAAATAAGCCATACTCACTTAACCTACTCATATCTCCTAAAAAAAGAAAACCAACCAATCTGTATACCTTGTCAAACACCACTCACAATCAAACACATTAATTGAATGTACTGATTTTGTAACAGTAAGACATCGATTCTGCAAAGAAAACAATATTAAAGAGTTATTTGAAAAAAAAAAACAATCCCCACACCATACTCTTATATCTTTAAAAAATTGGCCTATATAAAAAAATTTAAAAAGAATCGTTTTATACAACGGTCCTGGATATGACCTTAAACTATATCCGATGGTGAGGCCCCAGCTTGCGGGCTTTGGGGAGTGTAGAGCCACCCTTTAATTACCATTGCTCCCAGGTCCACTCTCTCCGGACTGGTAGTACCTGTTAGGGTTCCAACTATTGGTTAAATAGAATACGACTTAAAAAACAAATATACTATATTAAAAAATCGTTCTTCAAAATCACCAGATTCGGCATTAAATGACCTGAAAAGGGTTGATATGCCGTAAAACAAAACAACCAACCAACCTCCACTTGCCATTGGTATTTAACAATGCCGACTCAGAAGTATGGGTGGTGATTGCGCAACTCATGCCACAAAAATTCCATGCACAGGCTCCCTAACAGTGATTATTCATAGTTTGTCAAGACTGAAGGAAGCTATCATGCATGTATGTATGTATGCCTGTCTGTCTGTCTGTCTGTCTGTCTGTCTCTATCTCTTTCTCTCTCAATTTTTCTGTTTTTGCCTAAATTGCTTATTTTATTTTCCCTTTCTACCTTCTCTTTTTACATACACTTTCTCTTCTCTTCCTCCCTTTCTCTATCTTTCTTGTCACTCTTATCCTATTTATATTTACTTTTTTAAATATATCCTTTGTCCCTTCGTTCATGTTGGGAATGGTATATTTTTCCTAAACCGTTGTTGGCATGTTGTAACATGCAAACTAACAAAGGAACATACACATTATTATTGTTTGGCATGTTTAAAACTATCAAAAAAACATGCGCACCCCTGATGCTCAAAACAAACAATGGTCCCAGTATGAAACAAATGACTTTCTCTTCCCATTTCCTGGGATTGTTCTTATCTGATCCGTTTTAAAATTTACAAAACATTTCTGCTTATTCTTCAGTATTCTTAGCCCCGAAATAATTCTTATATAAATATTTGCTGACTTTAGCGAAGTCTTGCCCAAGGACAGAAATCTGGGGAGGGAGGGGTACCATCAGATCAACCAATTATTAAGGCTGAGTGCTACTCGAGAATAGAGGTGAGTAAGACGGTAATGAATGCCAGTTTAAATATGAGGAACACTATTAAGGTACTAACAAGTATCAATCGGATGAATTGTGATTAATTACTTTTAAGGGCAATTTATTTAATATATTGCTTTCTATATTATTATTTCTATTGCCACATTTTATGTCTGGCTGCTGTTATCGGCGATTTTATTCTGATAGGCGGATCGTAACAAATTATAATAGGCTATCAGCATCTTTTTTCAGGCTCCCTGTACTTTCCATCATATTCTGGCGGTTCCCAACAGGGCAGTCTTTTGAAGAACTCCAACATTGCAATGGATCCTAATTTTTTTTTTTTTCAATTCATTTGTCAACTTCTTTTGTCACACTCTCCAGGGATCCCATCACAACATGTACAACTTCTACCTTCTTCAACTTCTACAATCTTTTTATCGCCCTTTTAAAATACTGATACTCTTCAACATGCTCCTTTTCTTTTTCCACCACATTCATATCAGCTGGTACTGCTATGTCCCAGTGTTTTTCTTTTCATGTACCATTTTTCACTGCATCATTATTATTATTATTATTATTATTATTATTATTATTATTATTATTATTATTGGCAGTAGTAGTAGTAGTAGTAGTAGTAGTAGTCACTAGGAGTTCTCACACAGATCACCATTAAAGATTGTTCACTGACAACAACCGGTGGTGTTCCCTGGAGTCTGGCTGCTGTTTGTCATTGACTTCTTTATGGCAATGACCACTGTTCTTCAATGGAATTTGGGTGACAATAAGCTATCCCAAGGTTCCAGTCCCTTCACACCATCTAGTGGAGGTCTGGTTAGTGCTTTTTCTACTCTGTCTTTCCATCAGCCTTCCTCGTGGACCATTCTCGCCTATTTGGTGTGATGCCAGTCCATGTGAAAGCTACACTACTTTTGGGGGAAGGGAGTAGTTATCTTACGAATGTTTCGGTTTTATTTTGTTTAGTTCGATATGGTGTTCCTCCATTTTTTATATCTACTTCTAGATGAACACCACATAGAACCAAGGAAATTGAAACTGAAAAACTGCAAGTTAACTACTCCCTCCTCCTCTCTCACTTATCTCCCGTTTCTCTCTTAAATATGCATGTTATTCGCTCCTCCCACTACTTCTTAATAATTTACAGAACACATCTGGGCGCATACGAATCCAGTAGTCGTCCATTGGCTAGCACTCATATGACAAGAAAAATGTATGTACACCGATGGTTGCTTCCGCATTGTACACAAGGCTCGCTCCAAGCAGCATTTCTGTTGTTTGGAAGTAATAAGTTGCTCACTCTGCAGACGAAAAAGAGCTGTCACATAAGTTAGACTTATTTAGAGATAAACTTGTCAAAACACGTTTGCCTGTTTCTTAGTGTTCTGTTTAACTTGCAGCGATCGTTTCCCATCGTTCGTTGCAATTTTGCCGACATTTGTACGTTTTATTTTTTCTTTCGCTATTTTCACCTTTCTTTCTTTTTTTTTATTCTTTAAATTCTTAAATCGTTTATTCTGATCGTTATACGTCGACGAACACCTTCGAAAATGTGTCGATTACAAAGTGTCTCGAGTTATAACTTTTAAGCGAATGTTTTCTTATCATAAAGTATTTAAAGCAATTTCTCTCTCCATTGTTACTATGTAATGCTGTTCCTCAATTTACTATGAATTCCTTTTTCAAAACAGTAATTGGGGGTACCAAATTGGTTAAAGGGAAAATGGGTTTGTATTACTGTACACATAGATTCGAAAAAGTTGTCAAAAAAAACAAATATATAACAAATAAATGTTGTCAAAGGCAAGATAAGTTACTTTTCTACCTAACTGGACATTTTGTAGTGTATTTATTCAATGTAACATGTTTATTCAACTCGACAAACATACTGTGTTTACCGATGTATTGGAAAATTTAAAATGGCGCCCGAATCTCTCTTTGACACGGTAAGTTTGGGAAAAGGTGGTAAAAACAAAAATCTAGACAATGTTACTGTGACATAGGCTGACATATATTGGATGGGTTTTTACCAGTATTTTGCATATATTTTATTTTTAACTTCTTTTCCTAAACTTACCGTGTCGAAGATAGATTCGGGCGCCCTTTTAAATTTTCCAAATCGGGCGGAGGCATTTGGAGGATGTCAAAACATCGTTAATTCATTACCCACACAGCAGCAGCCATACAGCGCAATGGTGAGAACCATTGACTGTCATTTGGGCGGTCGCATAAATTTATATCTTATACTAATTTATGTGATTAAATGAAATAGTAATAATTATACACATACATTATATATTCACACACACACATATATATATATACACACACGAACACACACACACACACACACACACATATATATACATATATATATATATATATATATATAATACTTATTTGTGCGAATGGAAATTATACATATATATATATATATATATATATATATATATATATATATATATATATATATAATACTTATTTGTGCGAATGGAAATTTAACTAACTTTCTTGGATTCTGCAATTTTGGATTTTACCGTCATTAGAAACTTAACTCTTCGCCAGAATATCCATTCACGTGAAATCACTTTTTTATTCACCCTATTTCCTCTGCTTCACTTTTTGTTATCAAGTAAGATCTATGACTTCCTTGTAGCAATCCTGCATTTTGCTAAACCGTACCCTCTGATGAAAAGGAACGTATTTCTTCGAAACACCGCGGATTAAGGACTATTCATTTATTTAGTGTTTCCTTTTTTAAATTAAATATTGACGTTAAACTATATCCAGTGGCGAGGCCCCAACTTGCGGGCTTTGGGGAGAGTGGAGCCACCCTTTAATTGCCATTGTTCCCAGGTCTATTCAGACCCGGAGTGGTAGTACCTGTTAGGGTTCCAACCATGGGTTAAATAGAAACCGATCTGAAAGCAAAAAATTTATTCTATTAAAAAAATTTTCTTCAAAATCTTTGGATTCGGCATTAAATAACCTAAAAGGGGTTGATATGCCGTTAAACAAAACCAGCCAACCAATCATAATTAAATATGTTTTTAACTCTTTTTCAAAGTGGTTTTTAACATGTTTTATTAACTATTTGTTCTTATATATATGTATATATATATGTGTGTGTGTGTGTGTGCGTGTGTGTGTGTGTATTATATATATATATATATATTATATATATATATATATATATATATATATATATATATATATATATAATATCTATAATATAAAGTTGAATGTCTGTGTGTATGTGTATGTGTGTGTGTGTCTGGTCATGAATAGGCTCCTATATGATTGACTATTTTAAAAAACTGATTACATATAATGATAGAAGATGTATCGAGACGCAGGAATGGGTATGTTTGATCTGGCAGAACGGTGGTTCATTAAAATTGTGGGCTCTGCGTCAGCGCCTGGTTCACAAAGTATGGAAATAAAAAAATCAAAAATTCAAAAAACGTTTACATGGGTTTTTATATAGGTGTACATAAAAATACTTTGATAAGTGTGTTTTAACTTAAATAGGGATGGTATAATAAAATTGTGGGGTCTGCGTTCGCGCCTGGCCTACATAGAATGGAAATAGGCACAAAATTTAATAAAGACTTTTCATATCTATCTGCGTAAGTATACTTTGATAATTATGTTTCAGTTTAAAGGAATGTGGTATAATAAAATTATGGGGTGTATGTTCGCGCCTGACCTCCATAGAATGGAAATATGTCATAAAGTTTAACAAGGTTTTTTAATATATCCACAGAATATTGTGATAAGTGTTTCAGTGTGAACAGGTATGGCATAATAAATTATGGGGTGTAGCTATTTTATTTTTACTTTCATCATATTTTGCTTTGGTTTTGATACCCCCAAATTCGAAGCTATCTCTTTGCAACCCTTCCTTTTCATAACCTATCATACTTTCATAAATCAGAGTCCATTTTCTGTAGGTTATTTTTGAACCCCGTCAACGACGGGTAGTTTTGCTAGTATATATATATATATATATATATATATATATATATATATATATATATATATATATATATATATATATAGCGAAGTTTACTCTCTAGTATCAAAAATGAAAATGCTAAAACTCATTTCTGTGCACCCGGATTCGCCTGAACTTATAAAATTAAATAGTATTTTGGAACAATAAGAGGATTTTCTGAATTTATTCGAAAAGGCCCTTATGGATGCAGATCGATCTCATATAAGGCAAGATTTTCCTACAATAAACAGTTGAGCTACAATACATGACAGAGCTTGTTTGAGCCCATTCCTCTCTGTCAGGCTTCGGTGCTGCTATATCACCTCACGCGTATACGCACAAACACACACGCATATACACACAAACACACACGCATATACACACAAACACACACGTATATTCACATTTATAAACATGCATTCAACTCATTAACGTTTTCTCATTATTGTGTGTCCACAAAAAAACATATAAACTTATTCATTTAAACTTTGCTCGTTAGAATTTCTATCTACACTGTAAACTAACAAGAATTTTCCTATCAAAATGATGATTAATTATAAAATTAAGAATCAAATAAAACAGTCCTTGTTTGTATTAAATAGGATTCAGACTGTAGAAGGCAACTGACGTCAACAAAAAGAAATTAACACGTAAACATGTTTTCGTTCAACACAGATATTAAAAAACACGTCTGCTTTTATTTAGATTCTGAGGCGAAGAGAGAGAGAGAGAATACACATAATTACAACTTGAAATAATAACAGGAAAAACAAAGGGAAGTACCTCTAAGTTATTCAAAATCCTTATGTCACTGAAAATAAGCATAAATCTGAAGTTGTCAAAGATAGGTAACTCTTACAACTTTCACAATATTAAAACACGACCTGTTAAAATCTCTGTCAACATTGATAACTTCCAACACAAATATCTAGCGCTCGTATGCTGCTAAATGTCAATTTGATTATACAGATGTTTAATTGAAAACCCCATTTTTTTTTTTAAATTTCGGCACCAAAATTAAAAGAGTCTAACCCATTCTTGTAATGACTTTTTTCCAAGTTGATTTTTGAATACTGCAGTCCTGCAGATTCTAGGAGGTCCATCCTCCCAGGCTTTGCACTCTCTTTTTGAGAAGGAGTTTATTGCTAATATCCTGAGGTTTTCTCACAGGGGGATGCTGGCAGGGACTTTCCAGGCACTTTCTGAAAGTCAGAATGCTCCTTTTTACTTGCGCTGACTTTTCAATCTGACTTTCACACCTTAGTGTCACACTTCCTACCGTGGAGAGAAATAAACACTTTAGAAATCAGAATCGACTTGCTTTGAAAATCAGAGTCGACATACTGATATAAACCTAGTCTTAAACCATTTACCTCCAGGACAGAAATTCAGTTGTTTTTCAGCATTAAATAACTTCGAATATGTTGTATTGGGTTTGGTTGCTTTGTTTTATGGCATATCAACTCTTTTTGGGTTAGTTAACGTTCTAATTACATGTAAACATCGACCCGACGTTGTGCACGAAAATCTTGCAAAAGAAAAAAGGAAAGAAATTCGACTCAATGTTTTTGTTTAGTTGAAATAAAAGCATTTATTCATGGTACTGTCCAAACGAGGCTTGCATCTTGGTTTTTCAAGTTTCTTTGTTCGCCATGTGGTTAAAACCTCTGCCATGTCGAACATGTACTTTTTCTCTTCTCGCGTCAATATGTCTGCTCAAGTCTAGTCAGGTTTTCAAATCTCTCTTGCCAGAACATGCTTCGCCACATGGTTCCAAAGCTCTCTTTTTATTTTTGCTTCTATAACTGCAGTTCGCTCCATGGTATAGGGTCTTCCGGCCATTTATTTGTTCAAAGTTCGGATTTTACTCACATGCACCTCCAAGTTGCTCTCTCTGCTCATGTGGTTTCTATTTCCCTTCGGGTTTCTTTCACTCTGATAATCTCTCAACACTCGAAAATGAAACAAAATAGTGATAGAAATTCATTCAATATATGTAACGGTTGCAATTATTTGGTAGATTTCTTTCAGTATTTTGTTTCATTTTTTTGATCGGTTATCGAGACTCCGAAGATGGTATCTTCATTTCCGCAATCTTGTAGCTGTTCTAACTTAGCAGCTTGGCAGTACTTGTGTTTCAAACAAAAAAAAACGCTTTAAAACAAGTTAAAAAGTATTTTTTTTTTTAAATTATACAAATAGGTAGAAGAGTAACTTATCTTGCGTTTGATAACATTTATCTGTTATATATCTGTTTCTTTATTACTTTTTGGTTTGTTGTCTACGTGTCGAAAAGATCGCATCGCTGCACCTACTGCACTGTCTGACCTCTACTTACAAGTGAACTCAATCATGCACTTAACGACCTTATCGGTTGGATGAATTGTTATTTGACAATCAACGATTTTTTTTTTATTTTAAATATAAAAAAAATAAATGATTCAAACGTTATTCATCAATGAGTAAACATTTCACACTCACAGAGACAATAACTTTTTTGTATGTACGGAGATTTGCTGATGCAGCAATTCACCTATTTCGTCAGAGTAATGCTACCATCCGTGGTCAACCAATTGTAACGTCGCAGGAACAAACAAAGTGTAACGTTACCCTTACGCTCGAACCCTGTTCGTTACAGTTCAAAACTCTGTCAGATCCCCCACGCCGTCGGGCACCGCCAAAAAGGAACAAAGATAAAAATTCGACTAGGCTTTTCTTTCTTTTATCACGCAAATCGTTTATTACCGGTTTTCTTTCTCCCCGTCTTGACACCAGCTAAAAGAGTCTTTTTATGCAGCTGCGGGGCCACATGTCCATCTTCCCTGATCCGAGTTTTTTCTTTCTTTTCTTGTTGTGCACACGCCCCAATTTATATGTGCTTTCCTTTGGCTACTGCTGCCAATATCCTCGCATGTAAACAATCTTACAATTCCTGCTGACATTTTCTCACGCGCTCGTACGTGGAAAGAATATACAAGGAAAGAAATAAAATCCTACTCGGCATTTGTTTTTAATGCAAATGGAATGCATTTATTCGTGGTTATTCCAAAATAACGCATTTCATTAGTTTTCCAAAGTCTCTTCGCACACACATGTGCTTTTATTAAAAGTTTTTGTCTCCTCGCTAGCTCGGGTTGGTGCTAGCCAGCGCTTTCTCGCCATCATATTTACACGTCCATCTTATCCGGTCGCAACTTGCTTCTCCCCTTGGCCATGCGGTGTATTTTTCTCTTCTTTTCTTGTGACACAAGCTCGCGCACACTTGCTAATTTGCATGCATGCATTAACGGCTGCTGCTAAAATTTTCGTTATCCAGCTATCCTTCGGCTGCTGCTGCTGCTATTTTTACATGCGCTCATCTGTGCTCTGTTACGCGATTCCTATTGAACAATCCTACTTATCGCCGGTATACATAAGAGAGTAAATAATGAGTTGAATTTTAATAATAAAGAACACGAGGACCTGTGGCGCAGTGGTTAGAGTACTGGGAAAAATCAATTGTAAAAATGATATTCTCCTGAAGGTTGAAGGTTCGATCCTCAGTGTGGGTGACCGAAAAATACATTTGCGAATTATTTAGGACCTCTATCCAGTCATGGCTGACGGAACAAGAGCACGCTACCCCCGTTAAGTAAATAAAGGGTTCCACTTGAAATTCCGTCTTAATTCCCGAGTTCGACAGAAACATTCTCGAGTTCGACAAGATACACCTGAAGACGATCGGAGGTTACATCGACCGAAACGTTGTGAAAATCACACTCATGATGAGAACAGTATTCCTATGAATAATAATCCTGATCTCAAAAATTCAGAAAAAAATTAAGAAAAGTCAATACAATTAGACTTATTATTTACTATTAAAAAACGTTAAAATTATGATACGGCGTAATCACGTTGACACACTGGTTGTTGCAAGATCACCCAAATTAAGCAACAATAAGTCTGGCCAGTAAATAAATCAGTACCAGATGAGTGACCATTTGGGAATACTAGATGCTGTTTAGGGTGGTATGACAGCACTAATGTTAGAGACAGAGAAAGGCGTTTCCTTCCCTCCACTAATCTATGGGAGACCCTTAGACAAGCTTGAACACCGACTTCATCTCCTGGATCACGTGACTGATGCAACACATAAGCAATTAGGAATATATCTCGTTGTGCAGAAGATGCCTTTGGGTACAATGCTCAGGACAATCGCCCAATATAAGCACTGCTCGGAAAGAAACAGCAACCTACTGTCTTTACAACTACAAAGAAAGCGATAGCAATACATTCAAACACTTTCGAGAATGATGAACAACAATGAATTCATGAATTTCTTGAGGGAAAGAGATAGATGGAGAAGCATAGTCGCCAATGCCAGGCAGGACATCATTTGCATAAATGACTAATTAAGCTAAGGATTTCTGTTACTTTAAACGATGTTTGCTTTAATGAAATAATGTTGCCTAAATAAAAATAGCTTCAGCTTTGTGAAGATATATGTATTTTTTTATTTTTTACTATTTGTTACCGCAATGAAAGTGTATTACCACTTGGGACGTAAGGGGCTTCCATATGGAAACATGTCTAACAGGTGACTATGGGAAATTGAACAGCGAGCGTTTGTTCGCATTACATTTAAACTTTAGCAGCTTAGTAAAATCACGGAAGCAGAGAACAGGGAAGGAAGTCCCAAATCTAGTAGCAATTTTTCATTCAAGCAAACATTGTAAAATGTAACATAACTCCTTTGCTTAATTATACCCTTTTTATAAGAAATAAGTTTAATTCTTTATATTAATTATTAAAATTCGATTCATCATTTACTATAAGAAATTCAGGGTCCATTTTTATATAGTTAAAAACAACTCCTCCCCAACAATAAAACATTAAAAAGAACCAATGTTATTTATAAGTTTAAAGGCCTTTTACAAGAATGTAGCTCCAATATAATAATAATAATAATAATAATAATAATAATAATAATAATAATAATAATAATAATCTAGGGAGACTTGTTGTCACTCAGACTCCAGAGAACGACACGAGTTGTTTTCAAAGAGAAATCTTTGATGATGTCCTTTGTGTCTACTCCTAGTTAGTAAATAATAATAATAATAATAATAATAATAATAATAATAATAATAATAAAACCAATAGTTAGTCAAGATGAGAACACTAGTCCAAAGAATCCAAATAATATGAATAATGAACCCTTATCTAAAAACATTCAGAAACAAAATTGTACTTAATTATAACATTTTTTAAACGGTTAATTTAAAAGCGATTTTCCACCGACAGACAGAATATGATCCAACCATGTTAATATAAAGGTTTTCGTTGAGAATTGTTGTTTAAAGGAATATATAAATTTTGACAAGACACCATGGATCATTTTTTTTTTTTTAAAAAGATGCACCCATTAAAAAACGCATAGAAAGAAAAAAGAAAAATGCATATAAGTCTGCAGTAACTATGACTATGTAATAAATACTGCAGAAAGAACAAATCAACTGTGTTGTTGGATTTGAGGCATGCATAACAATTAACCTTTTATTAGTGGAATTAAATAGGACACTCATCTGTTTAAAGCTGCTCTCAACAAATTATTTTGTATAAGGACTGAATTACTGACTTATCAGTATTGTATTACTCCCATTTAATACACAGTATAAAAACCAATAAAATATATAAAATTGTTGGATCAAGTGAGAGATTAGGAGAATCCGACCCTTTTATCAAGGAAACCATCAAAAACACAAAAGGGAGGGGGAAAGAAATTTAATATTGAGTATCCATGTTGGTCCAACAGTAGTGAGGATTGTTCAATGTTCGCTTACTGAACGATCCAAACATAACTCGGTAATTCTGCTGATTACAAAAGCAAATAAACGTCTGAAAAAAGGCAGATATTATCTATTTACATATATTTTATGTACTATTTTCCTGAACTGTAAATAGATCGATGTACTGCTGAGTAATTCCCCCCCCCCAACCAATTACAAATCTTGATGCAAAATAATCGGTAATACACAGTGTTGTATTAGCCCTGAACGAGTTCTGCCACCTTCTTCTGAAGGATAAAGTTTACAGAGAACATGAAATTTACTAGCGGTTCTCAACTATATATATATATATATATATATATATATATATATATATATATATATATATATATATATATTGTTTTTAAATCACCGAAACAGTATTTCATGGTAAATAACTGATGATCCCTGAAAAATTAAATTATTACTGACTGATACTATAGTGAATTCGAGAGAGCAAGTTGATGCAGTGATTACAGGTGAGTGAATGACTTACTGACTAAATGGTTTTCTAATGAATGATAAAAAATGATTTTTTGTATAGTTTTAAAGGTTAAAAACTTCCAAGACTATATATATATATATATATATATATATATATATATATATATATATATATATATATATATATATCCTGGCCATGGGACATGACATACAATGCCTAGCATTCCTAAATGGTTACTCATATTGTGGGAACTGAATATCATTTAACCATCCTTAGGGATAGGATCGTCTATAACATAAGGAGACCATCCTGCCCCCCCTCACTACAATCTGGTACTGGCCATATTCCATGTTGCTTAACTTCGGTGATCTGACGAGAACCAGTGTTCTAATGTGATTCTGCCGTACTTGGAGTAGGAACACGTCAATTGTTAGATTATTTCTTACAGTAGCCACGCAAATTGTTTTTATTTACCTCTACATTTGGGGTTAATGCGTCGTCTTGGCAGCAGATATTTTCGTTGTCTTTTCCTCAACTTGTCAATGGCGGTAAATTTCATTGGTTTTCCGAACTCGCCAACGACATGAAAAATCTACTAAATTGCGGGGCACCATTTGTCAAGATTTATTCTTAGCTTTTTTTTAATTCTTTATTTTATCACAGCCCAAATAAAAGAAATTTCTGTGCATCCTTCATCGTCTTCTATCGTCTATGTAATCATCTATGAAGTATGGTGGACTTTCTATTACAGTCTATCATAATTATAATGGTGAATAGATACAATAAACCTATTAAAAACAAAATTCACGTTTATTGTAGAGATGCGAAAGATGTAAAGGGGCCAATCGAGCGTGCAACTAATAAAGTAGACAAAAGGCAAAGACGTAACGGCAATAGCAAACTAGGATGACGAACACAAATGTTCGGTTAAAGACGATATGATGTCGTATTTTATTGTTTACCAAGAAAAAACTAAAATGTACGGCAATGGATTCAGGCTCAGCTGAAGCGAGAATGAGCGTCTCGCTGAGTTGAGATTCTTGGGTCCCTGAGATAAGAACTGGTAGCCGGAAGAGTAAGCTGGAGTCGCTAGAAGTGGGCCGAAGTTGAAACAGGTTCAGGAATTCAGGAACTGGAGTAGCAGTCTGTAAGAAAGAAACCCAGGAGGTATGCAGCAGTAGAGAATGGAGTGTGTATTGCGTTCTTCTACTCCTGGTCCCCACAGCGATAACACTGACTTGACGAGATTCAAGTAGAGATGGGAGTGCTATCGAACCAAACTGAAGATTTGCTGTGAAAGCTGCTAGCTTTATGAAGAGCTGTTCCTAATACAGTGCTCAGTATTATTAATGTTCCCTGATGGTGTCGCTAAACAACGAATGACTATAATTACTTTCACGCCATATTACTTACAGTTAAAAATGTTTTCGGTGTTTATAACACTATTTTAATCTAGGTTCAAAATAATAGTCCAGTGTTTTGTTTAGTTTATGAAAGATTGTTTTTGCGTTTTCTCTTTGTTGTTTGAAAACGACCGTTGCTATTTTGAGCACACGTGACCGTGGTGTATTTCCGGGAGTGTCCTATTTCAGTCGACGGCGTGTTTTTGTTTACAGACATGGGAGTGGTTAGTAGGCAAACCACATGTTTACCTCAATTAGCGATTATGTAACAAAGCACCTCAACTAAAACATTAAAATCAGACATTTGTGACTAGGGTTGTTTTGCAGTAAAAGATGTGCACTTGGTCATCCGAGTTAGGTGAAATTGGTTATCTGCCCCTGGAATCAGCAGAATTGCCCTGTTTTATTTACTTTTTTTTATTTCATTTACATGTTTATTCATTTATTAAATATTGGCATATATTATGGAATCTTAATCTATTATATCTATAAAGGTGAGAATGTATGCGTGAGAACAATTCTCAACCTATACACTCAACGAATCTTTTAGCTACAGATTTGAAATTTGATACATAGGGCAATCAGACATGTGGAAAATATTATGGAATTTTAAGATCATCTATATATTTATTTTTTATCTCGATAATTTTATTATCTTTTTATTTATTGAGATGATTTCAATTTAATATTTTATATATTACTTTATTTACAGCTCTGTATATGAATGTGTTTTTATTTTATGTGTTATCTGTTGTTATTATTATTATTATTATTATTATTATTATTATTATTATTATTATTATTTATTATTATTATTATTTATTATTATTATTTATTATTATTATTATTATTATTATTTATTATTATTATTATTATTATTATTTATTATTATTATTATTTATTATTATTATTATTATTATTTATTATTATTATTATTTATTATTATTATTATTATTATTATTATTATTTATTATTATTATTATTATTATTATTATTATTATTTATTATTATTATTATTATTATTTATTATTATTATTATTTATTATTATTATTATTATTTATTATTATTATTATTATTTATTATTATTATTATTATTTATTATTATTATTATTATTATTATTATTTATTATTATTATTATTATTATTATTATTTATTATTATTATTATTATTTATTATTATTATTATTATTATTTATTATTATTATTATTTATTATTATTATTATTATTTATTATTATTATTATTATTTATTATTATTATTATTATTATTATTATTTATTATTATTATTATTATTATTATTATTATTATTATTATTGATTATTATTATTATTATTTATTATTATTATTATTATTTATTATTATTATTATTGATTATTATTATTATTGATTATTATTATTATTATTATTATTTATTATTATTATTATTTATTATTATTATTATTATTTATTATTATTATTATTTATTATTATTATTTATTATTATTATTATTATTATTATTTATTATTATTATTATTATTATTATTATTTATTATTATTATTATTTATTATTATTATTATTATTATTTATTATTATTATTTATTATTATTATTTATTATTATTATTATTATTATTATTTATTATTATTATTATTATTATTATTATTTATTATTATTATTTATTATTATTATTATTATTATTATTATTATTATTTATTATTGTTATTATTATTTATTATTATTATTATTTATTATTATTATTATTTATTATTATTATTATTATTATTATTTATTATTATTATTATTTATTAGTATTATTATTATTATTTATTATTATTATTATTTATTATTATTTATTATTATTATTATTATTATTTATTATTTTTATTATTTATTATTATTATTATTATTAATTATTATTATTATTATTTATTATTATTATTTTTTATTATTATTATTTATTATTATTATTTATTATTATTATTATTTATTATTATTTATTATTATTATTACTATTATTTATTATTATTATTATTACTATTATTTACTATTATTATTATTATTATTATTATTATTATTATTATTATTATTATTATTATTATTATTATTATTATTATCGTTGTACTACTATTCAAGCTTATTTTTCATGTTTTTTCGTTTTTTGTTTTTTCGTCGGTTTATTTAGTTGAGGGCTGATTTAAAGATCAGGTTACTATTAAATTCAGTCATAACTTACGTAAATCACAAATGTTTTTATCATAATCGCTTAATATTTTTTCCTGGCTCACGTTTCAAATTCGTAGCGGTGGGCCGACATCAATGTTTTTTTTTCAATCTGATATAAATTATTGCACAGTAAAAATAATTAAATTAAAACAAAAATCATTTAGCAAGTGTAGTCAAACGCAGCATCATTTTCTTTTTATATATGGCCCGGGCAACGCCGGTGAACCCTGCTAGTATAATATAAAGCAAAGTTGAACCTGGCTATTCTTAGATAGATGACCATTTGTGAACACGAGCTGAAGCTATAGTATAGTAAACACTCTACACAAGTTATAAATGAGTTCGAGTGTTGCTGTTAAGTGCAATAAGTGACCGATGGTTCAAGCTATCTATTTGACTTGAAGCCATAAGACCAGGGATAAATATGGAACAGAGGTTCCAGCAGCAACATCAGCAATGACAGCAGTAGTAGGTAGGTGACGGTGGCTCAGTGGTTAACAACACAGATTCACAACCTGGGTGTGCCAAGTTCGAATCCAGTTCGAAGCACATAAACACTTTCACTTAAGAACGCTGGCAACCTTCACAGTAACCGATAACCCTATAGAAAGAATTCTTAATAGAAAGATAACGGGGAAACCAATGCCAACAAAATTATCAGGAATAATACTCAACAACAACAACAGCAACAACAACAACAACAACAACAACAACAACAGCAACAACAACAACAACAACAACAGCAACAGCAACAACAACAACAACAGCAATAGCGATACGACCGCTGTAAAATATTTAATGCTTGTCGTTTCAGCAAACAACACAAGTCACAGTCATGGAGTGCAAAAATATAACATCAGCTTATAGTCTTACGAACTCATTCATATGCAAGTCTATACAAATACAAAAGCAATACTTCCTATTTTGTCTTATTTCTTTACGTTTACTTAGTTTATTAAAGCATGATTTAATGTTTATACAGGCTGCCCAAAAAGTCACTGAAATGTTTTGAACTTAAATAGATTCTTTAGTTTTGGTGATATCTTTCTGTAATTTTTACAAATCATACTAATAAGAATACAAAATTCAAATAATCCTTATTTATAAAAAATAATGTCTTTTAAATATTGCCATTTTCAGCTTCGCATATTTGTGCTCTTTCCAAAAACATTATTCATGATAGATTGTAGAGTCTCTGGATTGCGATTTAACTCCCTTATTTCGTTTCTTGATGTTTTCTTCCAATTCTTGCAGGGTTTAGGGTTTGTTAATATAGGCTCTTTGTTTAAGGTATCCCACAAGAAAAAGTCGGGGCTAGTCAAGTCTGGGGAACGTGTTGGAAGCTATTTGTGTCAAAACAATTGACCCGTGATTTTGGTAAAATAATTTCACAACTTGCGTACGTTGTTCAATGTTAGACTTATTCATAAATAATTTTCAAAATATTTGTAGTACTTACCAACACAACAAACGCCCTCGTGTTTGGGCCTTGTATAGGCATGCGCGACAACAAAGCTTGGGTTTTTATAAGCGGAAGTCTCGAGGTTGTCAGGAATCTACAGGCGCATGCGCAAGAGAAGGGATTGAGATAGTGGTATAAAGGCAGGTCGAGTGAGAAGGCTGTTGTTGTTGTTGTCATTGGACGTTACAGTGACTCATGCGTTAGCAGGTGATTAAGAGGCGGTTTATTTTTGTGTGTCAAGTCGCGCACCTCGGTGAAGGTCATATAAATCGTTCACCTCGGTGAAGGTGAAGGTCATTAGCTATTTCGGCTATTTCATTTTGTCTCTTTTCCCGGACAACTATGACTGGGACAAAGTTTGATTTAAAACTGATACCCGAATTCGACAGATCCACTTCTGTTATCGACTGGATCGATAGGGTTGAGCTAACCTGCAACCTCTGTGAAGTAAAGGGGGTGCATACCGTGATTTCCCTGAGATTGGCTTGAGGCGCCCTTAGTGTATATCAGCAACTTAGTGCCGTGGAGAAGGCTGATATTACCTGTATAAAAAAATGCTTTATACAAGGCATTTGCCATGGATCCCTGTACGGCCTACGAAACATTTGCCACGTATTGGTATAACATCACACCAAAGGATGGGAAGACACTAACAACAGCACCGGCCAATGTCATACACAAATACCGTGTTAGGATAAAGGGCATTGACACTTTCCAAAAAATCGACGAGGAGAGTCATAACAAATACAAGGTAGGGGATCCAGTTTGGGTTAGACCCCCTGGAAACCGGTGCACCACCAAGTTCAAGCGAGGACGAATATCTGGAGTGGTCAGCCAGCAGTCGGTCCTTGTTGATGGAACCCCACGCCATGTGCGCGATCTTCGCCCGGCTAGTGAAGTACATCCCACAACTACAGAGAGCGATGAATCATCAGATGATGAGCTGCTAATGAGTGAGGTCACTGTGCAAGAGAGTGGTAGTTGTAGTTCGTCTGATCAGGCAGGATCAGAACCAGAACCAGAACCACACCCAGAACCAGAACAAGAACCTGAATCCGAGAGTGTAAATACCACCCTTTGCAGAAGCCAACGAACTAAGAGGCCACCCCCGGAGTGCACTCTATGTGATCATCAGATCAGGGGGGAGTGTAGTACTTACCAACACAACAAACGCCCTCGTGTTTGTGCCTTGTATAAGCATGCGCGACAACAAAACTTGGGTTTTTATAAGCGGAAGTCTCGAGGTTGTCAGGAATCTACAGGCGCATGCGCAAGAGAAGGATTGAGATAGTGGTATAAAGGCAGGTCGAGTGAGAAGGTTGTTGTTGTTGTTGTTGTTGTTGTTGTCATTGGACGTCACAGTGACGCGTGCGTTAGCAGGTGATTAAGAGGCGGTTTATTTTTGTGTGTCAAGTCGCGCACCTCGGTGAAGGTCATATAAATCGTTCAGCTCGGTGAAGGTGAAGGTCATAATATTATCTGTAAAATATCTGAAACAGAGAAAAAAAAATTATTATTAATAGTAAAATGACAAATATTTTAAACCCTTCAGTGACTTTTTGTCCAGCATGTACGCGAGAGATAAATAGAATATGTAATCTGTTATTATTTACATTAGATGTCAGAACATTTCAGATTGAAGAAATGACAACTGTTATTATCATCACTATATGAGACATCTGTTTGTCTTTTTTATTACATTTTCACCCCAAACAAGACACATTGCCACTTTGATGTAGGAGGCTACTATCAGAGGCATAAGTTGCAGGGATACTATGTAGCAAGATGTCTGTTAACATTACACTTGAACTTTTGCATGTCAGTAAAGTTAGGGAAACAGGAACTCGAAAGGGAATCAGAGTCTAGCAGTACTGGCGAAGAAACAATTAGAGTAGAAGACTTTCTTACATCTATGGATCTCTACTGTGTAGGGGTGGGACTTTGCTGTTTGTCAAGTTTATCGGAAGTATTTACGTTGAGGACTTATAGTTCGTCGGAGCATCTTCCATTAAAATACTTATAGAACAGGCAGAGGGATGCAACATTTCTTCAATAAGACAACGGTTAACGTTTAGATGACAGTTCAGGACCTATAAGGTTGGCGACTCTCTTTTGTAACGCTGTCCAGGTGTGAGAGACTAGTAGCAGATGCACCAGCCCAAATGTGAAAACAGTACTCCATTCATGGGTGAATGGTGGCCTTGGAGAGATACAGGATACTTTCCGTCGCAAGTAACTTTCTAGCACGGTAGAGAGAGCTCACCTTCTTCGCAGCAGCCTTGGTAATGCTCTCAATGTATCTGTTCCAACTTATGTTCCCTGTGAACGTTCAGCCGAGGAGTTTGAACGAAGTACTTTCAGCTGCGTGTGTCTTCTTTTTACTTTCAAACTATAAATCCTGCGAGCTTTTATAGTAGAACATTTTTTATACTTCGATTTTAGTGAGATTTAAACCGAAAAGAAAGTAAACAAATTCTCAAAAGTCCAGAAAATTAGAATTATCTTTAGAGGCTCTACTATGTGGTGGGGCTTAACACCGTAAATTACCACTTTTCTCAGTCGCGTATATCATTGTAACATAGTGTTTGATTAATACGTTTATAAACCGCATTTTAGTATTTTGAACTGCGTGTCATTTGCGATGAGAAAGAGGGTGAAGCCTCATTTTTATTTCTGACGTGACGTCAATGAAATATTCTAATAAAAGGAGATAACTGGTTATTATAATTTTATTAATAATTAACCTATAAATAAGACAAAACAACTATATATATGTGTGTGTGTGTACACACACACACATATATATATAGAGAGAGATATAGATATAGATATATAATGTATATTAAACAAAAACTGAACATTATTTATTTTACGACCAACAAGCTTGTATTTTTTTTTATTGTTTTGTAGAATCCAGTATGTTATACAGACCAACTTCAGAATATTTGGAAAATCTTGGTAAGTATCTTTGATTTATGTTTTCGTTGTGTACCGTGTTGTTTGGCATTATTATGATTAGTTTTTTTTTATATGTTGGCCAAAGAGAGCATCTTATATCTTTCAAAGGTACAATTCGCACATGCATGGAGTATTGTTGCCACATCTCGGCGGGTGAACCTACCACTACTCTCTCAGACAGGATCCAAAAAAGACTCTCATATCTAATAGGACCCGCACTATCAACCAAGCCCCAACCTCTGTCTCATCACCACAATATCGTCTGTTTTACATGTACTTTTGTGGAATGTGTTCTGATGAACTCATAGCGCTTGTGTCCCCTCGGCGTACCTACTCCTGACTAACCCGACAATCAGCAAAATTCCTCCTTCACTGCAGACGTCCCTGGGTACAGGAAATACCTGTTGTGGATAATTGACACATTGAAAACACATAAAACGTTTCATATACAGAACTTTCAAATGGAACCAATCTTATTTTCGGCCATTTTAAGGTCCTGAGATATCAGCTATTAGAAAGCGACAGAAACATATGGAATGCCCCGTATATTATTATACAACCAACATTTCCTTTGCAGTTTTCGATGTTAGCTCAAAAATAGGATGGGGTGAATATTTATAAGCTTTTCTTTTTTTTTTTCTTTTTTTTTTCTTTTTACTTCTTTCGATGTATTAAACACCATTCATCTTTTCGTTTTTTACATGTTTTATTTTTGTGAAGTGACCCAGTCGGCTTTCAAGATAAGATAGAGGTGACATCCCCATAGAAATGTATAGATATACGTGACACTCCTCAGACGCTTTACAAAGTAGCCGATATTGAGCTCTCTTTTAGTGTGGGTGCGGATATGAGGGTATTGTGTGTGGAGAGAACGGGGTAAATTTAGGTTTACAATGTTCATATTTTAATTTGTTTTGTTTTTTTTAACATTTTTCTTCTTTTTTTTTTTTTGCTTAATAGATTTCCTGTTTTTTATGATTTTTACTGAGGATTTCGTAACAAGAGACTAGACAGCTGACATTTTCCAGTAATGTTCAAACATGTAATATATATATATATGTATATATATATTCAATGTTCAAACATGTAATATATATATATATATATATATATATATATGTATATATATTCACACACACACACACACACACACACATATATGTATATATATATTCATGTTCAAACATGTAATATATATATATATATGTATATATATTCACACACACACACACACACACACACAATATATATATATATATATATATATATATATATATATATATATACTAGCAAAAGTACCCGTCGTTGACGGGGTTCAAAAACAGCCTACAGAAAATGGACTCTGATTTATGAAAGTATGATAGGCTATGAAAAGGAAGGGTTGTAAAGAGATAGCTTCGAATTTGGGGGTATCAAAACCAAAGCAAAATATGATGAAAGTAAAAATAAAATAGATAAACCTCATAATTTATTATACCATACCTGTTCACACTGAAACACTTATCACAATATTCTGTGGATCTATATTAAAAAACCTTGTTAAACTCTGTGACATATTTCCATTCTATGGAGGTCAAGCGCGAACGAACACCCCATAATTTTATTATACCATATTTCCTCAAACTGAAACATAATTATCAAAGTATACTTACGCAGATAGATATGAAAAGTCTTTATTAAAGTTTGTGCCTTTTTCCATTCTATGGAGGCCAGGCGCGACCGCAGACACCACAATTTTATAATACCATCCCTATTAAAATTAGAACATACTTATCAAAGTATTATTATGTACATCTATATCAAAAACACTTGTAAACGTTTTTTTTTTAATTTTTAATTTTTTATTTCCATACTTTGTGGACCAGGGGCGTACGCAGACCCCACAATTTTAATGAATCATCATTATGCTAGATCAAACATGCCCATTTCTGTGTCTCGATACATCTTCTATCATTATATGCGATCAGTTTTCTATAATAGTTAACCATTAAGGAGCCTATTCGTGACCAGGCACACACACAGATGTTCAGCTTTATATTATAGATATATATATATATATTTATTTATGGCAGTAGAGTTTAGTTTCCTAGAAGTACGTCCAATGAAACAGCATGTGTCTACCAAAAAGTGCTCAATGAGTAAACAGAGCAGGTATATTAAATTTATTTATACAAACGTTGATGGCTTCATATGTGCATACATGTTTCTGCAATCACTCGTGCTGGGGAGATTACGTCTTCAGGCCAAGAATTGCACTCGAAAAAAAAATTTTTTTCGAGTGCAATTCTTGGCTTGAAGACGTAATCTCCTAAGCACGGGTTATTGCAGAAACATGTAGTCACATATGTAGCCATCAATGTTTGTATAAATAAATTATATATATATATATATATATATATATATATATATATCTTCGGGAAAAAAGAATTCTAGCAGAGTGCTCTAATATAAGGGGAAATTTTCAAAATACGAGCGTAATATTTATATTGTTATTTTCAGAAGTTTAGATAAGATAACTCATCGGTACCGACGATCATCAGTGAAATGATATAGGTCGGCTGAAAAGAACTTGATATTGGAACCTAAAACGGTGCCCTATTATCAGGATTGAAACCGACGCTACCGGCGACTTATATTATCTAAACTTCTAGACATGAATATAAATATAATATGATATATATATATATATATATATATATATATATATATATATATATATATATTATATGTTTAAAATGGAGGTGGAAAGACCTAAAAACTCGACGACGTTTCGCCCAGAAGGATAAGATAAAAGCTTTTCCACCATGTTAGTGTACCGAAGAAAAGGCCGAATTATAGAAACCAGTATAATGTAGAACAGCTTAAGCCACCTGAATATTGCATGAATTTGAACCAGTTTGGAAAAGGATTATATGCAAAATATATATAGATTTAAATCAACTATGAACATATAACCAATTACAATTTTGGAAAATGGCATGCTAAATTTGATGAGAAACATTAAATTGAATAAAATGGATATGTATCTTAATAATACCCTTAGAAAAAAAATTAAGGAAGACGAAAACTTAATTGTTTCAGGGGATAAAACAATGAATACTTATGAATTAGACTTATGCATTTATAATCAATTTATATATAAGGAATTAAATAGTAAATATAGAGTAGCTAAAATAAATGAATGCGATGATATAAATAAGGACAGTAAGTAATCCTTGATAAAATATAACTCAAAATATTCAAATATTTATACCTAGTTAACCTTAAAAAATCATGAAGAAGATTTCGACAGTAACCCAAGAACAAAACTAATTGCTCCTATTGTATTGAATGTAACAAGTATAAGTAAGACGATTCTGGATAGAGTAATTCCGAAGATAAAAAATAAAACTAAATAAACTATCAATGCAGTTGCTACTTCTTTTAATGAGTTATGGGCAAACTAGATTGATTGAATAATTAAGTGAATGATTTTGTGCGTTGAAACAGATACTGTCAAGAAGTGTAAATATCAACTAGATTAAAGGAATAAATTGTAAGGTGGTCAACATCAGGAAATTTGGGATGTACACTTTTGTCATTTATTCATTATATGCTCTGTAATTACATTGAGCCTTTTAAATAAGTATATAAAAAGGCAATATAAGTGAATAAAACATATTCCTATAATATATATATATATATATATATATATATATATATATATAATGAGGATAAAAATAATACGAAAAATATAGAAATGTTTATATCCTCTCTGTATTTATTTCCTATTTGTTGGCAAAACATATTTCGATAAGTAAAAAATGTTTTCTTCAAAAGCACAATAGCCGACCGATCCTCTGATCTTCTTTAGTGTGCTGATATATATATATATATATATATATATATATATATATATATATATATTAAGTTATTAAAATATATGGCAATTAAGCTACACAGAATATACTGCGTCTTACTCTTGCATAAGCCTGACGAACTCTCACGAGAATGAAATGCGGAATATTCTGTGTAGCTTAATTTTCATATATATATTCTCATAACTTACTACCTAGCTCTACCCATGTATTGAGCACTGTTGAAGTAAATACTGAAAAATTTATACATAAAATTATATCTTCGTATATTAATTAATGTGATTAAATGAAGTAATCATATACATATATATGTGTGTGTGTGTGTTTGTGTGTGTGTGTATGTGCGTGTGGTAAGTGAAATTGAAAGAAATATATCTGAATGAGAAGGATTATATAGACATGTATTATTCATAATTAGATGTTCAAGTCGAACCCTTGATTTAATTGGAAAAAGTTTACATAGATTATTTAATGAACTAGAATTACAATTCACCATCGATAGAAATGACAAAGCAATTATCTTTCTAGAACATTCCCTTTACCTTAAATAACAATACATATAACCTTATCATAAGCCAAATCAGAAAACATTCTACATTGATAAACAATTTAGCTACCCTGAAGAAAATTTTAAAAAACGCTTATTAATAATAAAATCTCTATAGTCTTCTGTAGTCAATGGATACAAATAATATATGCGCTTAGAAAATCACGATATAGAGAACGTATAGAATGCATAACTCTCTTTGTTATAAATAGAAGTAAATAATGTTATCTCATACAATATGGTTTTTAGAAAAACTGGATGAATAACAACCAGTAACATAAACCTTACAATTAATAAATAAAAAAACAGAAAGTAATAAAAAAAATAAATAAAAACCCGGAAGGAAATATGGTTAACGCTGGTAATGATAGATGGCCCAAACCACCAAATAAAAATAATAGTAATGAAAATGTTAATAATAAGGAAAACAAGAACGAGGCATAAGAAATTGATTAAGTTCAGAATTTGCTCCCACCATCACCATTTAGCCGAAAAAATTCCCCAGGGGGCGTGTCATATCCTGGTGAAAATGAACAAACGGTGCATTTTTAGGCCTTAACATGTAAATTTGAGTTCTGCACCATGCAAAAAAAAAAAAAGAAATGACTAAGTCATTGCCCCCCTATTTAGCCCCCAAAGTCCCTCAAACTACTAAATAGACACACACAGAAAATTTTCGACAAATATGGTAAAATAGTCCCCAAAATGGAGTGTTTTTATGAGCCCTTAACGAGCCACCGGGACACATCCAAGAGTTATCGCGAAGTATAGACAAGCAAAATTATATAGAAATCAGTTAATTACAACTTTTCAGAAAGTTTTATAAAAAATCTAAGGTATCAATTTTTTTTAATAAGCACAAAAGTGTCAATTTTAGCCATTTTAACCCGAAAGGCACCCTCAGGCACCAATATTCTGTTACCTTTTTTACTCATATCATGTTTAATGTTTGTGCAAAATTTCAAAAAATTGCAATGCGTAGTTATTGAGAAAAGTGCGGACAGACGAACGGATGAACGGACAAGCGTGAAGTTACAGGTTCATCCTCCTTATGTCAGGGATCAAAAACTAGAAGGAAGACATTTTGGTTTAACCCTCCATTCAGCGAGCATGTAAAAATTGATACACGTAAGGAATTTTATAAAATTATAGGTAACACGTTTAAAGATAAAGCGATATTAAGTAAACTCCTTAATAAAAATACAATTAAGGATAATTTATGATAAATATTAAAACTACAATAATATCCTCAAATAAATCTAAACTTGGAAGGGCATTTTCGTTGATCTGTTACATTTACATTCAAAAAACATTTTCGTTTGTCCGTCATACTTAAATTTAAAGTAGCAGTTTTTGTTGATTCGTTTATCTGTCACATTTAAATTCAAAATAGCAATTTTTGTTGATTCGTTTGTCCGTCACATTTAAATTTGAAATAGCATTTTTACATACGTCCATGCATCTTAATAAGAAGCTCTGTCGATTGGTCTGTCACATTTAACATTGAACCATTGAACACGTCGTATCAGTAGACGGATCTTATGAATTTCCTTTCTTGATGTTATTCTTTCCCCCCCAAAAAAAACTACAAAACCACCCAGAGTGTCAACAATTGGCGAAATATCATCACCCCAATATCTTTTTGAAATTTTAGACTAACAACCATAAGAAATGGTGTAAATAAATCATCTATATTCTTAGAATTAGGAAAACGTCAACATGTTTTCTAAGAGTTGGTGGAGAGGGGACTAGTTGTTAAGGATGTGATTACAACCGTGTCTACACACACACACACACACACACACACACACACACACACACACACACACACACACACACACACACACACACACACACAAAGAAAAAACAACTCATTCCGGAAAGGGAACACTATAGTTCTGTTTAGAAATAACAAAAAGTCGATCTGGACTTGATATCTGATTGCAAAAGAAGAGCTAATGGTAAATGATGGAAAGGGATCCATAGAGATTTTCCGGGGTTTTTTTTTGGGGGGGGGGGTTAGAGGGAGGAGGTCATTTTTCACCCCAAACAAGACACAGTACTACTTTGACGTAAGGGGCTACAATTTGAACTAAATTTACCGGTACACGATGTACGAAGTTGAGCAGCGAGATGTCTGTTCGCATTACACTTGAACTTCTGCATGTCAGTACAGTCAGGGAAACGGGAATCCGAAAGGGAATTCCAAAGTCTACCAGTTCAGATTTTTTTATCTCTACGGTGTAAGCTTAAGATGTTTATGCTTGTCGGGTTAATCAGGAGTATTTACGTCGAGCGGGTGCAAGTGCTTCAAGTTCCACACTTTCCATTATATACTTAAACTCCCGTTTGTTTATGATGTACATCTTAGGCAGCATCCCAAAACTCCACACGAAAATGCTAGTATGCAGAACAGTATGCACCATCACAATGCTGTATGGATGTGAGTCTTGGACGACCTATAGCCGCCATATGAGAAGTCTGGTGACCTTCCATATATGTCTTCAGATCCTTAGCATTACAGAGAGGAATAGAGTGCCGTAAACAGAGGTGTTGAGGAGGGCCGGGCAGCTGCAGCGTGGAGTCCATCATGATCCTAAGTCAACATAGGTGGCTGGGCCACATCATTAGAATACCCAGCCACTGACTACCGCGTAAAATACTCTATGGTCAATTACTCCAAGGCCGACGCAATGCCGGTGGGGAGAGGAACGTTTCAAAGACTGCTTCGAAATCTCTGAAGAGGTGTCGAATAGACCCCTCTTCACTAGAGGAACTTGCTTCCTGTCGGGATCTCTGGTGCCCCCTCTGCTCACAAGGAGTGGACTGTATGAAGAAGTAGCTAATACAGGACCATACAGCGAAACGTGCAGAGAGGTATGCTCGCCAGGCCATCCCTGCTCCCCCTGACACCTCGTAAATGCCAGATCTGTGACCGTACATGATTGTGGCTAAAGGACTGAATTAATTACACTCACAAAAAGAAAATCGTCATCGTCGAATAATGGCGGACAATCAAGAAGAGCATCTTGAACAAACGTCATGAATAAATACGAAAGCTTCTTTTTCATTCATAACTTTTATCTTGGGTTAATGTTCTTTAAACCAATAATGCAACATAATGTTCGGAAATAATGTGTGTATATAAAGTATTGTTTAAATATAATTATCCGCGGACACGTGTTTCGTCGTCTTGTTATATAATGGTTTCATTATTATTATTATTATTATTATTATTATTATTATTATTATTATTATTGTTGTTGTTATTGTTCGTTGTTAGGAAGTCTTATTAAGAGAGATGTTGTGTTCTCTGTTCGTGTTATGAAGAAATTCATATATATAAAATGTTCATACTTAGAAGTGTAGTAGAAGCTCTTAGAGTGAGGAGACAGTGTTGAGACAGTCTTAGTGTTTACATTGTAGATATGAGATGTAGAGACATTGTGTATGTGAAGACATTTTAAAACACAGGATATATAAGACATATAATGACAATTTCACTTTACCTTTTGGTAGAATTACAACACAAAGACGACGTTTATAAAAACACATGATGCGTTTATTTCCATGGACCGGTCGGTGGTTTTCTTAGTCAGGAATTCAAAGTTTTACATTCTATGTTTCAAAGGTGACCGTCTCGCTTTCAGACGTTCGACTGTCCATCTCTGGACTCCAGACTGTCGTCTGTCGTCCTCAGACCCTCTCTCTGCTTAACTCTAAAGTTTCAAACTATCTCCAGAACTTCCCATTTTCCATGACGTCATACACATGTTAAAACATGTGTCTTCTTTCACGTGTTCTGAAAATGCGTGCCCAATACATTTTCCTTTGTTTACAAAAGGAATTTTAACCTATATTTCCAGTAACCTATATTTCCACTATGTTAAAAACATGTTTATCAAATTATCTTATAGTTGCATTCCTCAATTCAATTTCATAACAGAATTGACAAATGCACATTCCTTTTCTTAAAACTATTTTATCTCTAAGCTAAACAATGGTTTGTTTTTACATTCCATTTTCTAATTCTCTCTCGTAATCTATTTCTAAACCTAAATTACGAGGTTCGAATTTCGTCTATTCTATTTCATTTTCATTTTAACTAAATCTCTCTATTTTTATACTTACATGAAAAGGGGACAGCCCTTATCATGCAACAGTCTACGACGCATCAGAGTTGCTGAATCTAGCGAGATTCGAAATCGGGACCCCACGGTAATGAGCCTGATCTCTTTATCTGCTGGCCTATCTCGCAGACTGTTAGGATATATCGCGATTTTTTTTAGATGTTATTTGTTTTGGTTTTTGTGATACGTTGAATTCATTCAAAACGTATCGCAAAAACAAAACCAAAAACATATATATATATATATATATATATATATATATATATATATATATATATGTGTGTGTGTGTGTGTGTGTTATTTGTTTTTGTTTTTGCGATACGTTTTGAATGAATTCAACGTATCACAAAAACTTATATGTATATGCATATATATATATATGTATATGTATATGTATATAGTACACAGTAAATACATATAAACATCGATATATCTGCTTAATTAGCATTACTACTTTTAAAATTATCTACAATACATTAATGTTGGTATTATTAATTTGTAATTGCATTGTGTTATTTTCCTATATATCGGCAATAGTTTTGTTAATATTAACAGTAAAGAATTAAAGTAATTTAATAAATGAAAATAAAGATAAATTATCTTAATCTTTCTTATATGCTCACTAATTATCAATGGATATAATTTAAATGAAAATTATTTTTCATAGAAAAAAATAACTTTAATGCTAGTTGATAAATCAGGAACATGGCTAGAAAGGTATACCGATGAGACATAAGAGTTCACAGAAAGGAGGAGGCAACTGCGTAATCTCTCTCTCTCTCCCTCCTTTCTCTCTATCTCTTTCTCCCTCTCTCTCCCTCTCTTTCTCTCTCTTTCTCTCTCTCTCACACACACACTCCCTCTACCTCTCTCTCTGTGGTTGTAGAGGGCGCCTTAGAAACAATAAAAAATAAATTTTAGTGCTACTCTCACTGCTTCTTGTTTCTCTTATCTCTCTCGCCCAGTTTTTTTTTTTTTTTTTTATTGTTAAAAAAAAAAAAGCTCAACTCACCCACACACATTCCATCGTTCATGTGAATCGACTTCTTTTTTTTTAATTTTTATTTCTTTGGTCTTATTACATGAAAATAAATAAACTTGTCAGAATTACCAAAATGTTAATAATGTTTATTATTTAAAATGGTGGTTCAAAGCGATAATAATATTGAAAGCCAACTGTTTTCAAAGTATGCAGTTTTTAAATTTTAATCTTTTCTTGTTTTTACTAACTGTTTTATTAGCCGGATCACCTTCTCCTTTTATTTCGTCTTTTTTCTTTTACTAAATTCTGCACACACACACACACACACACACACACACACACACACACACACACACACACACACACATATATATATCTGTAGAAATATATTTTCTTATATATATCAATCCTTATATAATAAGCCCAATGTAATTACAGAGCAATATAGAGAAAAAATGACAAAAAAGTTATATTCCAAAATTCATGATGTTGACCATCTTATAATTTATTCCTTTAATTCAGGTCGCCTGGCATTGCCCAGTCGCACAATACGCTTAAACATGGTATTTTAATTTTTGCAGATTGCGTATGTCTTATTATAGAATCAATCCTCTATTGATTATTATACATTGCGAGGAATAATTTGCCCGGTGGACTATTTCACGATAAATAAATAAAATTTAATCATGATAATGTCGTTAATCAACTTCCGTCTGTGTTTGTTTACAATATCACGTCAACTGATATTTGAACTTGACGATGAATGTCCCGGAAAAGTTACTTCTGCTTAACGTTTAGTTTTAAAATATGTAAACGAAGAAATAATTTGCGGCGATTTGAAATAGTACCTCTTCTTTTATCGTAAACTGAAGTCATTAATAAGAAAAAATTAAAATAAAATAGTGAGGTACACTCGGACTTGAAGAGAGAATCTGTAGTCGAATGCTCTACCACTGAGCTATATCTCCTGATGACAATAACTCTGTTTTTTTAAGAAGAAATGATTTGCTGAGATTTTATTATTTCTAGTGTTGTCAACTGAAATTAAAATTTAAAAAAGAACGTTAAATCAGGGAAAAGAAATCTCCAGAAAATTGCTACCTTTTTAACTTTTGCAGTCTGAAATTTTCCAAAACCGCTAATCCGAAACAAAATTATCTCCAAAAGTGAAGAACACTATATTTTAACTTCCTATCCCACATAAAATATTATGAATATACAAAATATTCTGTGTTTATTGTCTCTATATATTTTTGGAATTATATTGAAGCGGTTGGCTCCTCAGAAGATTGTAAATTTTATCAGCTAGTTTTATCTGTTTTTTTTGGGGGGGGGGAGAGTGCATATTTTGTTTTACATATAATAGAAATTCAATTGAAATATATTACAAATTAAACATCGAAATATTGGCTACCTAAATATTTAATATTGCTGAATAAATTCTCCTCAAATATCAGAAAAATTAATATTTGCAAAATAAAAATTAAAAACGAAATCCGCAAAACGCTAGCACCACATTTATACGTGAATTAACTGATAGAGTTTAGAACCATTCTGAAGGGGAAATTTAGGAGGGTCGATAAAAATGGCACAATTGTATGAATGGGAAAAATATCAAAAGATGAAAAATTTTTAGAATATATATAAAGGGAAAACATTAAGTAGTTTGTCAATTTTAAAAATATATTATATCTATATCTAAAAGCAGATAATTATCATTAGCTACCCTCCTTTTAAGGCGATTACGTGTGAATATTCTGAAAAATGTTATAGAATTTAAATGAAAGATCATTTTTTTTTTCATATTAAAATGATCACTTATTTCTAGGACATTCTAATTTTGGGGGACAAATAGCTAATTTTTAATGTGTGTCTAATTTTAAGTCTAACTCGCAGTGTCATAAACTCACACGAAATCACTTTAAAAACTAAAATATGCAGAATTTATCTCTAAAGCAAAAAATGCTTAACAATCTTGAACCCTACACCGGTAAAACCCCCTGGAAATAAGGATATCACTTTACATTAAATTTGGCAGCACTATTATTATCATTATTCACAATCGTGTATATTTTTGTCTGTTCTGAATATTTTAAAAATGAAATGAAATTACGATTTAAACATTTGTCAATTTTACAATATCTTTTTTATTTTTAGTTATGTGTATTTTTTATTTTTTTCAAATAAAATTAACGTTAAAATATAATATCTGTTCTGATACTATACTTTATCTTTTCTATCCTTGGTCAATGAAGGAGAAATTATTTAAGAATGACGATTAAAAAAAGTTACCCCAATCCCGAATGTCTCTTTTCGGAGGTGGCGGGGTTTTCATTACATTAAAAACTGACTTTGTGCCTAACTTTGCTATCGTAAGAAGGCAAGTAATTTTTTTCCACAAGTGGAAAACTTTGTTTCTATGTTTTTTTTATATTTGCTAAAAAATAAGCGCAATAAACTTAGATGAGGTGTTAACATATGCTGCCTGTTAAAAAAGTTGGTTCACGCTGACAATTAAATGTAATGATATACGTTGAAAAAGTACAAACTAATCAAATCATAAATGTTGGCTCTTTGTTAAAATGTAGAATAGTTAACAGTCGAGAAATTGTAAGCCATAACAAAAATCAACAAGTACCTTATACCAAACGCAGCAAAATTGAAGTGTATTTAATACGTGCTAAAATTGTTTACGTTTTTTTTTTTATTTCGTTTCTTTTAGCTGTCTTCACAGCAAATAACCGTTGGCGACTTCCTTCTTGAAAAGAATTATTAAAAACATCTATGCCTACTATTAACTCTAAATTTGAGAGTGTAACTAGAACTTAGTAGAATAAGTTATTTGTTTACTATTTTTCATGAATTAAGCCTTCCCACCCACTAAGCGATAAGCGGTCATTTGTTTATTTTTTTAAAATTCCGTGTGTAAAACCCACTTTAAACAACATGTTTTGAAATTAGAAAAAAAAAACTTAGTTTTAGCACATTAAAAGTATGCATGTCGGTAAATAATAAAAAAATTTTACATGGTAGTCACTGCTTATCAAGGCCCAGAAGCAACTCGGGGATAAGGGTTATTGCGTGTACAGTAATCAATGGGATAGTATCGTAGTCATCGTTAGTATTAAAGATTTGATAAAGTGTCTTACTTAAGGGGGTGGTTCATCAGGAATTTGTTTATGTTGGGCTTGAAGACATCCAAGTTTTAGTCAGGTGGGAAACAGACAGATGGAAAAGAGTTCCACTGGCGTGCACTTCTAAGAAAGAAGTTTTGTTCATGGAATATACGTTTTGGTTTTGGCACAGATAAAGAGTGGGGGAAATGTTTGACAGTGGTTTCAGCTAGACGGGTGTTTATCGTGAAAGATTGGCGAGGGGAGCCAGAGATTGGAGCTCAGACGAGCACTTACCATGGAAGTAACGATAAAACAAAGAAAAGCTCGCAACGTCTCTTCTGTGGGAGAGAGGTTGCAGGGACGAGAAATTTTACTGCGTTTAGTATAAGATTTTTCTGGCGTTGGTTTTTTATATAATTTTCAACTATTAACATCTCTACATTGTTACCAATTGAATAAATACTTGTAAATTAGTGCTTGTATCGTATTTGCATCTATAGAGACTGAAGCTCCTCCCCCAATAAAAAGTACTTGAAGAAATCGATGTTATAGCGAGTTTAAGAATGATTAACCGCAAAAGAAAAATGGTGGAAAAAAGCAAACAGTAAATAAATAATTGTTAGGAAAGGCAATAAATGCTACTTTTCTACCTACCTGAATAAGTTTAGATTATGCTTTAAAGTATTTTCAAGCGATTTTGTTTATTTTTTATAATCTTTAATTGCGGGTTTTGGGTGATAAATATCTCCAGATTTTCTAGAAAAACCCCGCTAGCCGCCAGATAAAAATTTTGCCGGTTAGATTGCAAACGAAATCTCTAGATCTAGCGAGAAAACAACTAAATTGCCAACACTAATTATTTCCCTTTGCCGGTAACGTCAAATATTCCCCTGGAAAAATTCTTCTATTTATTTATAAGAAAGAAGGTGTTTTAAAATCGATTTTCGATACTTATCGGAAGAATTTCTGTTCCAAACATATTTAAGAACACTGGCAGACATATAAATTACCTTTGTGTGAATTTTGCAAAAGATAGGCTCAACCGTTTCGGAACCTATGAGGAAGAAACTCAAACCCACACACGTACACACTCACATAGTCACTTTTATATAAAAGTAGATGATTATTTTATGTATCTATATAAATTTAGTTATATCTATTTTCAGTATTTACTTCGACGGTGCTCAATACGTAAGTAGAGCTAGGTAGTAAGTTTTGTAAATATATACAATTTTCCCAATTTCACCCTCGTGAAAAAAAAAGCCTCCTGAATCTTTACGAGGATGAAATGCGGAAAATGCTGTGTAGTTTAATTGTCACCCCATGCGCCGATGAGTAGAACAGCCGACGATCAACGCAATAGTTATAGGTTCAATCCACGGCTAAGGAAAGGCGCTAGTCTAGCCGAAAGTGTACTGTATTTGGATGAAATATATATATATATATATATATATATATATATATATATATATATATATATATATATATATATATATATATTCTCCTCTTCTGATGAGTACCATTCAGCTTTGAATTATTATGGCCTAAAGAGATTTTCTTTCTTTTTCTCCTCTTCATTCCATGATCTGATGATATGATAATATTTTATATAACTTCTTTCTTTCTCTCTCATCTCTCTCTCTCTCTCTCTCTCTCTATATATATATATATATATATATATATATATGTGTGTGTGTGTGTGTGTGTGTGTGTGTGTGGAGAGAGAGAGAGATGGAGAGAGAGAAAGAAATAGAAGCTATATAAAACTTCATTATCTTATCAGGTCATGGAATGAACAGGAGAAACAGAGAAAGAAAACATCTTTAGGCCATACTATTCCAAAGCTAAATGCTGCTCATCAGTAGAGGAGAAAAACCAGTGCTATATAAATACAAAAACTGGTTTAAGGACATTTATTTATTCACAGGCAGTTATCGCGTCTCCTTAGTTCGGTTTGGTTTTGGTGAGGCATATAGCTACATGTATAATAATGAAATTATGACACAAATTTACGCGTGTGTGCTTGTTTTTCTCACATCTATGTATATTGTATGTTTTTTTTATTTGAAATTAATCGTATATTTAATGAAATAAAAACAATCAATCGCCTAAAGTAAAATGAATTATTATAAAGTCCTATTATAAATAGACAATTCCCTTAAAATTCTTTGCCTTTTTAAGAATACACATGAATTAAAACGTTGAAATGTCTGCATAACTTTAGATAAATACAACATTGCCAATTATATTTATTTATAGTTTTATAAAAAATGGTTCAATAAATAATTTGATGACAAAACGAAATCGTAATTTAACTTTTAAAATTGCTTTATTAAAAAAAAAAAATAATGACATGCATATATTCGAACTATGGAAGCCATTAACCTATATGTGCATTCTTGTTCTTTTCCTTCAGATTAGTTTATTCGTATCCTGTTTTGTGGTTTTTTTAATCTTTGAACATTTTCACAACTATGCGAAATATTTTTTTTTCTTTTTTTTTTTTTTTACTGGGGGCTTCTGATTCTGATTATGTCTTCATTTGCTGAAGTTTTTAATTCTCTGCGTTTATATTTTGTCCTAAAACTTCTGAAATATCAACTATACGGTTTTAATAATAACTAGCGGGACCTGTGGAAATTCCACAGGGGACTCATCCATATGTAATAGATTGATGTTGGTATTATGTAGATTTTCAGTGTAAATGGAGACGATCTGATATTATTGTAGCTTTTTTGTTAAAACTGAAAAAGTATTTAATAAAGCTATACGAACGCCCGGCAAAGCCCGGTTGTAAAGTACGCTTAAGTATCATATTTTAATTCTTGCCGATTTAGTATATATTATTATATATAGAGTTACTGTTTTATAGATTTTTACATATTATAAAGTTACGATTTAAAAAATAAAAAATATATCCATATGACTTGGGTGCATTAGCTGGAATCGAAACCGAAATAAATCTTATGAAAAAAATATATATGTATATATATATACATATAACTTGAGTTCCTTCAGCCATAATCGAAACCGAAACCAAAATGTATGAAGAATTCTAAGTAAAATTATTTATGACAAGAAATGAAAGTACATAACAATTAAACGACCCGGGTGTAAGCATGACACAGAAAATAACACACACGCTATCGTATTAATATATAGATTACCACCATTATGTTTCTAGTGAAATATTAAACTAGAAAAGCTGTTTAATCATTTTATGGAGCTTTTTTTTATAAATAAAATGTAAAACGCTGTCTTAACTGAACGTAGACCCCACAATATTATTATACAAGAAAAAAAAACTATACAAAATGAATTTATCGAAAATGTTAGTGCTGTTTGATTTTAGAACAAGGCTTTATTTTAAATTACATCTTCCACAGACAGGCAGAGAAATTACAAATATAGTCATTTCCATACGATTCTGTCTATGATTTTAAGTATAGTTTCCTATCTTATTTGCTGTGTTATGTTTTGCCGATGGACCGTCTTTCTGGGTGGTTTTGAAAGACTTTGTCTTCACACTGGTGCTGTCAAGCAATGTTATCTTTTTAAACATTTTGTGGTTGGTTTCACGGTGTTTGAGTGAACCATTTCGTGCTGGAAATATAATCAAGTATTTTTTTCATGTTAATTTTAAAAACTGCCCTGAAGATAATGGCATATACGCAGTGGTTGCAGCAAAAGTTGTCAAATCTTAGTGTTAGTCAGAACTAATTCATCATTAGTATGGCACCACCCAAACAAGAGAAAAAGCCACTTATACGAGGAGTTTGTGAAAGATATTTTAAATATGGAAAACATGAACATATTATAAATGTGTATACTACGAAGGTCGTTCCAAAAATAATGTCTCCTATTATTCATTCAAAAACTAAAGCGTTGAAGAGTTACGAAGAGGAGAGAGGTACCATTAAAATGATTGACCTATTGTGTTTCAGAATTTATTTTCTGCATGGTCGCCACCATTCTCAATGCACTTTTGATGCTTCGGTCGTAAAAAGTCTGGAGCTTGCTTTGTCACTCACATCTCTATTACCATTCTGAAATCGACGAACCCATTTCCAAACTTTGCTGAAATTAACTGTATCGGCTTCGTAAACATTCAGCAGGCGCTAGTGAATATTTATCAGTTCGATTTTTCCTGCATAGAAGAATTCAGAGATGCATCTCTCCTTCTGACACACGTCTATGGCAGAGTTTGCTTTCTTAGAGTTTCATAACGTCAATAGCTGCAACAGAGAGATGAAACTTTCAGGTCATGAATGTATTAGTGCAGTCATAATAACAATGAATGTATTAGTGCAGTCATAATAACAATGAAATTTTCAATATCCTCTCATTCATTTGGCGAAATAAAAATAAGGGCATTACTTTTGGAACATCCTTTGTATATACCTGGGAGATATAAGTTCGTGTTGTGGTGTGTCTACCCTAAAAAAAAATAATGAACTCTTCCACTTGCTATAAAGATCGTGAGAATATGTCTCTCGGCGGTCATGCACAAGTCATGCGCACTTTACAGTCGGGCTGACGTATAACCACACTCTTTATGTGTTGTGTTTATTTATTGTTAGATATATTTTCTTCCCACTATATACCGAGTGCCGTCTTTCTTCCGGGCCCTTATGGAACCGCAGCAGTTATATATATATATATATATATATATATATATATATTACAGGATTCACTCATAAACTAATTAACTGATCATTATGAATTTTGGAACACAGTTGCTAGGTGTAAAGAGTTCAAATGTGGGTTATATTTGGTTTGTGAATTTTCAAGAAATAAGCATTAATTATATTTGAAAGAATGTAGCCAGCAGCAATTGTCGGTTTTTAAGACTTATCATTATTTAATATTTTTAAATATTTTCATAACGCGTTTCGAGCCTTATTTATTTCTCTTCAGATATTTTTAGTTAAAAGCTACTATATATATAGCTACTATATATATATATATATATATATATATATATATATATAGTAGCGTCCAAAAGTTAAGGAACGGTCGCTCGTTTTCTTTTAAATGGCTTCTAACTTTATCTATTAAAAAGGAAAAAAAAAATTTGGGTGAATTTTCCAATGTTTAATAATGGTAGTTAAGTAAAAAATGTTGTTTTTTTTTATTTTGAATACATATTATTTCTTTACATATAAACAAATTTAATTAAATTGCAGGTGTCAAAAAGTTAAGTAACGTGGGAAATTATTAATGAAAAAACAAAGAATCCTTTCAGTATTTAGTGAAAAGCCTCTTGTTTTCAATCAAACTATGGCATCTTTTACTGACAGACAGAACTAATCATTCACATGTTATAGGGGAAATATTGTTCCAGGATTTTCTTATACATTCCCATAAATCATCAAGATATCTAGGGTTTTTTTCTGTGATCTTATCACCAATAATTTTCCAAACATTTTCAATTGGATTCAGATCTGGGCTCTGAGCTGGCCAATCCATAACGCAAATACTGAATCTATTTAGCTCTTCCAAAACTATTTTTGCTTTATGTCAGCTGCGTTGTCTTGCATAAAGATATCAGAATCAGAAAGATTAGGAACCACATGTTCTCTAATCAATTCTCTGTACATTCGGGCATTAACTTTTCCATGAATCCTCACAAAGGAGAAAGCTTCTTTCTTAAGATATCATGCCCCATACCATTATACTACCCCTTCAAATTTTATTGTACTTTTAACGCACTTAGGGGACAATATTTCTCCATTTTTTCTTCTGACATGTGGTCTTTTGACTGATCCGAAAAGAGTGAATTTAGATTCATCACTAAAATGAATCTTTTCCCATTTTTTCTTCCCAAAACATATGTTTTTCGGCGAATAACAATCTGGCCTTTTTATTTTTAATAGAAATTAAAGGCTTTGAGAATGGACTTCTTGAAAATAATCAAACTTCATTTAATCTTCATGAGATCGTTTGTCTGGAGATTTTTTGCCTAATTTCGGAGGTAAAATCCCGGGATATCGAACCCGCAGTTTAAAGCGATCAGAACGAGATAATCGAGTGATTTTTTCTATCCTCCCTCTTAGTTGTTATTCGGGGTCGGCCCGATTTTTTTCTTTTCAGTCAATGGTAAACCTTTTTTTTATTCTATTTTAAATAACCCAAAAAACAACGCTTTAGGACCTGTTCAATATTTGATAGTTAATATGTCCTTAACTTTTAGACGCTACTGTATATATATATATATATATATATATATATATATATATATATATATATATATATATATATATAACTACTTCATTTAATCACATAAATTAATATACGAAAGTATGAATTTATGCGTAAACTTTAAGTATTTACTTCAACAGTATTCAATACGTAGGTAGTAAGTTATAAAATATATATGGCGATTAAGCTACACAGAATATTCCGCGTTTCATCCACGCTAGGATTCATCAGGCTTATATATATATATATATATATATATATATATATATATATATATATATATATATATATATATATATACTAGCAAAAGTACCCGTCGTTGACTGGGTTCAAAAACAGCCTACAGAAAATGAACTCTGATTTATGAAAGTATGATAGGTTATGAAAAGGAAGGGTTGTAAAGAGATAGCTTTGAATTTGGGGATATTAAAACCAAAGCAAAATATGATGAAAGTAAAAATAAAATAGATAAACCTCATAATTTATTATACCATACTCGTTCACACTGAAACACTTATCACAATATTCTGTAGATATATTAAAAAACCTTGTTAAACTTTGTGACATATTTCCATTCTATGGCGGTCAGGCGCGAACGAACACCCCATAATTTTATTATACCATATTTCTTCAAACTGAAACATAATTATCAAAGTATACTTACGCAGATAGATATGAAAAGTCATTACTAAATTTTGTGCCTATTTCCATTCCATCGAGGCCAGGCGCGAACGCAGACCCCACAATGTTATTATACCATTCCTATTAAAGTTAAAACATACTTATCAAAGTATTCTTATATACATCTATATCAAAAAACACTTGTAAAAGTTTATTTTTTTTTTTCCATACTTTGTGGACCAGGCGCGACGCAGACCCCACAATTTTAATGAACCACCGTTCTGCCAGATCAAACATACCCATTCCTGTGTCTCGATACATCTTCTATCATTATATATAATCAGTTTTTTTTTAAATAGTCAACCATATAGGAGCCTATTCGTGACCAGACACACATACACACACAGACATTCAGCTTTATATATATATATATATATATATATATATATATATATATATATACAGTTGTGCGCAAAAGTATTCGACCCCTACCAAAATTGTCTTATTTCTTTGAATGGATACTTCAATAATCTTTAAACCCTTCTTTAACGACTAAGTTCGAATAAACTGTATAGTTTTCAACAAAAAATAATAAAAAGTAATTAGTACTTGATAATATAAATAAATTTATTTACAAAAATAAAAATATGGATGTTGCAAAAGTATTCGACCCCTTTTCATTAATACTTGGTTGAAGCTCCTTTGACCTTGATTACTGCAAGTAAACGTTTCCTATAACATCTAACGAGACTTCTACGTCTGTTCACTGGAATTTTAAGCCACTCTTCTTGACAGTACTGTTTTACTTCAATCAAATTAGATGGTTTTCTTTTATGTACCGCAATTTTTAAATCATGCCATAAGTGCTCAATCGGATTTAGGTCTGGAGACTGGGAAGGCCATTCTAGAACTTTCACCTTATTATTCTTTAACCATGCCTTAGTGCTCTTTGAAGTGTGTTTAGGATCGTTGTCCTGTTGAAAGGTATACCTCCTTCCATGACCCAACTGGTTCGCAGACGGAACAAGATTTTCTTTCAGTATGGACTGATATTTTACTGAATCCATTCTTCCATCGATTATGGTTAATCTTCCAGTTCCATTTATACTGAAACAGCCCCACACCATGATTTATCCACCTCCATGCTTAACAGTTGGAACGGTATTCTTCACATTATAAGCAGTATTTTCTTTTCGCAAAAAATTGCGTTGCTGGTTGCGTCCAAATAGTTCCACTTTCGTTTCGTCTGAACAAATTATATTATTCCAGTAATCAATAGGCATTTCTAGGAACTTTTTTGCAAAATTTAATCGAGCCTTTTGATGAGCTTTGGAAAATAAGGGCTTCCTTCTGGCAATACGTCCATGCAATCCGGCACGATTTATTGCCCTACGAATAGTTGACAAGTGTACATCTGAGCCAGCATTCTTCAAATCGTTCTGCACGTCCTTTAGGTTAGATTTAGAGTCTATTGAAACTTTTCTAACAATTTTCCTAGCCCCACGTGTCGTAATTTTTCTTGGACGACCTGATCTGGGAAGACTTGATACAATCCCTTTTACTTTCCATTTTTTGATAATGGACATAATAGTCGACCGTGGTATAGAAAAACGTTTGGAAATTTTTTTATAACCTTCTCCAGACTGGTAGGCATCGATTACTTTCTTTTTAATGTCTTCAGAGTAGTCTTTGTTCTTTGTCATAGTTGCAGATTTGTTGACGTTGAAAAAGAATGTTTTTTTACTTGAAAAAATTATTCAATCATTCAATATGGCATTGAAGTTCAATTTGAACTGATTTTAGATTCAGTAGAGTCATAAATATTATTTATAGGAAATAAATACAAGGTCAGACTAAAATAATAAACTTAATGACGCTTTTATTTAAACTTTAAATTAAAGGGGTCGAATATTTTTGCAACATCCATATTTATATTTTTTTGTAAATAAATTGATATATATTATTAATCTCAAATAACTTTTCCTCATTTATTGTTGAAAAATATACAATTTATTCATAATTAGCCGTTAAAAGGCGTTATGAAAATTTTTGAAGTATAGATTCAACGAAACAAGAAAATTTAGACAGGGGTCGAATATTTTTGCGCACAACTGTATATATATATATATATATATATATATATATATATATATATATATATATATATATATATATATATATATATATATCCTAGATGCTGAAAAGACTTCTATTCTAATAATTTCTTCTCGTGAACTACTAGACTTTGGAATTTACTCCACATTTCCTTCTTCCATGACTGTACCAGCATGAAGAAATTTAAATGGAATGTCAACAAACATGTCTCTGCTGAACTTCCTACTTAGTGTGTCGTTGTAGACCTGGTCCCAAATAGTATCTCCTTACACCTAAGTGACTGTTGTGCCTTATTTGAGTGAATAAGTGTAAAAATATCCCGCATATTATCTTCAAAATTATCAAGTGTAATTGAGGGCATACTTAGCACATCCTTTTGTGAGGCATACGTATTCGTCATCATATTGTATGAAAGATTCTATTGTTGGCATTGGTTTCTCCGATATTTTTTCTAGTCAGAATTCTCTCTTAAAAGACATTGGTTACTTACAGAAGGAACCAAGCGTAGGTTGCCAATATCTTAAGTGAAAGTGATTTTGTGGAATGGGCTGGATTTGGATTTGGAACACACAGATCGTCAGTCTGTGTCATTAACTACACTCATCTCTTTTACTTATTATAATATAAGCCTGGGCATTAGGCGTTGCCTGGATGATTGGAGGTGTGTGTTGAGCCCCCTAAAAAAGTGGTAATAGGCAGGGAGGCTCGAACCCGTGCCGTGAAGGAGGAAAAAACGTGTAAAAAAGTGACGTCTTTGCTGTTGAGCCCATCGCCAAACCGGAAGTGACGAATATTTAATTAAGCCTAGTCAATTGAATAGAGGTGATGATTTTCGAAAATATCGGCGAAAAAAGCGACCCCTCCCTGTAGAAAAATGTCCAGTTGACGGTTAAAGAATTAATGTTTTTATCCAATTGTTCGATATTTGTCGTTCGAAGGTTCGGGCTTCAAAACAATACCGATCTCGTGAAAATTCGTCGCCTTTGTCGAAAGTTTTAGGCAGATATACAAACAAACATACATACATACATACATACATACATGATGATTGCTACTTCTTGACAGAAGTTTGCCATCTCTTCATTAAGTGGTATTGCTTCCGTGTGCAGGTAGATGACTCTTCAATCCAACTTTAGTCCTACATGAAAGTTTACAACATGGAATAAAAACTTTCCTTCTTGTAAAGGTAATCGTATGATAATATTGTGAATCCTCGAATGCCGTGTCGGGACACTTTTAGACTTGCAGATTAGACCAAACATATGACAACTTAGCATTGCCAGGTGTGCTGTAGAAGCCTTCTCATAAGACTGTTGTTCCTGTTTTGATTGTGTGATTTTATCTCATTAAAAAAAACAGCTTTTGATAAAAAGTATCTGCCACATTCAGTGCCCTTTATTTTCCGTGGAGAAAAACCATAGAGAAAGTTGTAAGATTTTTGAAGAGCAGCGTGTAAATCTTGCTGTCTTAAAACGCGTTTTAAGAAAGCAGGTCGAAAACATAATGTCAGAGAAATTGCAACAAGAACTGAAGTGCACTGTATGTTGCAGATACGTTTTTGTCAAAAGCTGGTTTTTAAAATATATACATACATACATAGGCCGACATACATTTATACAGACAGGTGAGATTTATATTATAGATTAGTATTACACCGTTATAATATGTTAATATTTGATTGTTTTTTGTTGTTTTTTTTTACAGAAAGACCACAGACCATAAAATGGCGTCTGGTTGAAGAACACTCACGAAGCCCTTTCACGCAGGTCAATGCAACTCACCTTCTAATCACTGCGAATGGTTTCTACCATATTTCCTGCTCACTGCTGATGCAAACCAACCACCAAAACGTCAACGTCATCACGCTGTTGATTTTTTACTCAAACGGAGCTAAATCAGTTTATACAAAGAAGACTTGGCCAACCGGCTTCAGCCGCTTCTCGCTTCAACAGACCATCGTGCTACATTTAAAACAAGGCGACTATTTCTATGTTCAGGTTATCCCACCCAAATATCTCATGCAAGATCCAACTGCCAGTTATCTCTCGATATCTCAGCAATGAGGCATACCACACGATGTACGAAGAATGTATATATCAGCTGGGTGCAGATCTGGGACTTTCAACTGCTGAGGTGCTAAGCTTTTCATTATGATAAAAAAACACTATTTATTAATTACAAAATAAAATGAGAAAATAAAATTAACTAAAAAACATGCACCTTTAAACTAATTAATTGAAGTATTCCATTTTCTGCATAGAAAATAAGTATTGTCGTTGACAATTAGAAATTATTGCACTGGTACCCCTTCAACTTAAATACACTCGACCAACCCGACAACCAGCAAAATCCCACCTTTTCACTGTCGAGATTACTGTAGTTTCCATCTGAACAAGTTCTTTCCTCGAACCTGTGACCGTTGGAATTCCACCCTGCCTCCTGTGCCAATGTGCAGAAATTTAAACGTAATGTGAACAAACATATTGCTGCACAACTGCCCAGTTAGGATGCCCCTATAAACCTGGTCCCTAATTCACAGTGATCCCTTACGTCTCGATGGCAACATGGCTTGTTTGGGGTAAATAAAAAAATAATGAAAACGTTTTTAGTACAGATTTTAAAACAAAACTAACATTAATAATAATTCCCTTCGCACTTTAAAAAAAAAAAAAAAAATTAAAAGTCTTCTTTCTTGGCATTTTGGCTAGGAGCAGAGTGTAGTATCTGTTCTCATACTACACTATATTTTCTGTTCTTTGTTAGTAAAGGAGAAATCTTTCTAGATTGAAACGATTTTTATTTTTGTTCTCATTCAACATTAGGGAAGGTGGATCTTCCCATATTAAAAACTAACCTTGTGTCTAAATTCGTCCTCGTAGGGTGGAGGGGGGGTTAAGTAAGTAATAACATTTTTGGTTCTGAATTCTTTTAAATCAGGATTGATTATTCGTATTTTTTGGATTTTTTTTTTTACGACTTTTTTCATCTTGAGTATTGAAGTACACATCATTTATAAAAATTACACTCTTTTAGACGTAAAAAAAATTCAATTCTCAGTGCCTGTGTGGTACCCAAGATACAATTACAATTTACAAAGGTTTTCTACCCGCTCATATCTGATGGATCGAGAGCATGTCACCCATGTGGATTAAATAATGGTTTCTGTTTGAAAAATCCATGCACATTATCGTGTTCGACACAAAAATTATCGCGTTTGGCAAACAGATTCCTGAGTCCGACAAGATACACCTGAAAAAGGTCGGAGGCTACATCGACCCGACCGTTGTGAAAATAACACTCGAGATGAGAACAGTAGCCTAAAAAATCCCAATAATACGAGAGAGATCCTTTTCCGTTATTTTTCCATAAAAAATCATCCATTATTTTTCATCGAATATCATTTAATATTCTATCTTGCACCATGGTCCATTAAAAACATTTTTTATATCTTTCTCCGAATCAATTTACGCATACAGATTATTTTGAAACGACTTTTACATTTGCAAAAGTTTGATCCATTAAAAATATTAAATGACCCAACACCACCCCTCCTCCCAGAATGTGTGGCCTTAATATATGTAGCTTAATACTGAAGGCCAATGTGTATATATTTGATGGATATTTCCCACGCCCTGCAAATCGATTTCAACACTTTGGGGACCTCTGTCATGCAGCGTACGTGGATTCTTTTGATGGCCTTCATCTACAGAAGAGACTTAACTGAAAAATTCAGCAGCTACTTATTTTATATATCTCTATATTAACAGACTTGTGTATATATAAAAAAAATTGGCAAACGTTTTTCGAAAGCATCTTGAAAAAAATTTTTTTTTTAATTTTGTACAGACAAAATGCCTTTGTAAACACTTTTTAAGATGCAAATATTTTTTATTAAAATAATTAGATTTTTTTTATCTTGTTTTTTTTTTTTTCTCTCATTAATTTCAGATAATAAAATATCCACCCCAGGGAAAGTGTTTAAAAAAATCACACACAGACACACACACACACACACACACACACACACACACACACACACATTAGGAGGTATATTTGATAAAACAAAACCAAAAAAAAAACAGGGGAAAAGTGTTCAGTACGTTAGTATTCGATTGAAACAACTTGTATTGATTTAATCAAAATCCCAAGGTTGAAATAAACACACACACACGCACACACATATGTCTATATCTATCTATCTATATATATACTAGTAGATTTACTAGTATGTATATATATATACATATATATATATATATATATATATATATATATATATATATATATATATATATTAGTAGATCTACCCGGCGTTCGCCGGTATTAAACGTAACGTTAAATTCCTGTAAAAACAATAAAATAAATAAAACGGAAAGAAACTTAGAATGTGAATGTGAGTATTATGTCGTTTTGTTTTGTTTTTTTTTTCTTTTCTAAAAAACAGAAATACTCGAGCTGAGATCGAAGCAAAAACTTAAAGACAGTGAGTCAAGTACGATAACCAGCTTTCCACGATCTTTAAAAATTGTTATCAATCCCACTTATTCTTAACTATCATCAATCCCACTTATTCTTAACTATCATTCTTAACTATCATCAATCCCACTTATTCTTAACTATCATTCTTAACTATCATCAATCCCACTTATTCTTAACTATCATTCTTAACTATCATCAATCCCACTTATTCTTAACTATCATTCTTAACTATCATCAATCCCACTTATTCTTAACTATCATTCTTAACTATCATCAATCCCACTTATTCTTAACTATCATTCTTAACTATCATCAATCCCACTTATTCTTAACTATCATTCTTAACTATCATCAATCCCACTTATTCTTAACTATCATTCTTAACTATCATCAATCCCACTTATTCTTAACTATCATTCTTAACTATCATCAATCCCACTTATTCTTAACTATCATTCTTAACTATCATCAATCCCACTTATTCTTAACTATCATTCTTAACTATCATCAATCCCACTTATTCTTAACTATCATTCTTAACTATCATCAATCCCACTTATTCTTAACTATCATTCTTAACTATCATCAATCCCACTTATTCTTAACTATCATTCTTAACTATCATCAATCCCACTTATTCTTAACTATCATTCTTAACTATCATCAATCCCACTTATTCTTAACTATCATTCTTAACTATCATCAATCCCACTTATTCTTAACTATCATTCTTAACTATCATCAATCCCACTTATTCTTAACTATCATTCTTAACTATCATCAATCCCACTTATTCTTAACTATCATTCTTAACTATCATCAATCCCACTTATTCTTAACTATCATTCTTATTTCATTCATTTATTCTTAAGCTTTTATGTGAACGATTCGCGCATGCGCAGTTCTGAAACAGTTGACAAACAGATAAAAATCCGATGACCCTCAAGTACCAAGTTTTCTATTTTTACCTTTTAACAGCCATCTGTCCGGGTGAAAACCAATTAAACAGTCTTATATCTCTGAATACCTATATACCAAATTTCAATTCTATAGATCAAAAATTAAAGTGTAATGGTTGAAAGTTGTCCTCACACACATGTTCACTTATACACACACACACACACACACACACACACACACACATATATATATATATATATATATATATATATATATCGATTTGTGGAGCACTAAAATATGCTCTCATTTTGAAATGAACTCTTTGTGCAAACAAATCCAGCTTTCGACAATGTTTATCATTGAGATTCCACTTATTGTCAGCAATTACAAGATGATAGTTAATGGTTAAAAGTGCCGAATGCCATTTAATATTTCATCGATGGACGACAAACACACACACACTAACGCATACACACACACACACACACACACACACACATATATATATATATATATATATATATATATATATATATATATATATATATATATATATATCGCGTAACGCCGATACTCATACAATCATATAAACTACAGACCGGAAGCTCTAAGATGGTGTTTCGCTCTTTTCTGCGTTCATCAGTAGAACAAATCTCAACACAGGTTTCGAAACCGATGTCACTTACATGCGAGACGAGTACGCTGTCACCTGACCCACTACGCCACATATAGAAAAGTCTATTGACATAGATAAAGCAAACTGCTGCAAAATCCGACTGTTGAAAATACCTACTCCTTCTTAATCATCCAACTACAAACAACCGAAGCCGATGTCTCACAAGTTGGATTTTACAGCTGGTAGAACGATGCGACAAGATAATCCAGTGCGTAAATTAATATACATATTGTTTTAACAAAAACAAAGACATCAAAGAATGGATTGCTAGCAACAAATAACGTATTTCATCGTAAGTTATAATTGTTTCAAAACTATTCGGACAAATTCAAAGATTATGTCGTTTGAAAATTTTCACAAGAACAGGTTTTCTTTAGACTTATTGAACAGAAAACACTTTAACAATAAAACAATATGGAAACCATTTCCTTTATAAGGAAAAGAAAGCAAGCGAAAATATTTTACCTATATCTCATCCTTGCAAAGTTTTATTGTGAGCTCAAACATACTCCAATAAAAACAAAATTTATTGGTATATGAAGGATTACTGAGTTTGGAATTATATAAACCCAGTAAAATTCGGGATACTATATATATATATATATATATATATATATATATATATATATATATATATATAGTTAAGTGTTAGTTTTACTTATTTAGAATTGCTTTAAATTTTCATCGCTCATTCATTTTGCGACCAAATTTCAAACAATTTTTACAGTTCATAAGTCACCTTCTCAGCTATATTTTGAAATATTTCTTTCGATCATTAAAACAAAGGTTATAATTAAGTGACTGGTGTCCAAAAGTCCTCAGAATTAATAAGAAACGTGAGAAACGGTTTTCTTCTAATTGGCTGTTAGTTACCATGACAACTTTTTTTAACATTGACGTTTTATCTCCGGTTTTCAATGTTTTTTCCTAAAAACAGGGTATATTAATAAATGAGTTACAATTTCCATAATGTATGTATTATCTTATTATTTTATTGTAATATTATTTTTGTATATACAAATAATTTATAAATAAATATAAAAAAAACGAAGACTTTAGGATTTTGTTGTGTTAATTAACAACAATAATATAGAGAGGTTTGTTTATTTTTACACTGATCATAACGCTAAAGATAGACAAGGATGTTTAGTGTCGTTTATCTTGGTGTCTGTACGTAGCAGGAGAAAAGGAAAAGCTAATATTTTTATTCGTAATGCCTGCATTCGACCTAATAATAATTGGTTCATGTTTTAATTTTTAGCATTGCAGTAAACATGTCTTTATAGCCCAGTCATTAGCGTCAAAGGAAAAAATAAATCGTAAGTTAAACGTTTTGGTTGCGACTCTTGGTGATGACGCACGACTAATTTTTTTTTAACTTATTAGAGCCAATATAATATAATAATAAATACGAAATCTGCATAAATAAAATATATTTAAGCGTATTTTAAGACCGGATCAATGCCGGCGTCCTACAAGAATATATATATATATGTGTGTGTGTGTGTGTGTGTGTGTGTGTGTGTGTGTGTGTGTGTGTGTGTGTGTTTGCGCATTTTTGTTGTAAAAATCTAATGGATAAACATCTGAAGAAGTTGGTGGGGACAGGATATTTTTATGGAAACATAAATCGTAAAATTGCCAACTCATCAATGAAACAGCTGTAATGGAAAAAATCCAGGAAATAAACGGTTATAAAAAAGAAAACGTGAGTCTTTGAATTTTCAACAAAATTTTGCACTATATATGCTCTGTCCCTATTAAATAGACACATTGAGCTTAACCCCAAATTAACGGTGACTGGTTTTCAAATAACAATCTAGACCAGTTAAACTAAAGCGGTATACATTGAAAGTAACGATATTTAAAAAACAAACTTTTAAAAAATTATATATATATATATATATATATATATATATATATATGTATATATATATATAATTATTTTAATACCCACACATACTAGTGTTTCATCCTTTCAGAATCATCAGTGGAGGAAGTTACGATTGCCGCTGGTCGTAGAATTAGAACCCTGAAATGAAGGCATCTCTGTGTCCATTTGCAAGGTATATAACCACAGGGCTACCGTAAACCGCAAGTATATTCAAGAGAAATTGAAAATTTATAAAGATATAAACGCTAATAAATGTCAACCTACAATGATTAAGCGACTGGGAGATCACGATATCGCACGTAAGCTAACTATCTGACTTCTTTCACATACAGTGCTCAACTGTTAAGAACCAAGCTTATTAAATGGACCGAAATAATTATAATTATGAATAATTTTTTTTTTTAATACACTCAGACCTATATATATATATATATATATATATATATATATATATATATATATATATATATATATATATAAATATATATACATACATATATATGCATATATATATATATATATATATATATATATATAGTGTAAACACATGCAGCATGTTTTCATTCAAACGGAATGCACGGAGTGTTTTTGCTTAATGATCGTTTTTTATAATTTTTTGAATTGTCATATGGTCAAATTTATGTAAGAAGTCTCAAAATGATGTAATGTAGGCAAACCATGAGGTGTCTGAGCTTTTCTTCCAATTTTCGAATTTTTAATCACGCCCAAATGCATTGTATTTCCTTTTGGTGGATTGATAGTTGCTATTTCCTCTTATGAGTTAAGGGCATAATTTGATTAATATAATAATTAATTGGATGATTTTGTTGTTATTAACCAGATACTGTCCAAAAGTGTAAATGTCAACTGAATTAAAGAAATAAATTTTAAGTTGTTCAACATCATGAAATTTGGAATATAGACTTTTGTAATTTATTCTATATATAAGTATATATATATATATATATATATATATATATATATATATATATATATAGTAAGTTATAAAATATATATGGCGATTAAGCTACACTGAATATTCCGCGTTTCATTCTGAAGAGTCCTAGTGTGGGTGAAACGCGGAATATTCAGTGTAGCTTAATCGCCATATATATTTATAACTTACTAACTAGGTCTACCTACGTATTGAGCACTTTTGAAGTAAATAATTAAAGTTTACGCATAAATTTATACTTTCGTATATTAATGTTATGTGAGTAAATGAAGTAGTTATATATATATATATATATATATATATATATATATATATATATATATATATATATATATATATTGGATGATTACGTACCCAGGCACTTTAATACGTTATTGCTATATTAAAAATTTACTTTTGTTAATTTTTTTGATAAAATTACAAAAAATATACTATTAAGGAAAAACACTGTGCTATTTAACAATATATATATATATATATATATATATATATATATATATATATATATATATATATATACTAACTGATTTCATTAAGCTCCATAAAAACTGAAAGTCTGACTTAAAAACACAAAAATAAAGTACAATGGTGAAGGTTTGTGAAAAACAACATACTTATTTTTTGAGTTCGCATTAAAATGACCAGAAACTAGTCGAAATGGATTCAGATTTTGAAAATAAATATATGTTTGCTGGTTTTGTTTATGATGAGGTCACTAAATTTTTCGATACTAAAAACATATTATTTTCCATGTTATTAATGAACAATGAGAAGAATAGTATTTCAAAAAAGTTTTAGAAGCTGACTGCGTTAGATAATCTTTCAGTAGTATTGTCCCATTTCAGGTGAAAACATTAACTGTCGTTTCGATGCTATAATTATCATTTAAGACGGAGACTGGTTAAGAGGAAGCAAAATATGATTGATTTTACGAAAAACAAAAAAAAATATTGGGATTCTTTTTTAAATTGATGATCTTTTAAACCAACATATTTCAGATGAAAACATTATTACGTACTTACATATAATGTCAAAGTTACTGTATATTCCAAAAATTATGCAAAATGATTCTGTAGAAAAATAATTACAAGTAAAAAATGCATTCATCGAATTATCGTGCTTTGTTGCATGTTTTAATGTGAAGAGTTCTGCGATTAATTCTGTGTGATATATAAGGGAGATAACCCTGGACTTAAATGTACAAATTAAGGGTCTGCCATTTTTAAATCAACGCATTCCAGAACGTACTTGTGGACTGATTTTTCTGTTTAAAATTCATCTATCACATTCTGGACTATTTTCATAATGTTTCGAATTTATAACTTATTTTGTCATGCCATGTAAATACATAATAATGTTTTTATCTTAAATACGTTGATTTAAAAGATCACCATTGTAAACAAGCACCTTATTTTGTTAAATAAATTATTTTAAAAATCCAAAGAGAGTTGTGTTTTAAGGCTATGACAATGCAGTCGTGAAGGAAAGGCGGCTTTGTGTAGGAGACAAAGTAAGTAAACTAGTGACAACCAGCATGATATATTGAACCAGGATTGCGTCGTGGTGTTTTGTCCTCAAATTGTTAGGGTATACCTCATTCCCAAGAAAAAAAAAGAAAATATGTGCAATCACTCGATGTAGGTGTGTTTATGCAAACTACAAAATTCTCCTCATTTTTATAAATATTTAACTGTTAAACAAATATTTTTATATAACACATTAAATACTTTATTTCTCTTAACCAGTCACCTTTTCAAGTTTTTATATTAACTGCGTTAGAGAACGTCGATTGCCAGAAAGAACCGTGTATTAGTTAATTAACTAATTTAAAAAAAAACAACTTTGTTTTGTTTTTCTATTTCACACGTTATACTACCTTGATTTTAACACCAATGCGTTCAGCATGTGATAATATCTAAAAATAATGCAATGTTACAATAACTGCATATTGTCTTTCCAATATAATTAGATGGGTCGGGAAAATAAATGATTACTAAAGACAGACTAATCTGCACAGAGAGATTATCACAATGATTTAGGTCAATATTTTGTTGCAAGATATTCTTGGGGTAGAATTTTGAATCAACTCATTCTTCTTCTTGTGTCGTGGCATTTTCCATACCGTAGATAAAATCATGGTCAGTGTTCTCCATAGGCTTCGATCCATTGTTGGTCCGATTCCTCTGAAGACATCACATGATTTGAACTTGAATACATTGGGTGAGTTGCTATTACCTTCCCCAGCGCAGTGGCTTCTGACTCGTTTGTTTGCATCTATCCGTTGTCCTTATATTATCCGCATAGCTGCAATCGACTAACGTAACTCTTAATACCATAGAGCCGTTGATCTGCTAGAGATTCATCCTCTTCCTTGGCCATCCAACGTCCTGTGCCGACGTAATAAGAGTTATCTTCTCCTAGATGCATGTCTTAACTAAGACTAGGGATGCATCTCTCCCATTAAATTAATGCGCCTCCAGATACCAACCTGGAAATTTCTTATGACTCGGCGCTGTACATACAACGCCAAGTCTTCCTAAATAGTCACCCATCTGGTACTGGCCAGACTCATCGTTGCTTAACTTTGGTGATTTGGCGGGAACCGGTGTGTCAACGTGATTGTGCCGTACCTCTGTGTTAATATTTGTTCAAATTAGTCTATCGTTTTTGTTTCGATCTTTATTTATGTATATATATATATATATATGTGTGTGTGTGTGTGTGTGTGTGTGTGTGTGTGTGTGTGTGTGAACACCGTTGGCCTTGTTGGCAGCCTGAAAGACATCACTTTTGATTGGTATTGATTCCCTTCAAGGATGATTTATAAGAAGTCTCGAACGTTCTGCTATGTTTGGATGAATAAGTCGATTCTCTCCGTTCTAATTGGTTGCCAATCCTTGAATGGATAATCTATTATAAGACTATTACGTCATGAAGTGTCAATTTGATTCTGCAACAGAAACTGTTTATAATCTGGAAACATCAGAAAAGGATAGTAAGCCTCCTATAAGTCTGCAGCAATTTTCACCTATCCGTAAAACTTGATTAACAGACCGGAAATTTCTATCTTGGAACTACTAGTTGAGCTCTTACCTCTCTCTAATTTAGAAAAGGAGCACTGTAACCCTTCTTTGGTTTAGGAAACTAATTTCCCTATTCATGGTAAGTGTTCCTCTCATATTTCATAGATTTTCTTTTGTAGGTTTATTCTTAAAGGACATTTCCTTAAAATAAAAACTATGTCTTGGTTAGATAAAATGGTCAGTTGAGCATCCCACTCGGAACTCAATATGATAAGGCAAATTTCAACTATGGTCGTCGTAGGAATGGACTAGTCTATCTCCACTGAAAGAGAATGGACGTCATAATATTCTACAGAGGCAACGTGTAGAACTACTGAATTATAGTCAGTAAATAGCTACAATCACGTGCAGACATTATTATCTATTTTTCTTTGTTTTATTTTATAGAAATTGCAATATTTGTATATTTACACGTGGAATAAAAAGCATTCTAACACTTACTTTAATGTGTTTAATTCAAAGACAACGGGCCAATCAGAAGATGTTTGATAAATATTAAAAACTAAGATTTGTATATTTTATATGCATTCTTCCTTTCGTATTGCCATCCCGCACTTAAGGTTTTGGTTAATAAAGGGACGGTTATTGTGTTGTTTTCCGATTAAAAAAAATTGCTTCCGAATTTTCTTTGTTTCTCTTTTAAAAACAAAAATCATGAAATAAAAAAATATATATACTTTTCATTACCCCAAATATTAACCTTAAGTTCGAGTTGGTAATATTAATAAAAGAATATATTAAAAAATTCACTTTTAATATGTATATATATTTCAATTACCAAACGTTGGTAAACGTACACAATAGTTAACATTGGAGAACTCGTGAATATAAAAGCGTACAGTTTATATTAAAAGCATTAGAATGAAATTCACTACTCAACCTTCCTAGGTTAACTTGTGGAAATGGTTTGTAAGATTTTAAAAATTTTCGCAAAGCGTTTTTACACTTTAAAAATGGCGTTTTCAAATAATATTTGGTAAAATGGCATAACGATCGAGATTTGGCACTTTTGTTATGGAATATTTTCAGTAATCAACGGTGAATTGTGAAAATCAGTTTCCTGTGAATTTTACACATGAGAAAATTATGGTTATGAGTAATTGTGAAAAGTAAATTCTTTCATTGGAAATTTTGAATTTTATTATTATGATTGGAATGTTTTCTTTTTTATAAATACTCAATGGAAATAGTTTTTGCACAATGTCCCCCTCCTCATGTTAAGAATGGCTTTCTAAATAATAAAGTTATTATTTAGAAAGTGCTAAAGGTGATTTGTCAACTATTTGTACTATTTAATAAACAAAAGAAAATGTGCTTTTATCCAAAAATAAAAATAGTTAATGTGACCGGAACATAATACAGTGGAAACCGACTTTTTCACTTCAACGTTCTGTTGAATATATTCTTAGCCGGAAGTCGCAAATTTGATTCGTTATGACATTTTGCCTATATTTTTCGGCTTACAAGTTCTGGAATATTAATGTTTTTTGTAAAACCAATTCGTCTCCTCCCTTGAGGCTTGCATTCGCGAATATCCACTGGCTTAGAACTAATTTAGTTTATATTGAATCATTTCTTCTAGCAAACTCCCAGGATATTTTGGCGCTAAGTGAAACTAACTCCATTCCCTCAATCTACTTTAACATGCCTGGTTATCTCCCACTTTGCCATAAGGACTCAGACAGATATTTACACGGGCTTGGAGCCTATATTCGAAACACCCTTCCCTTGACTAGAAAATCAAAACTAGAATCAGACGACCAGAACTACATGTGCTTTAGACTTAACCTACAACGTAGCGTTAGTTATATTTTCTTTACTGCTCTCCTTCGATCCAGGATTGTACGCTAATCAACCAAGTCTCTGACAGCATAGATACAGCATTCTTCCTTGGTACTAGCGCGCAAGTACATGTATTTGGTGACTTTAATGAACACCACAGGCTTGGTTTCTCTACTTACACACACGCAGCTGGTAACATAACGCATAGCTTCTCTATATCTCATTCTCTATCACAAAACAGTTACGTTTCCGACCTGTCTCCTAGATCGACAAAATTAACAAGCCTCACTTCTAAATCTATTTCTGGCAACTTTTCGCGATGATTGTGTAACGAATGCCCATAGTCCACTCAGGAATACTGATCACGCTGTGATAATGGTAGCAATCGCCCTAAGCTCTAGAGCCAAAACTGAAGAGCCATTGCTCAAAACGACAAGGTACTGTAAAAATACTGACTCGGGAGCCATCTGCGATCTCATCAGAGATGCCACTTGGGGAAATACCTTTTCTCTTCCTGCAGAACAGTACGCAAATGGAACCACTGAATGGTTTAAAGCGGCAATTGAAGCACATGTTCCCACACGGAAGTTCTATAGCAAACCCCACTCTCCCCAATGGTTTACTTCTACGTGTGCAGCTACCATTGCTCAAAAGCAGAATGCACACCGCAGATTTATTCGATACAAGTCCAGTACAAATAATATTAGGTAAATAAAGCGGATGAAGCAAAACTTCACAATTGAAACGCATGATCTTTTCTTAAGTGGCTCTTGTTTCTGAGATCTTGCGTTATTATCGTGAATAGACAAGGTATTAAAATGCCAATTCATCGGTAAATCTAGAACTGTGTACAACTTAGGAGACTTCAAAGTTATAAAGTAACAGAAACGACATTACATTATTTCCAATCTAATACTAGACAGAATATTACCTAACCAATTTTCTCCCCAACAATTATATTTTCTCGGTGTTAAAAAATGCTAGTCACGTAATATGGAATATAAAATAAGTGATTCGTCTCTTTATTTTAGAAGGGTTGTGAAAAGCAAGAGGGATTATTAATTTATGAAATAAAATGAAAAAACGAAGGAAGGTTTGATTACAATTGTATCGGTTAATCGATAATGATATTAACATAACGTTTGTTTCGGTATTCCAGATCTCTCTCTCTCTCTCTCTCTCTCTCTCTCTCTCTCTCTCTTTCTCCCTCCACCTCTCTTTATATATATATATATCTACTTCTACTTGTGCAGCTACCATTGCTCAAAGGCAGCATGCACACCGCAGATTTATCCGATACAAGTCCTGTACAAACAATATTAGGTGAATAAGGCGGATGAAGTAAAACTTCCCAATTGAGACTCATAATCTTGTCTTACTGCTTACTTCCCATATACATTTTAGAACTTACTATATATATATATATATATATATATATATATATATATATATATATATATATATATATATATATATATATATATATAAGTTTAATGATTAAAACGACAGTAGGGTGTTGGGTTTTTACATCGAGATTCAATTCGAACGAACGCCAAATGCGAATGGCTTGTATAACCACCCTCTCTCTTTCTCCGATTCGTTTCGACACGCTTTTCTCTTCATTTCGAAAAGCAAATCAAAGTTTTCACAGGAACGTGTAAACTCAATATCCTCCAACTAATGAAAATCGTTTTAAACCTAAGAAGTAACAACTCTACGTAAAATTAACGAAACCTATACAAAGCCCTGACTTGGTCAACGAAATAAATGTTCTTCGAGGCTACACCCGGGATATGACTCGACTTTCAGCATCAACAACACCTAGTGAAGAGCTCCATGATGAAATTCCATTAAGCCACCTGCTACTTATCCAGTAACATACGAACGCACGCATACACACAACAGAACTTTGAAACGAACTTCATCACGATTTTGTCATTCATTCATGAATTGTAAAACTTCTAAACAAAATTTGGTCTTTCAAAGTGTATTTTACATCTCTATAAAATTGGTGATATATAAATGTATTTTCCTCGTTAACTCATGTTTTCTCGCTTTGAGTTTCAAAATCCCGTTGTTAACTGGTGTCTCATTTATAACATTTATGTTTTCATTCATTATTCGACATTTTTTTTAATGAAAATCGCTTAAAACAAAGCATAAAACCAATGATGTAAGGAGCAAAAGAATAGTACTTCAAAATCAAACACTTGCTAATGATAAGTGAGAGATAGAATAGATTTAGACCCAGAAAACAGTAATTTTCCATACTTTGTAAGAAACAACGCTCATGGAATGTGAGGACGAAAAGACAAAATAAAGGAATTAAGCTGCATTTATATTAATTAATGACACTTCTCTGTGCACTTTTCAAAGACTGTAACTATTGTCAAAATAAACACGAGCTGCACCACAACTTCTTTAAAAAAATGTGTAATTACATCCCTTGAGACATAGCTCTCACATGTTATCTATCATCTTGAATTAATAAGCAGTATGACTTTCTCGCTTTGAGACTATTTAAACATTTGACAACGATATGCAAAATTTCCCTCTAAAAATATGGGTTAAGGAAATAGACTTATTACACTGTATTCTTTGTTTTGTGCACAATAAAAATTTATATTTGAAATTTAACTTTTTCAAATCATAAAATTTAAATTTCTACATTATGATAGATATATATATATATATATATATATGTATATATATATAGTAATTTATAAAATATATATGGCGATTAAGCTACACTGAATATTCCGCGTTTCATCCACTCTAGGACTCCTCAGGCTTATGCGCGAATTCTGTGGTTGTTTATCGTTTTTATATGCTCCTCTTCTATTGAGATTTTAGTTAGCCAATCAGCTTTCTAGTATCCACCGCGCCCTTCCTATCAGCCAATTTATGTGGATCCTAGGCCACAGTTAGCCAATTGTCGACCAGGGTCTGAATATTATAAGAGTTTTCTTTGCTGCCAAAGTAAAACCAAAGCATGGCTTCGCCGCATTTCCAATGTTTTAGCCCATACTTGCTTAATACACATAGCTTCTCATGAGACTTTTCGTTTTCGAAATTACGGACATGATCGACACGAAATTCTTTCCGTAATATTTTTTGTAATGTTGCAGGAATAAAAATTTAATCGTCGCACATATAAAAATATTTGCTAAACGCCTTTTCTTTTGTTTCTTCGATTGTTGCAAAAAGCTCCCTACTAGAATTACACAATGTATTTTCTTCTACCTTAGTTTGCAAGGAGTAATCACTGTATCTGCGAAGAATTTGCTATATTTGTGGATAATCCGCCTGTGAGGCCGATTTTTAATGATGGAAGACCATCCATTCCGTAATTTCAATTGAGGAGCAAAAGTTTATTTACAGTGTAAGTTTGTGTTACAATATTTTTATATAATATTAGGGTATGATGAAAGAAAATTGGAAGGGTTTATTTATGGACACTAGCGACGGATCTGACCAATCAAATAGAGCCACATTCTGCTAGCAACCAATCAGAAATCAGAATTGTTAGAATAAAATATTGAATGCAAGATCTTTAAGTTTAAAACTTATACAGATAAGCTATCCATAGAAAACTCTTTTTCATCTTTAGTATTTATACAGATTAGTTACCAATCGGAAACTCTTCTGATATTAAGTATGGATTTCAATTTAGAAGTTTTTAACCCATCGCCCTTTTTATCTTTGTCTATAATGTTAATTGGATTGTTGTTGCTTGATGTCCTGTTTGTATTCGAAAATGTGGGATTTAGTATTTCTGGCCATATCATCGATACAAAGCATCAGACACGAGGCACATTTTATTTTATAAGTGCCTACTAAGGAAGAACTGTCATGAATCACGGCAACCAAACTCAAATTCTTTCAATTTAGACCCTTTAGAAGATATTTTTCCGGCTATAAACTAAATCGAATTTGTTCTATAGATCCAAATACCCCTATAAATCAAGTTCAAATTCATAGGTTTGTAGAGCTTTGTTCGACACTCCACTCAAAAACACACACATACCCACAGACAAGTTCCTTATATATATATATATATATATATATATATATATATATATATAAATATATATATATAAATATATATATATAAATATATATATAAATATATATATACATATATATATAAATATATATATATATACATATATATATATAAATATATATATATATATATATAAATATATATATATATATAAATATATATATATATATATATATATATTGTTTCATGTATCCACATAAATTTTTATAAGGAGGTCTGTTTTATCATGGAATTTAGTATTTACTTAAAAAGTTCTCAATTCGTGAGTAGGGACAAGTAGTAACTTATGAAATATATATATATATATATATATATATATATATACAAGCTAAATAAATATATAATATATATAAATATATATAAGCTATATATATGATATATATAATTATATATAAGTTATATAATATATATATATATATATATATATATATATATATATATATATAAATGTGTATCAGCTACACAAAAATTTTCGCGTTTCATACTGATAAGGATTAACCTGACGAGTCCTGATGAGGATGAATCGCGGAAAAATCTATATAGCTTAATTGTTATATTTATTTTCATAAGTTATTAAATATTCCTTTTAACTTAATTAACAATGCATACGAACCACACCATAAACCTAATCAAACAATATAGTACATTGACTACAAATCTAATAATCTTAGCTCAGTAAAGAAATCTACTTTTCCTAGTATCTCTAAAAAGTCTAGATTATCTTATAATGAACAAATATTTAATATGAAGAAAAATATACTTACGAAGCATCATCTAGATCACCATATAATGATGAAATTAATTATCTTAAATATGAAACTAATGGACTACGTAGAGGTAGGGTTAGGACTAGGTTACCACCTATGCTATATGACATAATATGGCGATAGGATGTTCTAGGTAAAAAAATTCTAGAACCAATATAATAAGCACAGGTATCTCTGATCTTAACATAATAAGAACCCCAAACAAGCGTTTTAAAAATAAGAAGAGGAAAAGCATGCGTAGAAATTGTATATGGTTTAATCCACCTTATAGTGTGTGCATCCTAAATAAGGTACCTCCCAGATTATTGGTAAAAACTTTCTGAAAAGTAGTAACATAGGTAATTTCATAAACAGAAAAACAGTAAAAATGATCATTCTCAACATCAATTAAATTGGTGAAAATTATAATAACGCTACATAGATGAAGTAAGTAGGTCAGGTGAGAAAGTTATCAGACGGAATAATGAGATTGAACCACTTAATAGCTGTAAAAGCAATAATAAATGTCTCTTAGAAGGCAAATGTTCCTAGGTAATCGAGGAAGTAGTTTGTCTTATAAACATAAACATTAAACATATCTACGTAGATAACTGTCTTATATGATCAAATATGGTTTCTCCCTTATTCCACTTACTGTAACTCGGAACTGAGCCAATGCTCTCTCTGTAATAGTACCACATACTACGGGAAATTCATGGTCCAGAAATAAGATGCTTGAATGTGAAGAGCGAATCTTTGAAAAATTGTATACAAAGATGGAAAGGACTCCTTAAAAACTGGGGATGCGAAAAAAACAAAACTTAAATCTTTATGTACATAAAAACTCATTTCTAGTTAACTTTTAAATTCTACAATTGAGTTTAGTTTGTAAAATTGGATTTGAATCGTAATTTTAAATTATATTTATTATAGATTTAAATTATTGTATGATATAAATTTTTAAAAAACATAATTTATAAATATAATTTACAGTCTAGTTCAATGTTAAAACTATAGGGAAAATACAATAGGTTGATATACTAAGAAAATCTAGGCTAGATGAGTATCCCCCCCAGGCGTTGAAAGAGTTGAAATTTTTAAACGCATTTCGATATAATCAAATGTAATCGACATTGAGATAAATTTTAAGTTTTAAACGTTGAAAAAGTTTTTAAAAATGATTTTTTTCATTTTTTAAATTTTTAAATTAAAATTGTTTTTAATACTAAAGTCATTTAACATAAAAAAATTTAATTGAAATCAAATTTTAAAGTTAATAAAATTATCACCATCCGATGAAAAAGGGGGGTCGCAGAAGGTGAGTTAAACGTGAACTCGTGATGTATATATATATTTCCACTTTCGGCTATAAAATAGATGAGTATTGGCTGACGAGAGCTTGATATGGGTATCTAAAACGGTCCTAATATTCAGGTTTTAAACCGACGGTACCAATGATTTGTCTCATCTAAAAACCTTCTGTAAACAAGATAATATATATAAATACGCTCTTATTTTCCTTATAATTGAGCACTCTTCTGGATTTCCTTAAAAATATATATATATATATATATATATATATATATAAATCTTTTTCCAAAAAAACTAATATATATATATATATATATATATATATATATATATATATATATATATATATATATATATATATACCGGTTGTATCGATTGGTTTCCTAGATACAAGTCTGGTGAAACTTGCGTTGTTATTAAAGAGTCCTCAATACAAGACAGAGCTGGTATATAGTATGTTTATTATACAAACATTGGTTTTATAATGATTTTTGTACAACAAACAGATAATACATATATATATATAATAATAATAATAATAATAATAATAATAATAATAATAATAATTACAATTAAATTTACAAATATGATCCAAGATGGTAAAACTAAAGTAAATTATAAATATTAAAGAATTAATACTTATAAAGTAATCTCAACCAGATGTAAAAACTCGATCAAACCAAATAGGAGATAGAGCTTATAATAAGAGCAAATAGTTAATAAAACATGTTAAAAACACCTTGAAAAAGAGTTAAAAACATATTTGATCTGAAACAGAGGGTAGGAATTAGCAAAATACGGGATCGGATTTTGCATACAAAAGTATTTGATGAAACTGCAAATAAGTCAAAGATCTTACTTGATAACAAGAAGTGAAGCAGAAGGAATATGGTGAAGAAAAAGGTGGTTTCATCTGAATGGATAGTCTGGTGAAAGGTAAAGTATCCAATGACGGTAAAATCCAAAAATGTAAATCCAAGAAAGTTAATTAAATTTCCATTCGCACAAGTAAAATCCAAGGAAATCACGTATTTGGAAGATGGTCCAAAATAATCCAAAAGGCCGAAATCCATGGAATAATTCACAAATATGTACAAGGGAAAGGGGGGAAAAATTCCAATAATATTAATAAAAGAAAAATAAGATATGCGTTTGACACGGCTGCCGAGATGATGAGAAGGAGAGTATTTCTTCGAAACTCCGCGGATTAAGGACTATCCACTTATTAAGTGTTTTCTTTTCAGATTAAACATGTTTTTAACTCTTTTTCAACGTGTTTTATTAACTATTTGCTCTTATATATATATATATATATATATCTTTTTTGTCAAATATACTATTATTAACCAATACTTTTTTCTTATATTTAAAACAAGAGAAAAAAAAGTCTCCTATGAAATTGAACATTTCCCAAATTATGCCTGCATATTATCTGTACTCAAAAAAAACGCGGCTTCTCTCTCTCTCTCTCTCTCTCTCTCTCTCTCTAAAGTATGCATTATTTCTAGCTAGTCTAAACTTAATACGTAACCAGCTTCGGGCCAGGCGCGGTAAAGGAAGTAATCAGTTCTGGTCACTGTGGGGGCAACCCTTCATATCAGACAATTGCTAATTTTGGACCCTGCCAGGGTGCCCCCTTGGGGGAGCTGATTTTTCCTCCCTACACTAAAAAACGGCCTTGTTCCTAATTTGCTCTGTGGGGAAGGAAATAAATAAAAAAAAATTAATACGTAACCCTAAAGGTATAACTTCTTAACCAGTTTTTTTAAACGAGTTAAAATAACCAGACTTTCCAATTTGATAAAAGTTTCATTATAGCATATTTATTATGGGGTGGAGCTGGAATGGTTGAACATTCTGGCATGAGGTAGCTAATTCAATGTTGAATTTAAAGGAAATAAATAAAAATACAGAACTCACCATATTCCCCCACCACCGCCACCCAACATACCCTTTAAATATCGGCATAAAAACAGACTGACTGACTAGCATCCCTTTTTACGCTATGAACTCAAGAAGCTAAGTCACTTTTCTGTCCGTAACGTTTGAAGTCTACTAACAACTGTGTATTGCAAACTTTTGTTTTATTTTTTTTCATATTCCAGCTTTGACTTTAATCCTGAATATTTGTCTCGTTTTCTTTTTATTTATCTTTTTTTTCCTAAATCTTTTTTTTTTTCAAATAAACTATTATTAACCAAAACTTTTTTCCTATATTTAAAACGAGAAAAAAAAGTCTCCCATGAAATTGAACATTTCCCAAATTATATCTGCATATTATCTGAACTCAAAAACACGCGGCTCTCTCCCTCTCTCTCTCTCTCTCTCTCTCTCTCTCTCTCTCTCTCCGTCTCTCTCTCTCTCTCTCTCTCTCTCTCTCTAAAGTATGCAGTCTAAACTTAATACGTAACCCTGAAGGTATTACTTCTTAACCAGTTTTATAAACGAGTTAAAATAAAGGCAAAATGGGAGGGGAGACTATCGTCAAGTAATATCCTAAACTGGGAATGGGGCAACGGACTTATGAAGTAGATATTAATAACTCCTTCTCGCCTTTTTCCCCCGTTTTTTTTTTTTTAATGGAAAGTAGATAATGCATGTGGATCTGTTATCGGCAGCTCCAGTAACTCTCGCTTCTCCTTTTTTGTCCTTCAGCTCTCATTTCCAATGAGTGATTTTTCTGAAAAAGGGTGAAGAAAAAGCTGCTTTCCAGGCCGGTAGTACTTTGTGAACAGTAGCCTGAGATGTCGGACATTTTCTGTTTCTATGTCTATCCTTGTCGTCATGTCGCTAGTAAGGGTGCTGGAGGTAAACGTTTCATCTGGGCTGACGTTATCCGCCTGATAGTCAGGGACCTGAACCTTGGATTAACCACTAAGGAGGCTGTCCTATCAGCAGGTGCAAAGTACCGGGGCTGCTGTATTGCCATTTGGTGAATGGATTCTGGACCATACAGTAGTTTCGGGTAGGGCCTCTCGATGCGATGCTAGTGGGTAATTGTTACGGTTTTACCTTATCATGTGCTACAAAAAAAGTTCTTGTCTTTTTCTCTCTTACATTCTCTCTCTGCCCTGCTCCAACTAAATCCCAAAACCTCAGCATGACAAATCTAAAAAAACACACGAATAAACCTAGAATCCCGTCCTCCAACTTAGAACTTAGACCCCTACTACCAGGTCTTCTTTTCCAACATCAGGGGTCGTTCCAACCTTCCAGAGGTTGAAACAAAATTACAGGAGACGAAACCAGACATATTCTTTCTAGGTGAAACTGGCATAGGGCCAACCACTTCCCTATATGAATTCATAATTAAAGGATACTCTAACTTAACATCTAAATCTGACTCCCAACATCGCCATGGACATGGAATATGTGCCTACATTAAAGATGGCTTCCCATGTGGTAGGGATATCTCCAGAGAACACCCTAATTTACCTTATATGTGCTTCCGGGTTGCACTAGCTTACACCACTGCATTTATATTTGCCCTCTATCGCCCCCACAACAGTGGGGTTATTATCTTTAAGAGCATATCTGAGAAAATTGACCACATCCTGTCTGCTCATCATTCGGCTAACATTCATATTTGCGGTGTCATCAATGTCCATAATGTGGAATGGCTGACCCACTCAAATAAGACCGATGAAGAGGGGAGGTTCTGTCATGATTTTGTCACTGCCTATGACCTCACTCAGTTGTTCACGAATCCATCCGTGTGCCCGATACTACCGGTCAGGATGCAAGCCTTCTAGACCTTCCTCATGTTCATGTTCCGTTCTATCTCCTCTAGGATCCTCCGACCACTCTGTTGTAGCAGTTAAGATAAAAATGAAATGTAATAAATCTTCAGACGTACCTCTCCACCGTACTGTATATCGATACTCTATGGCTGACTGGGATAGCTGCCGTACATTCATATCTGATCCACCTCTGGATTCCATGTGTCCTCTATAGTATCAGGCCTGACCGAATGGTTAATTGTAGGCATAGACCGATTCATACCATTCAAAAAATTCCAACAGAAACCTAACAGTCAGCCATGGTTCTCCCCAGAATGTGCTGCTGCCATCGCGCACAGAAATCACTTTTTCCATAGCTACCAACGTCATAAATGTACTGAGACTAAAGCTGCTTTCAGGACTACCAGCGACCACTGTAAAAGAGTAATAAAAATGCAAGAGAGCTATATGCTCAGTTCGTTAAATCCAAAGTAGCTGTGCGGCGGCTTGGTTCCCACCAGTTTTGGCAAATAGCAAACAGGATCTTGAACAGAAGCGTGCGTTTTATCCCAACTATCATCAATGGACCTGAGGTCATTTTGTCAGCATCGGACAAGGCCGAACTATTTGTCAATAACCTTGCAGCTAATTCTACCCTATGCAACGAAGGCCATCAACTCCCCGTATTTCCTCCTATAACACACAACACGCTATGCAACATACAAATATCTGTGCGTGAGATGGCCAAGCTAATCAAGAACCTTGATTCCAGTAAAGCAACTGGCCCTGGCGGCATTCCAGTTATAGTGCTGAAAAAGCTCTAACCAGAATTGCCCCCATACTTAACAAAACTCTTTAAGCGGTGCCTTAAGGAGAAGTGCTTTCCAACACCCTGGAAAACCTCATCAGTATACCCTGTATTTAAGAATTCAGGTGAAAAGTCATCTACCTCTCTATACAGACCAATAAGTCTCCTGTTTGTCATGAGTAAGTTGTTGGAATCCATATTAAATAGAGAAGTAGTCAACCACCTCAGCAGAAACAACCTTCTTAGTGACATGCAATATGGTTTCCGCTTCGCAGTATCTACAGCAGATGTGCTAACGGTTATATATCATAGAATTCATGAATCTCTTGACAAAGGCTTTTTTCCAGGGCAATTGCTCTTGACATATCAACCGCCCTCAATAAGGTATGGCATAAGGGCATACTTCACAAGATTTCCAGCTACAGTGCCACTGGTAATGTTTTCTCTATCACTAAATCATTTCTCTCCGATAGGTTCATAAGAGTAGTGGTTGATGGGCAGAAATCAGAGGCCCACAGTATTAATGTTGGAATCTCTCAGGGGTCCATCCTGGGCCCAACTCTCTTCCTGATCTACATCAATGATCTCCCAAAACACATACTTAAATCATTCGTTGACATCTATGCTGATGACACGACCATCTATGGCAACACATCAAAGGCCGTAAATGGCAAGGTTCTCTCTAATTCTCTCTCTCTTCTGATTTTGAGCGCTTGATACAGTGGGGGAAGAGGTGGCTGGCTACTTTTAATGCATCCAAAACCAAGCTTCTATCTTTACATCATGAACGCTCTGATCTCCATCTGGCATCAATTGAAATGGATGGCTCTCGTCTTGGGGAGGCTCCATGTTTTGACAAGCTTTTGGGTTTGACCTTTACGCCTGATCTGAAATGGAACATGTACATCAGGTCTGTTGCCAAGGACGCTGGGAAAGTGGTGGGATCCTTCTATCGCATCAGAAGATATCTCACTACTGATGCAATTCTCTATATGTATAAAAGCCAAGTACGTCCAAGGATGGAGTACTGCTGCCACATCTGGGCAGGAGCTGCAAAAAAACAGCCTATCCTACCTTGACAGAGTATAAAATAGACTTCGTAGCTTAGTGGGGATGCCCTTTTCTCTTCCCTGCAGCCTCTCTCCCACAGGAGAGACGTTGCGAGCCTGTCTTTGTTTTATCGTTATTTCCATGGCAAGTGCTCGTCTGAGCTCCAATCTCTCGTCCCCCCTCGCCAATCTTTCACGAGAAACACCCGTATGGCTGAAACTACTGTCAATAATTTTCCCCACTCTTTATCTGTGCCTAAATCCAAACGTAAATTTCATGAGCAGAGCTTCTTTCTCAGAAGTACACAACTGTGGAACTCTCTTCCGTTTGCCTGTTTCCCATATGACTACAACTTGGAATGTCTTCAAGTCCAATATAAACAAATTCCTGACAAACCGCCCTCTTAAGTAAAACATTCTATCAAATCTCCAATACTAATGATTACTACAATACTATCTCATTGATCACTGTACACGCAATAATCCTTATCCCTTAGTGGCCTCTGGGCCTTGATAAATCGTGACCTCCATGTCAAAAAATATATGCACATACATGTATATATTTACATACATACACATACATAATACATTTAAGCATAGATACATATACACATACATGCATGCACACACACATTATATATATATATATATATATAGAGAGAGAGAGAGAGAGAGAGTGTGTGTGTGTGTGTGTGTGTGTGTGTGTGTGTGTGTGTGTGTGTGTGTGTGTGTGCGTGATAGAGAGAGTAAGAAAGATATAGAGAGCATGAGAGAGAGAAGGAGAGAAAAAGGGGCACATAGAGAGAAAGAGAGAGATAAGTAGAATCAAATGTTTTAAATTATCAGTATCCTTACCAGATAAAAAAAAATGATTTCTTTTACTTAATTTGAGGGGACATAAAATGTTTACAATTATACGCATGGCCAGAGGAGACAGGTAACATTTTTTAAGATGGCATAGTTTTGTTTTGCTGGGAAGTGGGGTAGACATTTACCTTATGTCCGTGTCATTTGAGAACATATATACGAACACACACATATGTGTGTTTGTGAACGTATGCGTACATAGATCGGAGTAAAATAAAATACATATCAAATACGGAAGTAAGGATACAAGCAATGTGAAAACTAGAAAAAATTATTAGATTAGAATATATATATACGCACACACACACACTCACACACATATATATATACATATATATACATAATTATATATGTGCATATATATATATATATATATATATATATATATATATACTGTTTTAAAAAATGGACTCTGATTTATGAAAGTATCATAGGTTATGAAAAGGAAGGGTTGTAAAGAGATAGCTTCGAATTTGGGGATATCAAAACCAAAGCAAAATATGATGAAAGTATAAATAAAATAGATAAACCCCATAAGTTATTATACCATATCTGTTCTCACTAAAACACTTATCACAATATTCTGTGGATCTATATTAAAAAACCTTGTTAATCTTTGTGACATATTTCCATTCTATAGAGGTCAGGCGCGATTTTATTAAACCATATTTCTTCAAACTGAAACATAATTACCAAAGTATACTTACGCAGATTGATATGAAAAGTCTTTATTAAAGTTTGTGCCTATTTCCATTCTATGGAGGCCAGGCGCGAACGCAGACCCCACAATTTTATTATACCATCCCTATTTAAGTATACTTATCAAAGTATTCTTATGTAGATCTATTTCAAAAACACTTGTAAACGTATTTTTTTTATTTTATTTCCATACTTTGTGGACCAGGCGCGAACGCAGACCCCACAATTTTAATGAACCACCGTTCTGCCAGATCAAACATATCCATTCCTGTGTCTCGATACATCTTCTATCATTATATGTAATCAGTTTTTTTAAATAGTCAACCATATAGGAGCCTATTCGTGACCAGACACACACACACACACACACACACACAGACATTCACCTTTATATATATATATATATATATATATATATATATATATATATATATATATATATATGCAGTAGCGTCCACAACTAAGAGACACAATTTTAAAACCTAATATTTGTTAAAAATAACAACTGTGAAAAGCTGAAATTTTGACAACTGGTAGTCGTTATCATGCATAATAATATACTAAAATTTTAATCATTTGCAAAGGATAGAAAAAGAATTATAACAATTATTTATTTATTTTCAAAATAGGAACGTACAAAAGTAAAGGACAAAATTGAGAAAATCCATGTAAACATGGTATACTATATTCAATATTTTTATTTCCTCTAAAGAATAAGTCTTACTTAGTCATTGTGAGACAAACTATTGTGAAGCTACACAAGGAAAACACACCATTAGAGAGATTTTAGAGAAAGTGAAACATTCCAAGAGTGTTGTAGGTAGGGTTGTTAAATCCCACAATGATACTGGCAAATAGTTAGTGCTTTTAAAACTGGCAGACCCCGCAAAACTTCGGCAAGAAAAGATCGAATAATGCAGCGTATGTCATTAAAGGACTGTTTTAAGTCTTGCACAGAAATTAAAAGGGTTTTTAATGGTACCTCATGTGTTTAATCGAACCCCAGAGAAGAAGCCACTTGTTAGTTCGAAGAATAAGAAGAGATTAGAGTTTGCAAACCGGTATTTAATTTGGACATATGAAAATTGGGCAAAAGTATTTTTCAGTGACAAAAGCAAGTTTAATTTATTTAGAAATGATGGAAAAAAAAACAATGTAAAGAGACGTATTGGTGAAAGGTTAAGGTGCACAGTGTACTAAGAAAACTGTCAAGTTTGTGGGCGGAAGCGTCATGGTATTTGGAATGTTTTCTAGCCAAGGTACAACGGCTCTTGTACAAACTCGTGTAAACGCGCAATCTATAAAAACATTGTTCGAGATCTTGTTGTGCCAATCATACAAAATTCAGGTTTCGATAGGGCTACCTTTATGCAAGATAATGCCCCATGTCATAAGACAAAGGTGGTAATGAGTTATCTTAGCGAGCAAGATTTCGAAATTATAGATTGGCCACCGCAAAGTCCTGACTTAAATTCAATAGAAAATCTTTGGAAGACCTTAGGAGTGAACGTTATGAAAAGAAATCTCACTAAGACGGAGTATTTGTGGGTGAAGCTTCAAGAAGAACAGTCTAAAATTAGTATCGAGGATTGTCAAGAACTGATTCGTCCTTGTAGTCGAAGATGTGCATCTATCATTGAGAGCGAAGGCTTATTTATTGATTGTACATGTATTTTTTTTTTACTGTTTACACTGTTTTTCTCATTTTTGTCCCTTACTTTTGGATGTTCCTATTTGAAAATAAATAAATAACTGTTATAATTCTTTTTCTATCTATTACAAATGATTTAAATTTTAGTATGTTATTATAGATGATAACGACTATCAGTTGTCAAAATTTCAGCTTTTCACAGTTGTTATTTCTAACAAACACATATATATATATATATATATATATATATATATATATATATATATATATATATATATATATATATATATATATTATTTACTATAATAATTATTTAATACCTACAGAAACTGGTGTGTCATCCTTTCGGGAATCTTCAGCGCAAAGTGTTACGATTAACACCAGTCGATAGATACAAACCCGGCGACCGAAACCATCTCTGGCTTCATTAGCAAGGACCATATCTATTCGGCTACCGTTAACCGGGTGAAATGACGTTGAAATTTAAACATTTTATTTTTAAATGTTTTTTACGTCAGTCAGAGTGATCTACTCATGATACGATGATATGCGCAAAAGAGCTAAATTGACCGACTTAATTCAACTGAAAGTGCTCAACGATAAGAAACGAGTTTCTTAAAGAAGTTGAGATAATATATATATATATATATATATATATATATATATATATATATATATATATATATATATATATTATCTCAGCCTGTTTTTAGGGGCGGCGACCTTTAAATTGACAATTCTAATTTTTTAGTTGAAGATTTGACTACTATCAGTTATTTTGAGTTCAGCTGGGTTTGGCAATTCACTATGAAGAAACTGACAATCGGACAAGGTTTTCAAATTGTAAATGAAACGATCAATTTACTGAGATAAATATTTGATGAATAATTTCACAAAACGGACCCGACCACGGGCTACGTCGATTGTGCGACTGAACACTGTCAGATTATTTTCTTTGGGTATATGTAAAGTCCCATGCCTACGCTGATACACCAGACACAATAGACGGAAATACAGCCTAATTTAACGAGTAGAACTTTTGAAGAATTGGACTTTTAGATTACCATATCTGGGTGAGTTGCGGGGAGAGGGGCATGTGCTCAAAATTATATTTAAATCATTAATGCAAAAAAAAACCCACATATTTGTACCTATTTACTATGCCTCCCCACGGGACAGAGTTAGACACCAGGGTCGTTTTTTAACGTGGAGAAAAGGTACAAAAAATAAAAATTGTCTCGGTCGTGAAGGATTTCTCCTCCACCGAAAGAGAACAAGAAATAGAAGTGCAGCATCTGAAGAACAGATACTACACTTTGATCTTGTCCCGAAGGCCAAGTAGTTGTATTATAAACATTTTTTTCTGTGATTTGTTTTAATTTAAAGTTCGCCGCTTCTAAAAAACGCTGTTTCCTCTTTCCCTCTCTCTTGATACAGACAGACACACACACGCACACACGCACACACACACACACACACACACACACACACACACACATTCCGGAGAGCTTGAACGTCTATTGGAGAGAACTTGAATGCCTATTAGACAATATTATCGACTGTCTAAGGTCTCTCTGTACAGGGGTTTGTCAGAACAACTTGACATTAGGATACTTTTCCATAGAAGTAAACCCTGACCAAATATTCAAAATCACATTTCGTATTCGCAAACCTAATAAGATCTCATCACTCTGGCTAACTTATATTAGCTTTTATGAGGAATGGTGCACCTTCTTCAAGTGATAGCACAAAGCTGGCTACTCCACCAGACTAGATAAATTATAGTCTTGGAATCCAGTAAGACTAAAAGACCAAAACAAAAAATATCCTACAACGTATAAAAATGGTTAATTAGGAAGAGGAAAATTATGTTCTCAATTTCTTTACTAATTCAGTGTTTGAGAGATAAAGAACTTTAATGGCACATTCGAATATCTGTGTATCTCATATAGAGTTCAAGTGTTAGCCCCAGGTTGTGGAGCCGCTTGATTTCTGAGAACTTCGACTGAAGTAAAATAAAAAAAAAAAATAAGGATATCCAAAAATAAAAACAATTGAATTTCAACGTGTTTGTTGATAGTGCTCAATAAAAACGGCAGGATATTATTTTATTCAAGTAAGGCAAACCATTAGTCGCTACAATTAATCTACTCATTAAAAGACTGGCCTCGAGTAATACCGAAGACTTATTGTCGCCTGGTGATGTCTTTTTAGACTGAAACAGTAAATTCATTGTAGGAACTAATGGTATTTCTGTTTACTTAAATTTAGACAAATAATGTGTGTGTGTGTGTGTGTGTGTGTGTGTGTGTGTGTGTGTGTGTGTGTGTGTGTGTGTGTGTGTGTGCAACATATACGACTCAGCGGCCAAGAAACGCTAGTTAAATCAGCTAGTAACTATTCACCCAGCTTAGCTAACGGGTCTCTCGAGATTCTCATCAACTTAATCCGGATCTGAATACGTCGTTAAATTGGAAGAGGAAATATTTGCGTTCAAGTGAATCGCAGTTCAACCAGAATCGGTGATAATTATTCGAGGTTTGAGTTGTTGGTGTAATTTCAAATGTCTGGAAATACTTATGCAATTTATCCCGTTCTATTAAACTTGCTGATTAAACTCACGTGTTTTTCACTCCTCCTTTACTCCTCATTCTTCTTCTTCTTCTTCTTTTTCTTCTTCTTCTTCTTCTTCTTCTTCTTATTATTATTATTATTATTATTATTATTATTATTATTTTCGTCTATTTCCTTTCTTCTTATTATTTCTCTTTAAAATTGTTTAATCGTTTCTTTTAATTATTACGCTTTTTTTCATTCTTTCTCTTCATCTTCCGTCACTTTCGCGAATTTCTCTTTCTTTTTTTTTTTTTTTTTTTTTCTTTGTTCGATTTCGTTGTCCTTGTTGATTGTGTTTCTGAAGTTTGGAGATGAGGAGCGTTTGTACGCATTATTTAGATTATTCAGCTTACTGTTTTCATCTTGAGCGTTATTTTTTTTTAAATTCGATCGATGTAGCCTCCGACCTTCTTAAGGTGTACCTTGTCGAACTCGGGAATTTCCACAGAATTTCGACCGGATTTTAAGCATGTGCTTGTTCCATCAGTCATTGTTGGGTAGAAGTAATTCGTAATTGTATTTTAAGTGTCGTCTGCATATAAGATTGAACTTTCAATCTCCAGAAGAGTGTAACTTCCGACTAAATTTATCAAGTACTTTATCCACTACGCCACGATGGTTTGTGTCCTTTTTCTATTTTTTTTCTTTGTCGCATGTATTCTTATGCAGTTTCCCTGTTCTTTTTCTTTTCTTTTCTTCTTTCCTTCTTTTTTCTTCTTTTCTTCTTATTCTCTTCCTTCTTTTTATTTTTTCTTCTTCTTCTTTATTTTCTTTTTCTTTTTTCTTTCTATATTTATTTTATTTCTTTTCTTTCGTTATATCCTTTAGTATTTTCGGGTCATTTCAACTTAGCTCCGTTTCATTCTTCTTGTTTCTTCGCATTTTTCCATTTTTTTTCTCTAGCCTTCCCTCCCGCCCCCTCATCATGTTCTCGCACTGTTTTACTCCTTCTCTTTCCTCTTTCATTGTTTCTCTTCTTTCTTTCTCTTCACCTGTTTCTGTTGCGACGATTGCTACATATCCGCCATTGCATCTTTTAGTGATTAATTGGCGTGATCGCCGGTGGGAGGCCGAAAGAGACACCAGAAGACTGATGGAAATTGGTTGCTGGAAACAGAAGTGTAGGCTTTTCCATGGGGGGAGCTGATTTCGGAAAAAAAATAAGTACACGTCTTCACCTCATACCCACCCCTATGGAAAGCTATCCCTGTGGGAACATCTTTGGTCATATAATAGATTACATACAGCTTTGAGTATGTACCTACTGGCTATAATGATTACTCACACGTCATATGAGCAACAAACGGTATCTATTTCAGCGTTACCATAGCATGTAATCTAACATCCGAATGTGATTTACTTTAATAAAATAGATAATCTACCCGAGCCGCCGTGATGAGAAAATGAAAAGTGAAAATCCAAAGGAATGTATGAAGCAACCAACAAACCCGGCCGGAGATGATGGTTTGCAGAACGGAATAAATTAATATCATTAGTACTACAGAGTAGAATGATAAATTTGTCGCCCTAAAGATAACAACGCTACAGATTTATTTTAAAACTTTTATTGAAAAAAAATCAATTCAGGTAACTTGATTATGTAGTAAAGCTGATATCTATTCAAGGCAGCCACCTTTAGCCTCAATCACCGCCTTGATACGGGTCCGGAACTAGGAGCATGCCTTTTCCATAAGCACCGGTGGGAGCTCTGCTAATACTCGGCGGATGGCGGCGATCAGGCTGGCTTTGGTATCGCTGGAGGTCATGTTGGTGATGTTCTCGTCGTATGACCAAACGAAGTAGTCCAGCGAGTTAAGGTCGAAGGAGGAGAGGACAGTGAGAGAGGGGGGCAAAGTTGTAGCACTCCTTCTGAAGTCAAACCTGGGTCTCTTTGGACTTGTGGTCCGGCGCCAAGTCCTGCTGCTACACCCAGGATCTGCCAGCCGCCATCTGGTTGCATCAGAGAATCACGACACTCTTCAGTACATCCAGGTACACTTTGGTATTGACTTTCAAGCCAACTTCGAAGATGTGAGATGGCATGATGTGGCTCTCACTTTAAACCACACCATCGACCATAACCGTGGGTCATCCGATGCGTTGAGCTGTGCTCTCCAGCGTTGAACCGTCCGGATTTGCATTTTGAGGGTGTCGGCAATAGTCCGTTTGTCATAACTCGGATCGGTGGAAAGCATGTGGTACAGCGATGCATCTTCGATCTCGTTCGTTGTGTCATTTTCAGACATGATAGAACGCTCTTATCGCTGTTGGGATATGTACACAACTGGCCAACTAATAGATTGTCTGCTACAATGAATGAAAACCGGAAATGGAACCATATCGTCTTTTCTGGGGCGACAATTTTATAGTTCCACTCTTTAAACAAGATATGTTAGCAGTTGAAATGTTATCAGTGATTGCCGGTTATAAAAAGTGAAATATATTTAAGGGGCTTTCTAGAGTGCTTTAATGAGTGGATCCCTCCAAATTTTACTGAAAGAACACGCGTGCCTTTGATTTTACACGATAATAAGAAAATACGATTATTCTGACTAGCCAGGCACCGAAATCAGTCTTTTATCATTCGAGTTCCTGGTGTGCTATTAAGAAATTACATTTGGTACTATGATTGAAACTAGTGTTCCGGAAACAAATAAAATAAATAACTATAAAACCTCAGCCTATCCTGTGCTGTGTGTTCGACTCTGGGGTTAAACTGTTACTGCGCGACCACATACGTATATGTAAATGGCGAACTGAGGTTGGTCGAGAATGTACGATTACACTCGAACAATGGAAACACTAGATTATTGTGTGAAACATACCTAAAGTATTTCAGTTGAACATGCAAATTAGCTTTGTACATGTAGGTAGAGTTAATGTGATCAGGCGAGCCGTAAGTAATGTATTAAATGTTATATTTTTAATTTTAAAGAATGATACATTGATATACGTGGCTTTGTTTTTTGTTGTTTTTTTTTGTTTTTTGTTTTTTTTTTTTTGTTGTTTTTTTTTTGCATTTCCAACTGAACATGGCATGATGCCACTTTGATGCATGGGGCCACTATCTAGGACATAATTTGCAGGGATACTATGTAGGGAGTTGAGCAGCAAGTTTACATTACACTTGAACTTCTGCATCTCCCTACAGTCAGGAAAGCAGGAGTTCGGAAGGGAATTTCAAAGACCAACAGTTCAAAAGAACAGACTATTAGAGTAGAAGGCTTTCTTGCATCTAGGAATTACTACCGTGTAGGGGTGGGATTTTGCTGCTTGTCGGGTTTGTCAGGGGTGTTTACGTAGAGGGGCTATTAGGGTTTTAGTTCTTCGGAACACCTACCATTAAAATACTTGTAAAACAGCCAGAGGGATTCAACGTCTCGTCGATGGTCTAGCTTACAGTAAGCGACACATTATGCTATGTGATTCACTTTTGAACCCTGTCTAAGAGGTAGAGACTAGTGGTAGATGCGCCAGCCCAAATGTGGCAACGATCATCCATACATGGGCAAATGGTGGCGTTATAGAGATACAGAATACTCTCATGCGTAACTTTCTAGCACTGTAGAGAGCGCCTACCTTCTTTGCAGCAGCCTTGGCAACACCCTCAATGTATCAGTTCCAACTTATGTTCCCTGTGATTCTTAAGCCGTTCTGTAACCACCCTAAAACTCTTTGGACTACATGATTGAAGCTCCTTGTCGTTCACTCCCCATGACTCTCTAACTAATCCAAGTCGGTCGTTACTTCTCTGACCAGCTGTTTCCTTTGTCCTTTAAACTTTGACTTCCTTCTCTCGCGTCATACGTTGACGTTAAAGAGACGCTGAGATTTGTTATTGTTCTGTTGTTATATTTTACATACGAGGAGCGTGCAATAAGTAATGACCCTGATCCACTTCCCATAGCAGTAGAGCAACGAAACTTGGCACAGTTATTAGTCTTTCTCTACATAGGAACCACCCAGAGTTATGCATTTCTCCCGTCGTTTGATGCAACTCTGGAGACCGTTTTTGTAGAACACCCCAGGTTGGTCCTCCAATCATGACGTGATTTCAGAAATCAAGGCTGCATCATCTGGGAAACGCTTTCTTTCAAAGACAACTTCATGGCTGGGAAGAGGTGAAAGTCAGAGGGTGCAAGGTTAGGAGAGTATGGAGGATGGAGAGGATTTCATAACCACACGCCCGTGCTTCTAGTCTGCCGACATGCGAGTTGTGGACCGGAGCGTTGTCCTGCAGGAGGAGGGTACATTTGCTGATCTTGCCCCGCCTCTTGATTTTGATAGCTTCCCTTAATTTCCTCAAAAGTGAAGCATAATAGGCTCCTGTAATTGTGGTACCCTTTGTCAGGAAATCTGGCATCACTACTCCGTCCTGGTCCCAGAAGACTGAGCATAACATTGCCAGCGGAGGGCTGCACCCTTGCCTTCTTTGGAGGTGGTGAGTCCAAGTGCTTCCACTGCATTAATTGGGCTTTGGTCTCTGGATCATAGTGATGGACCCAGGTTTCATCCTGTGCAATCAGTCTTTTGAAAAACTTTGACTCATCTTCTTGGCACATCTCGAGCACTCGACGCGTTCTCGCTTCTGGAATGGTGTGAGCAACCTGGGAATCTATCTGGCAGACACCTTATGCATAGGCAAATGGTCATGAATGCTAGTTTACACAGACCCTGTACTAATCTTGACATCTTGGGCTATTTGGCGAATAGTATTGCGCTGATCTTCCAAAATGGCAGCCTCAACTTGACGGACAGATGCTTCATCAATGGCAGAAGGGGGCGACCAGGTCTGGGAGCTGTTTCCACAGACTTCCGGCCATGTTTGAATTCACGATGCTAGCGTTTTACAAGGTCATATGATGGGGCATTATCACCATAAGTTTCTTTCATTTCATCAAAAGTCTCTTGCGGTGTGCGTCCTTTCAAATACAAAAACTGGATCACTGCTCGACATTCAACAGACTCCATTTCACACCTGACCCAGTTCAAACACCTGTAAAACAGAAACCACAATTAATTCAGAACTGTAATTTGCCACATAACCCGTAGAGATATAAATCATTGCACATACAAAATTTCAGCTAGATCAGACAACTCGTAATTTCATTTCTCTCAAATATTTCCTATTTGTTTGAAAACTATTTTATTCTAAAATACATCAAGCTTAGTTATGTAACTAACATATTTAGCTAACTAACCTACTCGCTAGCTATAGCCTCAATCCTTTACATTTGTATAATGTATTTAATGGGATTGTAACGTTAAACGCAGCCAACCCTAAGCTCGTTTCCCACAATAATTACAAGAAATCTCCTCAACAACCAATAGCTATGGCTAAAGATACATTACCTGAAAATACTTCGTTAAAACTCCTCGGCTTAACGTTCACAGGGAACATGAGTTGGAACAGATACATCGAGAGCACTGCTAAGACTGCTGCAAAGAAGGTGGGCTCTCTCTACCATACTAGAAAGTTACTTACGCTTAAAAGTTTTTATATAATCGGAACTTACATTTGTATAAAGCATTTTTATTACATTTTAACCCAAAAAAGGCACAGTTCAGTTTGAATATAGGAGGCTACTATCAGAGATATAAGTTGCAGGGCAACATTTCCGTTTACATTACACTTTATCTTCAGTACAGTCAGGGAAGCAGGGAAATTCCAAAGTCTGCGGGAGAAACTATTAGAGTAAAAGGATTTCTTACACCTAGGAATTACTACTTTGTAGGGGTAGAACTTTGCGGCTTGTCGGTTTTTTCGGGGGTATTTACGTCAAGGGGTGCAAGTGTTTGTAGTTCGTCGGAGCATCCACTATTAAAATACGTGTAAAACAGGCAGAGAGATGCAATACTTCGTCGATGGGACAGAGGTTGAAGCTTAGATGACAGTTCAGGGCTTATGAAATTGGCGACTCTTTTTTTATCTATGTCCAGGAGTAAGAGACTAGTAGCAGATGCATCAGCCCAATTATAACAACAGTACTCTATACATGTGGCGAATAGTGGCATTGGAAAGAGTTTGAACGAAGTACTTTCAGGTAATGTATCTTTAGCCATAACTATTGGTTGTTGAGGAGGTTTCTTGTAATTATTGTAGGAAACGAGCTTAGTTTTGGCAGCGTTGAATGTTACCATCCAATTTTGTCCCAATTTCACTAATAACTAGAGATCTTCCTGTAGGGTTTCCGCCATTGTCTATTACATATTGCATATTACATATGTGTTCATTCGTTTTCCCCTCATGCCTTTTATAGAACGTAGTGTCGTCAGCAAATATCCTCATCTCAGAGACTATTTTATCAGGGAGGTCATTTATGAATATCAGGAATAATAAAGGCCCATGGATCGACCACTGAACTACACCCGCTTTTTATCATATTGTTTAAACGTACGCCCATCGAGGATAACCTGGATTCTTCTCTTAAAGAAGGGTTTAATTTAATAGGAACTTGCATTTGTATAATGTATTTAATAGGAATTTATACTTATAAAATGTATTTAATTGGAATTTGCATTTATATAATATATTTAATTGGAAGTTGCATTTATATAATATATATAATGGAAAGTGAGCAGGCGGAGCAGTTGGAGATCACCAGCCGGTGAGCAGGTGAAGATTACCAGCATCGATGCCATGCTGCTAAAGTCGCAGCTACGCTGGGCCGGGCACATCTCTAGAATAAAGGATCATCACTCTGCCCAAGATAGCCCTATATGATGAACTCTCTACTGGCCGTCGTGACAGAGGGGCACCGAAGAAACTATAAAGCCTCTTTGAAGAAGTCCCTCGGTGACTGCCACATTGACTACCACCAGTGGTCTACTCTCATTTCTGGCCGTGACACCTGGCCACGCACTGTCGATCAGGCTGTCACTTTCTTTGAGGTTTCCTGCACAGAGAATCTATAGAAGAAACGCTGCCGGTGGAAGATCCTGGAAGCCTTAGCAGCATATCTGACGTAACTTTTGGCTGCAGCCTCTGTGGCCAAACCTGCTTGTTCTGCCTTGAGCTCGTCAGCCACAAACGTGTCTGCGGTCGACGTGGACAGCCCCCTTTGTAGGATCTTCGTTGCGAAGTCAAACCAAGAGACATTTGTATTTGTAAAACAGACACAGGGATGCAACATTTCGTCGATGGGGGCCAAGGTGTAAGTTTAATTGGCAGTACTGGACATATTAAGTTGCGACTCTTCTTCCATTTTATCAGGGAGTTCATTTATTAATATCAGGAATAATAAAGGTTCAAGGATCGACACTTGAGACACTCCTGCATTTATATAATTTTGTTTTGATTTACGACCATCGAGGATAACCTGGATTTTTTTCTTATTTAAGAAAGATTTGATTATGTTAATATTTTATCTAATATATTATCTTATATAGATCATCGTGCTATACCCGGTCAAAGACCTTACATATTTCTAGGGCGTTAGCTCTCGCCTCCCCTGTCCTATTCAGTGCGTGGTATAAACGTTCAAAGATTATAGTTAGGATATTTACAGGAGAAAAAGCTTACCTAATAGCTTATTTTCTATTAGAAGTAGAAAAGGCTTACCTAATAGTTTATTTTCTATTAGAAGTTTATTATTGAGAACTCACAGATTTTAGCAACGAGAGGGAGAGGATTAATGGGGCGATAATTTAGTGGCTCGGTTCTTTCGGCAAAATGCTTGCAAGCTGGTATCACAGAAGCAATTTCCCATTATTCAGGAAAGATTCGGTAAGGCACTTGGTGAAGAGTTTAGAGAGAACTTGGACAATCTCTGCGGAGAATTTTTTATAGTATAGCAGGGATAGGATCAGGCCCACATGTCTTTGTGGTGTCTAGGTATTTTTAATGTTATCACGAACTTGGTGATTTTAAGGTCATCGAGTATAGCTTATGTCCTCAAAAGAAAATCTGAGAGGGAGTGGTTTGTTGTGTTCAAACTGGAGTTGGAGGTAAACTGTCGGGTAAAAGAGAAGTGAAGATATTTGACATGAACGGTGACTCAGTACTCTATCCTTGATAGGGTAGACACAAGTTAAAAAGGATAGATTCTTCTACATCTATTGGAATTTTTCGCACTTTTCAAGTGTGTGTCTATCTGGCATTGCTACATGATTTGAAAACATTTAATAAATCTACGATTAGTGAATCTTGGCGTACGCTGCATCCTTTCAACTGGGATGAAAACTACAACTGTTGAGTGTTATCTAATCAATCAGACATAGTTTTGAAAAATCAAAGACATTTTTATTTTTCCATATGCAAATTAACTCTGTGTGCAAAGAGAAACGTGCAAAGCTTCAATATTGCTGTCACATGTGTGGAGTTGGCGTATAGAGCACTCTTTCTTGCATTGATACAGTACAAAATCAATTTCAAAATCTAGTGGGGATCATTATTTAAGAGGCATAGATAGTCTCTGTCTACTCCATCGTTTAAGGTGCTCATATTTGATTCCTGCTTGTAAAACTTGCGCAATCAGACTCATTTTCCTTTCTACCTATTTTGTATACCTGGGGTGTACGTATGTTTACGAATATATTACGTTGTCGTTAATTTAACGCGCGTGTAACCGTTTCCTTATGTCGTTTAACGTTCATGTAATTACGTGTCTATTGAATGGGCGTAACGTGTATAAATATTTTTGATAACGTCTCTATTGATCGTCTAATAATGTTCGTTACGTTTATTTACAGTTTTGTTGGGTTTACATTCGTCCAAGAGGGAAATTCTCTATCTATATAAAAGCCAAGTACGTCCAAGGATGGAATACTGTTGCCATATCTGGGCAGGAGCTGCTAAAAACAGCCTATCCTGCCTTGACAGAGTACAAAATAGACTTCGTGGCTTAGTGGGGGATGCCCTTTTCTCTACCCTGCAACCTCTCTCCCACAGAAGAGACGTTGCGAGCCTTTCCTTGTTTTATCGTTATTTTCATGGCAGGTGCTCGTCTGAACTCCAATCTCTGGTACCCCCTCGCCAATCTTTCACAAAAAACACCCGTCTAGCTGAATCCACTGTGGAAAATTTCCCCCACTCTATATCTGTGCCTAAACCAAAACGCGGATTCCATGAACAAAGCTTCTTTCTTAGAACTGCACGCCTGTGGAACTCTGTTCCGTCTGCCTGCTTCCCTCCGGACTACAACTTGGATGTCTTCAAGTCCAACGTTAACAAATTCCTAATGAACTGCCCCCTTGATTAAACACTTCATCAAATCTCCACACTAACGTAATGTACTTGCAATAACCCTTATCCCTGAGTGGCTTCCGGGCCTTGATAAGTGGTGATCACTGTGTAAAAAAAACAAAAAAAAAACATACCTCGTTCATATTTGGTTCTTATTTTGTCGGATTTTGGAAGCTGCAATAAAGATTCATCCCAAAGGAAACGACCAGAAGTCTGGGATGTATTTTCAGCAACTTTTATTCCGAGCATGTTTCCCGACTTGAAAAGTTGTACACTTGTCCTAAGTTTTACATTTTCTCGACATTGCCCTGAGAGTTTCCTTTCGGTTCAGAGCTATTAAGACCAGTCGCCATCTCGTCTGTTTCTCCCAAACTCTAACTACTAACTCTACGTGTATAACAAGAAACTAACTCCCTTTGTAGTTACGTGATCAATACACGTAGCCTAAAGAATTAAATCACCTAATGTTTGGTCACATATTCATTTGTTATTATTTATCAACTAAAATTCCTAACCTGCTCGGGTTATGTTAAAATTAATTAGTTAGCATTATTCTTGCTATCCATACATTTTTCTATTCACAGTATTTTTCCTTATTGCATTTTTCATTTGGCCCTCGGGCCAAGATCAAAGTGTAGTATCTGTTCCGGCAGATACTGCAAGCTATGACTAGCTATGACTAGCTATGACTAGCAAAGACCAGATGTGGGGGCAACCCCACATGCCTGACCATTAACCAGCTCCCATTTCCCACCTCTCGGGAGCTGGTCCCCTTTTTCCCTTCCCCCTCCCTTCACTCCTCACATTAAAAATCGGCCTTGTGCCTAATTTGCTCGGTGGGGGAGCAAATAAACACCATCTGTTCATTTTTTCTTCTCAGTTAGTGGTAGAGAAATCCTTCACGACTGAGATGATTTTTATTTTTTTCCCCTTTTCTCCATGTTAAAAATAACGACCCTGGTGTCCAACTCTGATCACGTAGAGAGGCACAGTAAATAGAAACAACAATAACAATTTTTAGGTTACTCGTCGTTGCCGTGGCAGTCTTACAATAAACACCGCCATATGCTTAGCATAAGACGAAAATTCCATAGACTGGCCTCTTTTGCAAGGAATTTCCGATTGTCGAGCACATTATCACGGGATTGCTTCACGGCTGATTAAAACAAGGTAATCTCCAATGTCGACAAATTTTTATTTCATAAGTAACATTCAATTTATTTTATCAATTTTAATACTCCAATTGTGTCGCTCAGCTTTCGACTGGCAATCATTTCTGTTTCATTACCTCTTACCATCGTGTTTCTGTTGGCCTTAATAACTCGTGATCCAATAGTAAAACATATCAAACCATGACATAAGTATTGCTTAAAATTTGGTCAGTATATTCTTATTACTATTCTAAATTATATTTGGAGTAGTAATTACAAAATCAAAGTTTAGAAAGTTTATATTTAAGGAAAAATATGAATTAACAAACGCAAAAGTATTGGGTACACTTTTAAAAAATTCTTTTTCTGAAATAAATTGAAATGACTTTTGCTTAGCGTGTTGAAATAATGCAAACAAGTTATCACTGACCAATCATAGAGCTTTATATTGAAATAATTTTATAAAATTCTTCCAGTTTGGACTCACTCCTTCAAAGTCAACCAGTTCATTTATAAAATGCCTAAAACTAAAGAGTTTTCAATAGGCATTCGTCAAAAAATCATTGATAAGCACAAAGAAGGAAAAGGGTATAGAATAATATCAAGGGAACTTAATCTACCACTTAATACAGTTGGAAACGTTGTTAGAAATTTTTAAAATCCTGATGAAGCTGTTGTAAATCTTCCAAGATGTGGTCGGCCAAGGAAATTAAACGAAAAAATCAAGGTGGGTGAGCAGAAAGGTATAAAAAAAAACTTTTCTTACTCGTGGTGAAATTCAAACCGACCTCAGAGAAGCTGGGATTAATGTGAGCCAGGATACAATCACTAGAGTTCTAAATCGTGCAGGTTTTGTATCAAGGTCCCCAGGAAAAGTTCCATTATTGAAGCTTAAAAATGTCAGATCACGTTTGAATTATGTTAAAACATACGGGGAAAACTCCAAGAATTTTGGAACAAGGTAATCTGGTCAGACAAAACGAAAATCGAAATATTTAGGAGAAACATCGCAACACATGTATGGCGTAAAAATGGCACCGCCTATAACAAAAAGAATATCATTCCTACGGTAAAGTTTGGTGATGGTTCGATCATAGTATATGGGGTGTTTTTCATCCAAAGGTACTGGTGAACTAGAAATAATCAATGGTAGAATGAATGGGCATATGTACAGGGAGATTTTGGAGAAAAACCTCCAGAAATCTGCTGATTTGTTGGGACATAATAGCAATTTCGTGTTTCAGCAGCACAATGATCCCAAGCATACTGCCAAACTAACCAAAGAATGGCTTAGAAATAACGGAATTGACATTCTTATTTGGCCCAGTCAGTCTCCAGACCTCAACCCAATTGAAAATTTGTGAAAAATATTGAAGATCAATGTTCACAAAAGGAATCCACAAAATATTTAACAACTAGAACAGTTTTGCAAAGAAGAGTGGCGCAAAATACCTGCATATCTTTGCAAAAAACACGTGTGCAACTATAGAAAGCGATTGGAAGCTGTTGAACGCTATAAAGGCTATGCAACCAAATATTAAATCAATGTATCCAATACTTTTGCATTAGTTGATTTATATTTTTCCTTTAACATAAACTTTCTAAACTTTAATTTGGCAATTACTACCCCAAATATTAGTTAGAATAGTAATGGGAATATACTGACCAAATTTTAGGTAAAATCTTGAACCCTAATTAAAGTTTTTAAGAAAAATGTAATGTATCCAATACTTTTGCGTGGCACTGTATATAGTTTCGATAAATTTTACGCTGTTCAAAATACCCAGATGATAACAATTCTTAATGAAATCAATTTATACAATTTTAGCGTATCTTGATACATAAAACTTTAACATATTTATTTCTTATCACTTCTCCACAAACTAAAGGTAAAATTGTCTACAGAGCATTTAGGTCATATGTTGTATACTTTCATTGAATCGTAAATGTTCCATTGCATTAATTCATTTTCATATATATTTTAGTAATTCGTTTCACTATCCAAGCATTGCTAAGTATTGATGCTACACAAGAGGAATACTCACGTAAACAATCATATTTTACAACCTTCCCTACACCGTTCTTAACATTTTGGGGGCTTCAAAATTATAAGTTTTCATTAAATGGTTCGAGTCGAGATACAGTCGTCTGTGTTCTTATCTTAAAGTGCCCACCGCATTCGAATACCTAGGTAAAAAAAATGATACTTCATAATTTCTCCTCCACCGTTTCAAGCAATCTTTTCGACTTCAAAATAGTTTCGAGTCGAGACACTTTTGTTTGCGTTTTTGTCCTAAGCTGTCTCGTCTTATACATCGCTTTTATGAACAAGTACAAGAAAATATATTCTTTGATACTTGTGCAGATTTAGAATTGGACGTATCTAAGCGTCCGCTTGGCTTTTCCCGGAATATGACGTCAACCGCTTGGGTTTGCTTATAATCTGACGTTTGGCGCTAAGAAACGAGCAGACGATTTTCGGATAAACACGGGAAAAGAAAAAACAACACCATCAAAAAGAAACTAGATGTTACATGGAAATCATGGAAACTAATAACACTATAAATCTATTAATGTTAGACGAGTAACTGCAGACGATCGAAGTAAGTTTTTGTGTTAAAATAAGCTAAATAGTCGGATCCCAAAAAGAATTGCATTACATGTGGCGTTAGATGCATCACTTGTGCCCCCACGACGTAGACACCCTCGACAAACCCGACAGGCAGCTAAATCCCACCTCCACACAGTAGAGCTCCCTAGATGTAAAAGATCTTTCTACTCCAGTAGTTTCTTCCCCAGAACCGCTAGACACTGGAATTCCATTCCAGGTCCCTGCTTCCCTAACTTTACTGACATGCAGAAGTTCAAGTGCAACATGAACCGACATCTTGCTGCCCAAATCCCAACATAGTGTCCCAGTAGTTGCTGCCCCTGATAGTAGTCCCCTACACCAAAGTGGCAATGTGCCTTGTTTGGGGTGAAAATGTAATAAAAAAAATCATTGAAAAGACAGGCTCCGTAAGCGATGGATGATCTTTATTCATCTCCTAAACTATCTCATAACGACAGCCTCTAAGGTTTTCCTTGAGCTTAGGGAATGCCCCAAAGTAACAGAGAGCACATTACAACGTCTTTCTGATCTTCTCTGAGCACGCTTGAAACTTCGTCTAGAAGTGTAAGCCATTTTGACTTTCAGAACAGTTGCAGATGGTTCGCTGTTACACACAAGTCCTGGGAGGTGACTTGTTCGTAGTAGACAGTTCCACAGAACAAAATATTCTTACCGTGTCGAAACCCAGGAAAAGAACATGTGAAATTGCCCCAAAAAAGGTTTAATATTTATGAAGCTATTCTGGTTTCTGATTGGCTGGTAGCAGAACGTGAATTTATTTGATTCGTCAGTTCTTAGCAGCATCGTTTATAAATAGAATCGTCCGACTGTGTGGGATCATACCCCATTATACAACCTTGTATGATGGGATGTGTCTCCTAGCGGCTTCGGCTGCATGGAGACAGGGTAGTACACGTCAAGGATTCGTCATTTGACACTCAGCCCAACAGGTGAGGGGCCGGGAACCGGCCCAGTACCTGTTGGACTGAGGTACACCGCCTGGGTAATACCTAGGAGGTCCACCCTCCCAGGCCTTGCCACTGGGCTTTCCGGTGGGGCAAGTTTATTGCTGAGGCGCCCCGACCGGGGAATGCCGACGGGGTTAATCAGGCAATTTTTAAAATTGCAGGAGTGCCCCTCCTTTAGGGGAGCCTGCGGGGTTCCCACTTTCCAGGCCTTGTGCCAAATAATGCTGGGCAGCATTTAAATAAATACCCCATTATAGAACTAAAATATTGCAACACTTCGCGTAAATCTTTTGCAACTTCAGTTCCTTGCGAATAATCATGTATACAGTTTCCACACTTGCATCAAACAGTGCACTTATTGTCTCTATAGACACACGACAATCCTTATCCATAAAATTCTTTATTTGGTCAATCGTCTGATGTTCTGACTTTCTTACTCCTGCCACACCTCTTATCATCTCTCACAGACTCCATGACTTCCTTTAATCTCTTATGCCACTCAAAAACCGATGCTCCATTTATGCAAGATGGTCCAAAAGCAGTCTGAGGCATTCCATACATTTTTGTGGCATTTTTTTTTCAAGTTTTAAACAGAATATTATTGCATGCCGTTTTTCTAAAGTATTCTCGCGTCCAGATTGCATTTTTCATTCGCCCGCTCTGACTATCATGCTTTAGTAGAGTATATTCCAATTCTTGTGGTAGCTGTTCATTTTAATCTGAAACCATAAAAATTGGTTAGTCATCTCATAAGATGTATAGCAATCAAGTACTGCATTTTCAAAGTCAACAACAATTTTAATGCCTGTACAAAAAAGGTCTGGAAAATTATTGAAGGCAACTCGTATCCTTTTCCCGAGAACCATCCTTTCCCTGGAGGTCATTGTAGGTGCAGAAAGTAAAAAAAAAGAAATTAGGAAAGTAATTCCGACACGTTGAGTCTCATATTTATTAATATTTCGCTAAAATAATATTTGGATAAATTAATGGATCAATTTCCCAGGACCATCGCAAAGAATTCTCGGAGACCATATGCAGCATAGAAGGAGTAGTTCAAAAAGGGTGTTATCATATCTGGTCTTCGAAAACCGCAAAGCAAATGTGGGGGGTCCAAAATACCAAATGCTATCCGGAAATTGCATGGGAAGAGGCTTTTCAGAAAATATTTACATATATTGAAAACTGGTATTCATATTTGGAGTAAACCACGAGGGACGTGGCATAAAACCGCAGCGAATAAGGGAAACCTCTGAAAAAACATACGTTATAACCCCAGATAAATTTCGTCTAACAAGGACTGAATTGAGAATTGCTTGATTACATAACCTAAATAAAAGACATTGCAAACCCTTATAGACCAATAAGATCTATTAGATATTGTCTCGCATGGATCTAAAAATAAATAAACTAGTATGCTGCTGTGGAAGCAAAATAAATAAAAATCAAATAGAACGTATGTATATTAAGACGTGTAAGCGTAACGTTGTCTGTAAATATATGTGTCGACAGGTGTGGCCTATCTCAATATGCACCAATATATAAAAGAGAAATGTAATTTGCATGAAGCAGTGCGAGTAAACACGTATGTAAATGTATGAGAAATGTCAAGGGGGACACATTTTACTCATAAAAGCAATGAGATATTACAATTTCTTATAATAATACTTATACATTTTTATGTATAAGTATTATTATATTAATGCGATAGCGTGTATGTTATTTTCTGTATCACGCTTACATTCGGGTCATTTAATTGTTATGTACTTCCATTTCTTGCCATTAATAATTTTACTAAGAATTCTTCATAAGTATTGGTTTCGGTTCCGATTATAATTGATGCTATTCTCGGAGACCATATGCAGTGTAGAAAAAGGTTGTTCAAAATAAATTAAGAAATTTTAAACTTGCTTATCTCCCTTGAATTATTTGTAAATATTTTTGTTTCTTTGTTTTTTATATACAATAAATATTTTATTTTTAAACTCTGAGTTTTAGCTTTTTAATATACTAGCATTTCAGTCCGGCGTTGTCCGGGTGTTTGGATGTGTATGTTGAGCAAAAATAAAAAGTGGTAGTAGGAAGGCAGGCTCGAACCCGTACCGCAAAGGAGGAAAAGAACGGGGTAAAATCTAACGTTTATACTATCACGACCACTGCCAAACCGGAAGCGACATTCTTTAAAATTAAGGCTCGACAATCTAAAGGAGAGGATAACTTTAAAAAATATCGGCGAAAAAAGTGACCCCCTCTGTAGAAAAGTGCCTAGTTGAAGGTGAAGATATTAATGTTTTTAGCCAATTTTTCGATATTTGTCGTCTGAAAGGTCGAACTTTAAAACGATGCTGATCTTGGTAAAATCCGTCGCCTCTGTTGAAACTTTAAGACAAACATGCAAACATACATACATACATACATTTATATATTGGTAACTAAAAAATGTCGACCCAAACTGATGAAAAAGCTTGCCTTATCTCTGAATACCCTTTATGTAAAATTTCAAATATTTAAACCAGAAATTGTCTGAGTAATTTGGAAGAGACCGCATAAATCAATTTTTTTAACTTTGACCCCTATTATGACCCCTTAAAATTTTTTGTTTTGGCCTCAAATTATTAAGTTAGATCCATGTCCAAGGAACCTATATCTAAAATTTCAAGTGCGTAGACCCAAAATTGTCGGAGAAGTTTGGTAGAGTTCTCAAATGTCAAATCGTTAAACTTTGACCTCTTAATCGCCACATTTCTGGCCAAAAATCGATCACATTAATTTTCCCAAATCTCATTACCTTGTATATCAAATTTCGAGTCTGTAGACTAAAAATTGACAGAGTTATTGTGTAGGGAAAAGTACACAGACACACACACAGATACACATTCACTTTTATATATATATATATATATATATATATATATATATATATATATATATATATATATATATATATATATATATATAGAGATGTTGCATTTTAATACCTCTACTCAAACACGTAACAAAAAGCCTTTAGCAATGTAGAATATCGGGGGTTTCAAGTGACGGCACATATGAACAAAAATAGGCAAACATATGTACACAATGATAAATAATATTGTACTAGCATTTCTACCCGGCGTTGCCAGGGTGTTTGGAGATGTATGTTGAGCAAACAAAAAAAAAGTGGTAGTAGGAAGGCAGGCTCGAACCCGTACCGCAAAGGAGGAAAAGAACGAGAAAACCATGACGTCTTTGCTGTTAAGACCACCGCCAAACCGGAACGATGTAGGTTTAAATTAAGGCTAGACAATCGAAAGAAGAGGATGACTTTCGAAAATATCGGCGAAAAAAGCGACCCCCACCCCGTAAAAAAGTGACTAGTTGAAGGTGAAGATATTAATGCTTTTAGCCAATCTTTCGATATTTGTCGTCTGAAAGGTCGAACTTGTGAAAATCCGTTGCCTTTGTCGAAAGTTTTAGGCAGACATGCTCTTTTTAAGATTTTCTAGAGAATTGTAAATATAGAATATAAAATGTTCTTTTTCGGGAGCTTTTGGAATGTTCAAAGTCGTGGTGTTTTATTTGGGGCGTTTCTGAAACTTTCCAATTGCCAAAACTACAAAATAACGCTGCTAGCTAGATTGTGTCGTTACGCCGCTTTCGATTGCCAGACGCTGACTAAATTAACTCCGGTCAATATTTCCTGGGATCCAAATCCAGTCGAAAGAAATCTTATATAAAGAATAAATTACAGGCACCCTCAAAGAAAAACTGGACATTTGGTGATTATAAAGAATATTATTATTAGTTCTGAATAATTTATACTTTCTTCTAAACGTAAACTTGACTGAATTAAGAACTTGCTTATCTCCCTTGAATTATTTGTAAATATTTTTGGTTTCTTTGTTTTTTTATGTACAATAAATACTTTTTTTATTTTTAAACGCTGAGTTTTAGCTTTTTAATGTATGTTTCATGTTTAATACACCTAGACTCAAACACTGTTAGCAATGTAGAATATCGGGGTTTTCAAGTGATATCACGTATGAACAAAAACAGGCAAACATATGTAGACAAGGATAAATAATCTATATAATTATAAAACTCAAATGACTTTGTAACAGGTGTTGTAATCCAACATCCAGTTTAAGACTTCCGGTTGCGCATACGTACATAAACAAATAATCAACGCGACAATAAAACGTATTGTTTTATTGTGTCCGTTTTCAGCGTCCTAATTGTTTTTGTTTGTATTTTTTGCGTTTAAATTATCCAAATAAATAAGTGTTAATACTTTCTGCATTTTTTTTATATCGTTCATTTTCGTATTACGCTTAAGTTATTTTAACGCAATTTTCTTACAAATAAATCTATTTAACCCGTTGATAACCATAAGAGCATTTTGCAACGGCGATTTACTGACCCCTTCCTTTTTTAAATTTATTCTACACTTTTAATACACTTTTCTTACAAAAACATTCATACATGTTCTTCTACACTACCAACATAAATAAATAATCCCGAAAATATGTTTTTTTTTTATTTGCGATATAAATAAATAATCAACGCGACAATAAAACGTATTGTTTTGCTGTGTACGTTTTCAAGAGGTTCGGTGAATATGGCGGATGAGGCAGAGTCTCGTAGCCCAATCCGTTCAGCTTCTGCAGGGTCAGTTGAGCAACATGCGGGCGAGCATTGTCATCGAGGAGAATTGGTCCTTTCATATTAACCAATCTTGGGCTCATACATTGGAGCTTCTGGTGCATTTCTTCAATTTGTCGGCAGTACTTCTCCGCTGTAACCATTTCATCTGGATTTAAGAAGCTGTGGTGGATGAGACCGGCCACAGACCACCAAACAGTCACCATAACTTTGGGGAGGTGCAATTTCGGCTTTGGGAAGTGTTTTGAAGTTTATTCAGCATCCAATTACTGTGCCGAACGTCGTCGGTTGTCGTAGAGGACCCACTTCTCATTATTCATCACAATCCGCTCGAGAAATGGGTCGTTTTTGTTGCGCAGAAGGATCGTAGAAGACACCTCATGACGACGATTTTGTTTTTTATTATAGTTTAATTCGTGCAGAACCCATTTAACAAACTTTTTTGACTTCACTATTTTCTTTAAATGAGGAATGATTGTTCAGTGATCCACCTCAAGTTCAACAGCAACTTCTCGTGTGGCTTTGCGAGTATCGGCTTCAATTAAGGCTTCCAAATGCTTGTTATCAACTGTATTCGGCCGGCAGCAACCGTTTTTATCTTCCAGGCTCTCGTCATCATTGCGAAATTTGTTGAACCACCGTTGTACCACACATTTTTTAGTGGTTCCTAAGTTAAACGCATCATTGATATTACGAGCTGTTTCTGCAGCTTTTTGGCCTAGTTTTAACTGGAACAAACAAAACCGTGCGGATTTGAATTTTTTCCATGCTGTCCAAAAAACCTGTAAAAAATAAGTTAAAAGCTGGGGGCAATAACAAATCACAGAATTCTATAGAGCAAACATTGCAATTTCAAATGATATATTACAATATTCAGAAATAATATATATAAATAAATATCATATTTTAAAGGAACCTCGTTCGTTGTCATTTTATTTTATTTCTTTATTTTTTCGATTCCCTTAAAATTGAGTAAATATCACATTTTCGTATTTCTTATTTTAAGATGATATTTCTGCAATTTTCGATATTTATATTCTATTTAATCTTTTAAAGTTTTTTCTATTTTTCTAATTATTTTTCCTCTTTGATTTATTTATTAGCAGTTCAGTCCGGCTGTGCTCGGGCCCTACGTAATGTTCATAATTTATGTGCATATATATATATATATATATATATATATATATATATATATATATATATATATATATATATATTAAAAAGTTTGTCACGTAAACTACATCTAAAGTTTCAAGCGTTTAGACCCAAAATTGGCGGTGGAGTTTGGTAGAGTCTGCAAAGGTCAACTCTTGCAACTTTGACCTCTTAGTTTATATATATATATATATATATATATATATATATATATATATAGTCTTTATTTCCTTATATATATATTCCTTGTGACCTTGTCTTTCTATCCATCTGTGTGAGGAACAGATTTTATGGTATTTATGGAAGTACTGTCAATTTTGAGTCTACAAACTTGAAATTTGATACATAGGGGATTTGGATCGCAACAACAAAGTCTATTTGGTTTCTTAACCAGCAAAAATAGCTGCTAAAGAGTCAATATATATATATATATATATATATATATATATATATATATATGTGTGTGTGTGTGTGTGTATATATATATATATATATATATATATATATATATATATAGATAGATAGATAGATAGATATAGATATATATATATATATATTGACTCTTTAGCAGCTATTATTTTGGTAAAAAAACAAATAGAGTTGTATATACTTTCTAAAGTTTTGATAGCAAATAACAATGGAAAGTTAAACGTTTTGGTTATGATTCTAGCTAGTAGCACCCAAGTAATATTTTTTAAACTTTGGAAATAACTATTATATAAAATAGTCAATAGATCCTATTAAACTATCAAATTTAAACGTAATTTACGACAGGACTACGTCGAGCTGCTAATACTATATGTTGGGTACAATATAATAATCAGTAAAAAAAATTGGCTCTATAATAAGATATACAAAATTTGCATAAATTAATGTATGTGTGTGTGTGTGTGTGTGTGTGTGTGTGTGTGTGTGTGTGTGTGTGTGTGTGCGGAGAGAGGGGGGAGAGCGTGAGAAAGAGACAAACAGACAGACAGAAAGACAGAGAGACAGAGAGAAGCAGGAATTTTTTTTAAAAAATGACAGTGTAAATATGTATACAAATACATATAAATGTAATCATTATATATTTTTATAATATCGTTTTCTTTTTTTTTTTTCATTTTTTTCTCTTCTCAATTGTTGATTTTTTATTATCCCTAAATGTTTCCTTTTAAAGAGTTTCTCTTATTTCTTTTGGCTCCCCCTATATCTATCTATCTATCTATCTACATATATATATATATATATATATATATATATATATATATATATATATATATGTATGTACTATTATATATGTACTATTATATATGTCACTTTGTGTGTATAAGAGAGAGAAAGAGAGAGACAGAGACAGAGAGAGAGAGTTCCTTATAGTTTCCGAAACTGCTGAGCCTATGCTTTGCAAATTTGACACAAAGGTAATTTATATTTCTGGCAGTGTTCTTAGATATGTTTTGTAGAGAAATTCATCAGAAAAGTATCGAAAATTGAAAAAAATCCAAACTTAAAAATAGTCCTTCTTCTCTTATAGATAAGAAAAGAATTTTTACAGGGGAATATTTTCGGTTACACGGATGTAACCTTGACTGGTATAACGTAAAATATTTCCCTGTAAAAATTATTTGCTATCTACAAGAGACGAAAGGCCATTTTTAAGATGGTAAAGCCCAATTATCAGCGGACGCGATATTGTAAACAAACACAGGAGGAATTTGATGAACGACATTATCATTATTATTGTTTTTATTTTATTTTTTATTTATTTATTTTCTTTAGCCAAATTCGTCCACCAGGCGAATCATTCCTCGTAATATATATGATTTAATAGAGGATCGATTTTTTCATGTGTACGCAATCTGCATAGATTACAATATAATTTTTAAGAGTATTGTACGACCGGGCAACGTTGGGAGTCCAGCTAGTATATATATATTTTTGCAGGCTACAAAATTTTATTATGGCTATGTAAAGGCCAATTTTAAACCTGTTCGAAAACATTCTTTATTTTAGATTGTGAAATTAAAAAATAAACAATGAATACATTAGCTGACCGGTTTCGAAACTCGTTCAACACAGCTTAAATCGAGCTTAAAAAGAAAAAAGGGGGGAACAATGAATTGGAGATGAAAAAGCAGGGGGGGAAGGGGGGGAACTAATTATTAATAATTATATTATAATTCTATACTAATTAATAATAATTAATTATAATTCAGAATTATTAATAATTATATTATAATTCTATCTAATAGTTAGTTTCCACTTTTTCTTAAATATATATATATATATATATATATATATAAACATAAATATATATATATGTATATATATATATATATATATATATATATATATATATATATAATTATCCACTGACACGTGTTTAGTTGTCTACGACTCATCAGACGAAACACGTGTCAGTGGATTATTATATTTAAAAAAAATGATTAAATACATAAATAAGAAATAAAAATAAAAAAATAATATATATACCGCTCCCCATGTGGGGGTACCAAATTGGTTAAAAGAAAAATTATTCCCAACTCGCATTTAGGTAAAAATGCACTTTCGTAAATAATTGAATTAATCAAAACGTATTGCAAAAACAAAAACAAATAACATATATATATATATATATATATATATATATATATATATATATATATATATATATATATAAAGGGAGATAGTGAGAGAGAAATGAACAGGATGAGTGAGAAGAGAAAGATAACGTATGTATCTTTTTTTCAAAGTACTTTTACTAGGTAATGTAGGTTAAACTATGAAAAATACCGTCCATGTGAAAACATAGCCGTAAAAAAAAAAAAAAAAAAAGTAGTCGTTTTTAGTTGCTTATTTGTTGAAATTTCGGTAAAATAATATTTGGATATGTTCACCCTTCAATTTCCCGGGACGCTGAAAGGGATTTTTCGGAGATCAGTCACAGCCGATTTATGAGAGGACAGTTTGGGAAAGCCAGGGTTATATAGAACGTACTTTGAATTCAAAATAAATTGGGACTCCAGATGTCAAGTGTTATGTGGAGAAAGTTCCAGGGAGTGCCTGAAAATATTTCCGTATGTTAAAAAATTTATCCATTCTCCTTTTGGTGGCAAACATTGTCGTTGATGACATGAAAGAAAAAATGATCCCTCACCCCATAAAAAATAGACTTTGTAACGCTTACTCAAATTTCTCTCAAAGGGTTTGAATTGCATATTGCCTAATTAAAAAAATAATAATCGAAAAATTGTATGGGAGACCCTTTTCTTTTGAAATTTGACGGGTCTCATGAGATATTTTCTACAGCTACCAACCACCAGGACTAGGGAGTTGATGGTGGCTAGGTGATTAACGACATGAACTCATAACCTGGGTGTCCAACTTCAAATCCAATTCATTCCACAGAAACATTTTTACTTGGGGATGTTAATAAGTTGTTTTTTTTTATATATAACATATTCACCCCAAACAAGGCACATCGCCACTTTCATGTCGGGGACTACTATCAGGCACATAAGTTACAGGGATACTATGTAGGGAGTTGGGCAGTAAGATGTCGGTTCACGTTACACTTGAACTTCTGCATGTCAGTACAGTTGGGAAAGCAAGGTCCCGGAAGGGAGTTCCAAAGTCTAGCGGTTCTGGGGAAGAAATTGTTGGAGTAGAAGGTTCTCTTACATCTAGGGATCTCTACTGTGAAAGGGTGGGATTTAGCTGCTTGTCGGGTCTGTCGGGGGTATTTACGTCGAGGGGGTACAAGTGTTTGCAGTTCGTCAGAGCATTCACCGTTAAAGTACTTGTAGAACAGGCAGAGGGATGCAACATTTCATCGATGGGACAGAAGCTGAAGCTTAGATGACAGTTCAGGACCTATTAGGTTGGTGACTCTCTTTTGAACCTTATCCATGAGCAAGAGATTAGTAGCAGATGCATCAGCCCAAATATGACAACAATACTCCATACATGGGCGAATTGTGGCCTTATAGAGGTACAGAATACTTTCGGGTGTTAGTAGCTTTCTAGCACGATAGAGATCTTACCTTCTTCACAGCGGTCCTGGCAATACTCTCAATGTAATTGTTACAACTCATGTTTCCTGTAAACGTTAAGCCAAGGAGTTCTGCTTTCAGATAAAGAGTCATTGGCCATTGCAATTGGTGTCAGAGAAAGTTTCTTGTAATTATTGAAGGAAACAAGTTTAGTCTTGGCAGCATTGAATGTGACCATCCAATTTGTCCCTATTCCACTACAGATCAGAGGTCATCCTCTAGTGTTTCTGCCATTTCTTTACATATGTGTTCATTTGTTTTCCAGTCGTGTCTGTTATAGAGCGTGGTGTTATCAGCATATATACCCATCTTACAAACAATTTTGTCAGGAAGGTCATTAATGAATATTAGGAATAATAGAGGTCCAAGGATAGACCCCTGTGGCACTCCCGCATTTATATCCTATTGTTTAGATGTACGACCGTCGAGGACAACCTGGATTTTTCTCTTATCTAAGAAGGATTAAATTATGTTAAGTATTTTCCAGTGATACCGTATGATCTGATTTTCCTGGGAAGACCTTCATGCCATGCTCTGTCAAAAGCCTTAGATATATCTAGAGCTACCGCTCTAACCCATCCCTGCTTTGCCCAATGAATGGTATATACGTTCAGAGATTAAAGTTAGGATGTCTGCTGTGGAACGGGCCTGCCTAAATCCATATTGTTAGTCAGTCAGAAGTTTAGTATCTGTAAGGTGATGGACGAGAGCCTGTTTCATGATAAGGGCTGTCCCCTTTTCATGTAAGTATAAAAATAGAGAGATTTAGTTAAAATGAAAATGAAATAGAATAGACGAAATTCGAACCTCGTAAGTTAGGTTTAGAAATAGATTACGAGAGAGAATTAGAAAATGTAATGTAAAAACAAACTATTGTTTAGCTTAGAGATAAAATAGTTTTAAGAAAAGGAATGCAACAATAGGATAATTTAATAAACATGTTTTTAACATATTGGAAATATAGGTTACTGGAAATATAGGTTAAAATTCCTTTTGTAAACAAAGGAAAAAGTTTTGGACACGCATTTCCAGAACATGTGAAAGAAGACACATGTTTTACGATGTGTATGACGTCATGGAAAATGGGAAGTTCTCGATATAGTTAGAAACTTGAGAGTCTGAGAGAGTCTGGGGACGACAGACGACAGTCTGGAGTCGAGAGATGGATAGTCGAACGTCTGGAAGCGAGGCGGTCATCTTTGAAACATAGAATGTAAAACTTTGAATTCCTGACTAAGAAAACCACCGACCGGTCGACGAAGAAATAAACGCGTCATATGTTTTTATAAACGTCATCTTTGTGTTGTTATTCTACCAAAAGGTAAAGTGAAATTGTCATTATATGTCTTATATATCCTGTGTTTTAAAATGTCTTCACATACACAATGTCTCTACATCTCATATCTACAATGTGAACACTAAGACTTTCTCAACACTGTCTCCTCACTACACTTCTAAGTATGAACATTTTATGTATATGAATCTCTTCCTAACAACGAACAATAACACCAACAATAATAATAATAATAATAATAATAATAATAATAATAATAATTATTATAATTATAATAATTTTAACCATAAATATAACAAGCCTGGTTAATTATCGACTCAAATATTTTGGCAAAAAGTGGGAGGAGGCTAATGTGGCGGTAATTTACTGGGTCGGTTCTTTAGCCAGAATTCTTGAAAACTGACACGACAGAAGCAGTTTTCTAGCAGGCAGGAAAGCAAGATTCATTAAGGCATTTGTTGTAAAGTTTGGAGAGAACTCGAGCTACTTCGGCGGAGCATTTTATAGCAGCACGGCCGGGATGAGATCAGGTCCACATGCTTTTGAAGTGACAAGATTTTTTATGATAGCGTGCACCTGAGAAGGGGTGATTTTCAGATCGTCTAGTATAGCTTCTGTCCGCAAGGGAAAGTCAGGGAGGGGGTTGTTAGCAGGGTCCACTGCGGAGTTGGAGGCAAACCGAATGGCAAGCATGTTAGCCTTCTCAGTTGCAGAGCAAACAACCTCATGATTGTTGGATAGTGGGGGAATTATTGATTGCCCATTATTTACTACACTGTTGTAGACTTTCCAGAAGTCACGGGTTCCTAATTTTTGTGCTTCGATGCGTTTTTTGGTGATTTCAGTAAATTCTCTCTTAGCTGTCGCTATTTCTTTCTTATAGTTACTTCTGGCTTCTATATACTTCTGTCTGTTTGAACTGGACTCATGTCGGTTAAATATGTGGAATGCATGCTGCCTTTGCGCAATGGGAGCTGCACAAGTAGAAGTAAACCATTGGGTTGAGTGGGGCTTGCTATAAAATTTCCACGCGGGAACATGTGCTTCAATTGCCGTTTTGAACCATTTTGTGGTCTCCTTGGCGCACTGTTCAGCAGGAAGTGAAAAGATATTTCGCTATGGGGCGTCTCTGAGGAGATCCCTGATGGCTTCCCAGTCAGCCTTTTTATAATATCTCGTTGTTTTGAGCAGTGGCTCTTCGGTTTTGGCTCTAGAGTTAAGGGCGATTTCAACCATTATAACTGCATTCCCGAGTGGGCTGTGAGCATTCGTTACACAATCATCGGGAACTGTGGTCAGAAACAGGTCTAGAAGTGTTGTTCTTACTCGTTTATTATAGGGAATGAGATATAGAGAAGCTAAGTGTTGTGATGCCAGCTGCGTCTGTGTAAGTAGAAAATCCAAGCCAGTTGCTGTGGTGGACATTGAAGTCACCAAATACATGCACTTGTGCGCTAGTGCTGAGGGAAAGTCCTGTATCTATACTGTCAGAGATTTTGTTTATTAGGGTACAGTCCAGGGTCGAGGGAGAGCGGTAGAGAAAATAAAAGTATTTGATGTCTTTCTAGAAAAATTCTAACTAGAAAGATATCGGGGAAACCAATGCCAACAATGATGATCTGATTCATATGAAATGAATGAATGATGCTTAACAACATCAACAGCAACCCATAAAATCAATTACATTGTTGAAAGTCCAAGCTTAGTGTCTAATTTGTAGACAATTTCGCTTTATGTCTAAAAAAAATAACGGGATTGTGCTTTGTGAGCGATCGCCCAAAGGGGATAGGTGATTGTGTTATCATCTAACATATTACGAGGTATATAAAACAAATAAAAGACAGTGAGTACAGTACGATATCCATTATATCAGCTTTCCACGATATTTAAAAAGTGTTTTCAAACCTACTTATTCTTAACATAAAGCAGCTGTCATGTTTTACCGCCTCGCATGCACAGTCGTGAAACAGTTAAGAAGCAGATAAAATCTGGTAAACCTCCCACGTATCAGTTTTTCAAGTTTATCCGCTAAGCAGCTCTTTTTTCCGGATGAAACCGATTAAAATGTTTTCCACATGTCTGAATACCCTATACATCAAATTTCAAGTCCGCAGATCCAAAATTCATTGAGTATATAGGTTGAGAAGTTAAATCTTAACTTTCAGCAATCATACATGATTTTTTTTAACTGCTTTTGTTTTTATTGTGTTCTTTTCCCAGCATAATAATGTATTTGCTTGCAACTATCTGAACATCCGAAGATATACTATAACACAGTTAAATCGTCGATCAGGAAAGAATCATTTACGTTCTTAATTTTTCACTAACTTAACATTTGGGTGATAAAAGAGAGCAGTAATAGAATATCCGAATACTTATGTGTTTTCATGTAAAGATAAAGTGTTAACCTCCGGAAGGGATTTCTTTATTTTTTTAGAACTTTGATTGAAATAAAATGAAACAAAGAGAGAAACATAAAAAAAAATAATTTATAGTCAAGCACATATCCCTCTACTGAAAAAACCGCCATATTCCGCTAGTCTTGCTTCGTGTGATTTTTGTCTTTTCACCAGGCTCAAGGGAATTTTTTCAGAGATATTCCGTCAGCATGGCAGAGAAGGATGGAGAAATTGCATTAAACTCAAGGATAAAATTACTTTTTTACCAGGTGTTTGCTATGGGCGAAAGAAGGGTAAGCAGCTTGTGTTAATATCTATCATGATATCTATCATGATATCAATCATGATATCTATCATGATATATCGGGAATATTGTATTGTAATCTTAGCTTTCTGTAACAATTGAACATTTTACCATGTTTTTGTTTGTAGCCCCTCCGCTTCAAGTCGTTCAGCTATGAGCAAAGAGTGTTATATTAAAACAAACTCCCTATTTATCTAATATTGCTCCTCGTGAATTTTCTTTACCCGTTTATATCTTTATAACCAAAGACTATGAAGAGAACCAAAACTACGTAGCTGAGGGACATTCCCGAAGAATCCTTCCATCAGTGCATAGAAACTACTTTGCAGGTACATCAATATCATTTAAAAGTAAAATAAATTGTTGGTGAAATCAAAACTCTCGTATGTATACATGTGTGTGTTTCTCGCCTCTTCGTTACTTACACATTAATACTTGTATTTGCCTGGTCGTGAAATACGCATAAATATTATATTTTAATTAATGCAGATTTCGGATTTATTATAATTTTTAACGGTGCAAAAATGGTACAGCGCTTTGAAAATAATATACTGAAGAACCCTAGAGTCCCCTTTGACCAACACTATTCAGGAGCTAATCGTTGATTTATCAAAAGTTGCAAAAAATGAATTAAATTTTCACGCAAGGGCAAATACTCGGAGGTATACAAGTAAAAAAGAAAAAAGAAAAAAAGGCGAATGAGATTTCGTGTAAATATATATACAATAATATAAAATATATGTACAATTGAGATGTATGGGGTATGGGAACAATTAAAATATATCTCCGAGCAAGTCTAATGGGATGTCGAAAAAGAGAGGGCTTGCGTGAAAAAATTGAGACTTACTCCAAAATTTACTCAAAATTTAATTCGTTTGTTTTTTTATTGTATGTTTTGATAAACCAACGATTAACTCCTGATGAGTTTGTTGGTCAAAGGGGTTCCTAAGGTTTTTCGTATATTATTTTCAAAGTGCTGTATTTATCATAAAAAGAAATACCGTAGGTATTTAACGTAATGTTAAATTCCCTTTAAAAATAAAGTAAAAAAAATCGGAAAGAAACTGAGACATGTGCATACAAGCATTATGTTTTTTCTTAAGATTTCACTTCTTGTAAGTAAATAAAAATACTCGAGCTGAGATCGAAACCAAAACCTACAGACAGTGAGTACAGTACGATAACCATTAGATCAGCTTGCCACGCTCTTTAAAAGTGTTTTAAAGCATACTTATTCTTAACCTAAGGCAGCTGTCATGTTTCACGACTGCGCATGCGCAGTCGAAAAACAATTGACAAACAGATAAAAATCCGATGACCTCCCCCCATGAGTGCCAATTTTTCAATGTTGATCTCTTAACAGCCCTTTCTCCAAATGCAAGACGATTAAAAAGTTTTCCACATGTCTGAATATTCTATATACCAAATTTCAAGACTGTATATCAAAAATTTGTTGGGTATATAGGTTGAGAAGTGTCCTCACACACACAGACATTCTCACTTTTATAGATATATAGAAGAATTATTTATTCAAATAAAGAAAAGAACTTTGTATTTAGAAAACAGAATTTAGTGTAATAAAATGAAGCGCGATACTGAGTTTACGACTCCATAGCCTGAAGAGAGAAAGGAGAAAGAGGTGAAATAGAGAATTTTAGCACATTAGAGATTACGTACTTCATCAATTTCACCATCTCTGAATTCGTCACGTAATCAACACTTTAGAATCTTTCTCCTGATCTACTTACCGATTTGTTATCTGTATTTCTCACTGTTTCATTTATACAATAATTAAAGTCGGTCTATTTTCCACATTATAGTATCGAAGTTTTCGTCCAACAAAATCAATATTTTATTTTGAATAGTCATTTTCTTTCTCCTTCAACGTTCGTCCATATTGTTAAATACAACAGCATTCAATTGAATTTAATTCCTTTTAGAGAATACTTTATCCGGCTGGGAATACTTTTCAGGTGGATATCATTTTTCTTATCCGTAGCAAATTATACTTTTTTTTATTGCATTTTCACCCCAAGCAAGGCACATTGCCACTTTGTTGTGGGGGGCTACTATCAGTGACATAAGCAGCAGGGGTACTGTGTAGGAAGTTGGGCAGCAAGATGTCGGTTCAGTACACTTGAACTTCTGCATGTCACTACAGTCGGGGAAGCAGGCACCCGGGAGGGAATTCCAAAGTCTAGCTGTTCTGGAGAAGAAACTACTGGAGTAGAAGGCTCTCTTGCATCTAGGGATCTCTAATGCGAAGGGGTGAGATTTAGCTGCTTGTCGGATTTGTCGCGAGGCACATGTGCTTGCAGTTCGTCAGAGCATTCACCGTTAAAGTACTTGTAGAAAAGGCAGAGGGATGCAATATTTCGTCGACGTGATAGAGGCTGAAGTTTAGCTGACAGTTCAGGACTTATCAGATTGGCGACTCTCTTTTGAATCTTGTCTAGGAGCGAGATTGTTATGATGTGTTAATTTATCGCTATTAAATATATAGAAACTGTCATTTCGAAAAGATATTCGTTCATAGAAAAATCGAAAAGTTTCGAGAACTTTCCAGAACCTACAAGAAAGATCTAGAGCGTTCTAGACTATTCTAATACTGAGTGGCGTTCTCTATATAAAAAAACAGTTTTCGCGTTAAATCGGCAGTTGTTGCTGTGTTGACGTGATTAGTTCAACCTCAGCTCTGGCGTGATTCCAGGGTTATAAAGTCAACCGAAACAATCCTCTTTAAAACCTTTTGAAATATTTCTCCTACCAAAGATACTATAAATTACGAATTTTGATATTCTTTTTGTGAGAGTAATTAAACTGCTTCTTAACGTACTATGGCTCCCTTCTCTTCCCTCATCCACTTTACTGCTATGAAAAAAATACTTAGACCGACTTTATCGTTGGTGTAAGTATTTTTTTCTTCTGTTTTTGTTAAATGTTTTCGCTGTGTGTGTTAAATACAGTTTTTATTGAAATTTATTGTTGCTCTCATTAAATTTCTTTTTTTTTTTTTTTTTACATAATAGACATTTTCGTAGCCAGCAGCAAATGTTAACAGTAAATATTAATAATAATACATTATTGCATTTATTATTAATGGATAATGAGTTTGAAATCTAGTATGTGATGCCCTTTTTGTCTTCCCTGCAACCTCTTTCCCACAGAAGAGACATTGCGAGTCTGTCTCTGCTCTATCGTTATTTTCATAGCAGGTGCTCGTCTGAGCTCTAATCTATGCCCTATACCTTGCCGAACTTTCACAAAATCACTCGTCTAGCTACAACCATAAACAATTTCCTACATTTTATTTTAGTTCAATAAAGTTTCAAATAATAAATGTTTAATTTTGTGTTGTATTATTTAGTGTATTTGCTTTATTTTTGCCTAAAAGTTATACCAAACTTTGATATTTCCAAAGTTCTTCAAAACTGTAAACAAAAAAATTTCCACATAAAAAGGTCATGTACAATTGCCCAAAACTGCATCATGTCTGGAAATATAGTTTTCAATTTAACAATTTAATTATTAACTTAAAAATAAACACAGCCAATTAGTATTTCTTTCAAAATATTTTTATGGAAATCGCTGACATTTGGATCAGTATATCCCATTTGGATCAAAATGGAACAATAATATTATGAGGATTTTCGTTCATGCATGACGACACCAGTCGAACAGAAAATACGATTTATTTAATTAATTGGAATATTCATTGAGATGATTATTATTTATTTATTTAATTATTGCGGACTATTATCCTAATCTTTTATTAGTTGTTTCATAATGTTTCGGCTAATTATTCCTCTGGCCTTCGTCAGGTGGTAACCGCGACGAGATAGGAACTCCGACTCTCCTAACTGCATCCTTAGCAATTACTGCCTTTCATAGTTGTTTTTCGTCTCACCACGTTTTTGGCCAACTAAGCCTCCGCCCGGTTTTGAGTAGGATTGAAACCTCTATCTTCAGACAACGCTCACCTGGAACCGAGGCTTAGTTGGTCAAAACCGTGGTGAGACAAAAAACAACAATGACAGGCAGTAATTGCTTAGAATGCAGTTAGGAGATTCGGATTTCCTATCCCGACGAAGGCCAGAGGAATAGTTGGCCCAAACGTGGTGAGACGACAACAACTATGGAAGGCAGTAATTGCTGATGATGCAGTTGAGAATTTCGGAGCGGTAATTATCTGACGAAGGCCAAAGGAATAGTTGGCCGAAACGTTGTGAAAAAACAACTAAAAGATGATGATAATAGTCCGCAATAAATAAAGTGATAAAATACGATTTGTCTGGCTGGAGATAGACCTTTTAATCATATATATTCAAAATAGTCCGTAATAAATAAAGTGATAAAATACGATTTGTCTGGCAGGAGATAGACCTTTTAATCATATATATTCAAAATAGTCCGTAATAAATAAAGTGATAAAATACGATTTGTCTGGCAGGAGATAGACCTTTTAATCATATATATTCAAAATAGTCCGCAATAAATAAAGTGATAAAATACGATTTGTCTGGCAGGAGATTGACCTTTTGAGCATATATATTCAAAAAATACTTTAATCAGAGAGTTGTAATATGTATATTTTATTATACCCGAAGAAGGAACAATTGTATCGTGAGGGCTTCGTTCGCGCTGTGCATCCATCAAATGTAAATACAACGTTTTATTTTATTTTATTGCTAGTTTGAAAGCTAATTATAAAATAAGAATAAACATTGGAATATGGGGTTCTGGCGTACATAAGATTTCTATATTCCTGCTGATGTGAAACTCCCAGAGTATTTAGAGGATGAAAGACAGTATCTATACATTTATACAATAGTACTTTTCCCGTACGTACGTCTCACGGTTTCTAGATTATAAATTATTCGATCGGGAGATCCTATTTATTAAAAATAAGGATAAAAGGTGATAACATACTACGAACATTAAATCATTAGTATATAGATACGTTAATTTAATTTTCGTAGTATGTTATCACCTTCAATCCTCCTTATTAATAAATAGGATCTCCCGATCACCGGAGACGCAATGGTAAAATGATGTCGCTTTTGGGCCGTGCGTTTTGAAGAAAACGTGTTTTTCCTGTTTTAATTTTATGTTTATTTTCCTAGTGAAACCTTATTATCCTGTATTAATGACTTTCTGGGCACGATTTCTCATGGAAAATTTGTTCTTAAAATTGTAATGTAGAAATAGTTGTGAAATATTTAGCGTGCGTCATTTGACATGGTTTATTTTTAAAAGCTAATAGACTAAGAGTAAGTTAAATGTATTTTAAATCTATAAAAATATCTTCAATTAGAAATAACTATTATTTAAACAAAATTGACTATTATTTCGACTGCCACTGTGGAATTTCCACGGGTCCCACTGGTTCAAATAAATGTTACATTACTTGCACTTATTCCCGCCAAATTGATGTAATACACCGTTGGGTGTCATCCATGAAATCTAATATCATAAAATGTAGAGCATAAGAATGAAAAGTAACACACACACTCATTGGAAAACCCTTTATATATATATATAATAAAATAAAATAAAAACTTACAATTAAATTTACCAAAATGATCCTAGAGGTAAAACTAAACTATATTGTAAATATTTAAGAATTAATATTCATAAAGTTATCTCAGCCAGATGTAAAAGCTCGATACAACCAAATAGGGGATAGAGCTTATAATACGAGCAAACAGTTAATGAAACATGTTAAAAAAAACACTTTGAAATGAGTTAAAAACATACTTAATCTGAAAAGGAAACACTTGATAAGTGGATAGTCCTTAATCCGCGGAGTTTCGAAGAAATACTTTCCTTCTCATCAGAGGGTAGGAATTAGCAAAACGCGGGATCGGATTTTGCATATAAAAGTATTTGATGAAACAACAAAACTTTCTTGAATTTATATTTTTGGATCTTACCGTCATTGGATTATTTATCTTTCACCAGACTATCCATTCACGTGTAATCACCTTTTTCTTCACCATATTCCCTCTGCTTCACTTTTTTGTTGTCAAGTAAGATCTATGTTCGGAATAAGCTTCAAAAACTTTAGCATGTTGTTTGATTGTTAATTTTCCGATGGTTACAATTGCCAAAGAATGAAATTATTGAATCTGAAAGAATGAAAAAGAAATCAGTTAACACTTTAACATAATTCAAATTTAACATCTGCCCAAATCATAGGAACACACACACACACACACACACACACTATATATATATATATATATATATATATATATATATATATATATATATTTATACATATATATATATATATATATATATATATAAGAATATCACCAACAATTGCTATGTATTTTTTAACATTATTTTATTATTCCGTGTTTTGATGTTTCATATAAAAAGGTATCATATTTAGATCATTGTAATAATGTTTTGAAATCATTGAAATAGTTTTTTACGCGTGTCGAGACGAAGTAGGTTTATTTCACAGTCGGATTTCGCCGCGGTTTGCTTGATCTGTGTTGGTTAATAGAAAATCTTGTGTGCAGGGTGTTTGCTCAGTTGGTAGAGTGCTTGCCTCGCATGCAAGACGCTCGGGTTTCGAATCTTGAGTTCGGATGTGTCTAACTAATGAGCCCGAATGAGGGCGAAACTCAAGTCTTGGACTTCCGGTTCGTTGACTGTCATGGCTCTTGTGGGCTGCGACGTTGTTTGGCTGTGGAATTTATTATATACAATCTCTCACATTCTGTAAATCATATATATATATTTATTTTTTATTTTCCTTTTAGTGTCGTTTAATAACTCTTGCTGACATTTTTTTAAGTGATAACCTGTACATTTCAGTTGACTTATATTATTTTGCCCTATATATATATGTTCGCGCCTTTAACATTTCCTGTCTGGGTCGTTTTGACTTTTGTTTCCCTTTATTTTATTTTATATTTAACTTTATCATTTTCTCTCTCTCTCTCTCTCTCTCTCTCTCTCTCTCTCTCTCTCTCTCTCTTTTTTTCTCTCTCTCCTTTTTCTTCCTAGATTTTTTTTATTCATAGTTATGTCTCGGAAGTAGAGTGAAAAGCACATCTTATTTTTCTTTTATTAATATTATTTTTTTTCCTTGTACACATGTTTGTGAATTATTCCATGGATTTCGGCCTTTGGATTATTATAGTTTACTTGTACAAATGGAAATTCTTTTATCTTTCTTGAAGTTTTACATTTGGATTTTACCGTCACTGGATTTTTATCTTCCACCAGACTATCAATTTATGTGTAATCACCTTTTTCTTTACCATATTCCCTCTGCTTAACTTATTTTGTTTTCAAGTAAGATCTTTGACTTACTTGTTGTTTCATCAAATACTTCTGCATGCAAAATCCGATCCCTCATTTTGCTAATTCCTACCCTCTGATGAGAAGTAGAGTATTTTTTCGAAACTCCGCGGATTAAGGACTATCCATTTATCTAGTGTTTCCTTTTCAGATTAAGGATGTTTTTAACTCATTTCAAAGTGTTTTTTACCATATTTTATTAACTGTTTGCTCATATATATATATATATATATATATATATATATATATATATATATATATATATATATATATATATATATATATGATGACAATGGAGATAGTTCAACTATACATGCGCCACCGAATTGGGCGTATGTCATTTTCATCTTCTATTTGTCGGGTCAGAATTATAGTCATGGAGGTAAAGGAGCGCAAAGCTATAATTATAGTCCACAATTTAGATGGTTACTAAGACAACACAAACTCACGCATTATATATAATGGCTTGCTTCATACGGTGTGTAAGTGTGTGTATTGTTTGGGTCTTGTCGCTACTTACTACATCCGGTAACTATATACATTTTTAAATTCTCTACATTAACCCTTTCCATCAGCTGTAAACATTTCAATGATCATAGCGTCTGGGTAGCACAATTGATCCGTCAGTTTTGTATTATCATTTATTTTCTAGCTATTTTTATCCGGTGGTTCTGTTTGTGTGAGTAAAGGCAGTCTATAATATCATGGTGCGTGTCACTCTATGTGAGATATTTTTTTTATTATTTACCCTTTTTGGATCAAATAATCGCAAATAAATCTTTATTTATGAATGGATTACATTTGTTTAAAAAGTCTCGAAATTATCTTCAGTGTCTTTCTTTTTTAATTTGGAGTTTCTTTGTCAGCTTTTTTAGTTTTATTTTCATTTTGGCAATCAACAAACAGTGATCATTACAAATATCAGAACCTCGCTAGACCCTATGTAGCTTAATTGCCATATTCAGTTTTCAAAATTTACTATTTAGATCTATTGACGTATTGAGCACTGTAAAAATAAATACTGAAAATAAATACCTATGATTTTATGTAGATACATGAAATAATTATATATATATATATGTATATATATATGTATATATATATATATGTACGTATATATACGTGAAGAAATTCGTTTATAGATATAGAATATATAAGATATGCCATCAACGTTATAAACACCCAGTCCATACATAGTGACCACCATCAGATAAACTGTTATAAGTTTTTTTTCGGCAAACGAAGGAGATTTCCAGGATGCTGCTCAAAGCATTCATTCTCTTTCACCACTACCAACAACGTGGCCCTTAGTTGGGGGTTTCGGAGATAGCTTGCGCAGGCTCCCATCCATCCCTCACTTCCAGTGGGTTTCCACCATCTGTTTAACATGGCGGAAGCACTGTTAGGATGTTTTAGAAGGGGGGTAGGTCTCATCTGTTAAAATACTTTGAAAGCTTTGCTTCCTGAATGTCAGCAGGGACAGCTTATGTTAAACCGGCCCCAGACAAGACATGCGCTACAAGATAACCTTCCTATTACACCAACGGCTTTTATTCATTATAAAAAAAGGTGATTGTTCTAATATGTGTTTTACTATGTTTGATGCAGAATGGTAATGCTTAGGAGGTGATGGGGGGGCAAGAAGGCTTCTGGAGACTTGGTGAACAATTTGATATACCATTAAGGAAATTGTTGCTATTTTCGTATTATTTCGATTCTTCAGACTCATCTTGAATATTATTTTCAACAGCGTCTCGTTTGGATGTAATAGCCCACCTTCTTATCGAACTCAGGAATCTTTCTGTCGAATTCGGGAATCTTTTTGCCGAACCCGACACTAAAATTCGAACAGAACTTTTTTTTATTAAATCCACAGGAGCAGCATGTTCTCGTCTTGTCAGCCATGACATGGTAAAATTCCTAATTAATTCGCAGTTGTATTGTGAGTGTAACCCTCACTGAGGATTTAACCATTAACTTCCAGAAGAGTGCAATTTTTACAACTAAAATTTACCAAGTACTCTATCTGAGTTCGACTGAAAGATTCCCGAGTTCGACAAGAAAAACCTGAAGATGGTCGAAGGTTATATTGACTGAAATATAGTGAAAATGACACTCAAGATAACAACAGTAGTCCGAAGAATAATATGAATAATCAAGACTCACCTAAAACAAAATTCAGAACTGTTGCTACTTGGTCAGTCGGAAGATAATGCTCAATTCCAGGTACAAATATGGATGTATTCCATAGTGGATTCATTCATTTTTTTCATGAGACTGATTTGCTTCAAATTATCAAACACTGTTAAAATACTGTTAAAAAATATGTCAACAAGTGCCTTTTATATTTCTATGCAACTTTGACACCATTTTGTTCAACATTCGTTTTAAAACGCCCATTAAGATATGTGCATGGAATTCTGTACCTTATTTGTCTTTAAGGTTCCCAAGGCATCTCTGAAACAACTTGCTTAATGTTCAATCACTTTTAAACCCTTCTTCTGCGGTTGTTGATTTTAGAGGTGGCGCATTAATAATTGGGTTTGAACTCACGCAAAACAAGTATATTCAGAAGAGCGCAATAGAATGGATATTTACTGTGTGTATATTTGTAATTTAAACTAGGAATATTTTTTCTAAACGCTCTTTTAAATGACACAGATAATCCTTTAACCATCAAATATAATGCAGGGTTTCCCAAACTTCAATACACCATGGAGCCCCTGAGCATGGCAAAGGTTTTTCGCGGAACACTAACAATATAATAGCTAAAATAAATATGATAAACATTACTTTCAAATTTTGACATTAACTAATGATAATTTTTATAATCATTTTTTTTTTGTGTGTTTGATTAATCAAAAATTGTTGCATTTTTTGTTGATTTATTTTTTTATTTTCTTTTTTATGAACCATCCTGAAACTCTTTACACCTGGAGTTATGCATCATATCTATTTCCAGTAAAACAGATACAAAATTAAATTACTTCTCTCTGCTGCCATTTTTATTTTATGACTATCTCATTTTTAGTTTTAATTTTTCGTATTTGAAAACTGGCTTTAAAAATGTATTCAATATTTTTTTACAAAATTTAGTTTAATCATTTAATTTCAATGTTTCGTATTTATTTTCTCCAATTAAAGTATTTGGTTAATTGCCTTTAATATGTTTTCAGACATTTTTGTACAAGCATTTATAAATGTCGTAGACTCTTGAAAATTCGGTATGTTCTTGCTATACATCTAATGTGATGACTGACCATTTTTTTATGATTTTAGATTCAAATGAACAGCTACAGCAGGAATTGGAATACGCCCTACTAAAGCTTGTTTGTCACAAATGCAATCTGGACGTAAGGACACTTTTAACTTTTAAACTTAGGAAACTGCCACAGAAACGTATGAAATGCTTCAGACTGATTTTGGACCAGCTTGTATGAATTGAGCACCAGTTTTTGAGTGACATACAAGATACAAGGAAGGCAGGGAATCTGTGAGGAATGGTGAGAGGTGTGGGAGGAGTAAGGAAGTCAGTACACTAGAGTTGATTGGTTAAAGAATTTCATGGATAAGGCTCGCTGTGTGTCTACATTTCGCCATCTATTCGAAGGAACTCAAGATACGGAAGATGTGTGCAAAGTTTATCCCAAGGGTGTTCAATACTTGTCACATACTATTTGACCAAGATGGGCATCAAGACAGATTCTCACTATTCTTATGGTCCAGACCTTGCTTCCTGTGACGTTTGGATATTCCATAAGCTCAAAGAAAACCTTAGAGCCTGTCGTTATGAGGCAATTGAGGAGATGGAAGTGACTAGGCCCAGGGTCATTGACACGCTCACACAAGAGGATGTCTATGAGGTCATCCAGAAGTTGTTGTAACGGTACAATAAGTTTCAGTGCAGCCGGGGTAGATTACTTCGAAGGGGTGTGTATTATCGAAAAAGTCTGGAAACTTGTCGTATTTATGCTGTTTTTCAAACTTTATATTTTTCTTTTCTTTCAATAAATTAGAGAAGGGGGAGGAGAGTCCGGCTTTACCCGGGCATAAAATACGCTAAAATATGATATTTTAATTTGTCCAGATTTCGTATATATTATTATAGAGTAGTGATTTCAAAGGTAAAAAAAATTATTTGGGTGCCAATAGCTAGAATCGAAACCGAAAGCAAACCTGTAACATACAAGCTGGTATCGTTACTACTATATCAACGTGACATGCATATGAATTGATTAAAAATTACAAATAAACTAAAATGAATGTACAAAATGTATAACTATTTTTCCCCCTTTAATAACTATTTTAACCGGCTAAAGACCCATAAAAGAACGGTCCATAAAAAATCCAATCATTTGAGGCCTCTAGCGCCGTTCTGCGACTTTTAGATTCGGAGGAGAAAATATGGAAGCAGATAAGCGAACAGACATATAGCTTTTTATATATTACTCTGTGACCGATCAAGTTGCACCGAAAACGTATGTAAATGGGGACCGGATCTGACGTGTTAAAGATTCTGGTTTTGAATAAGTTAGTTAAATTTAGTTTTGTAAAAATTAACAATTTATATGAGTAGTGTCGACACTACTCATATAAATTGTTAATTTTTACAAAATAATTGTTTTTTATGGAGTTGAACGAATATTATTCACTACCAGCAGATTCAAAGAGCGTTTCTGCCTATCTACCAGGGAATATTTCTGCCTATCTACCAGAGAACGTTTCTATGTATCTACCAGATAACGTTTATGCCTATTCCCAATTCATGTGCTAAGGATTTACAGAGTGTTCGAGACAAATAAAACTGGGTAACAGTAAAAGATGAACGAAAGCGTATTAATAAAGAGTTACATATTTTCATAAGATTTTTTTGGCAAAGATTTGTTGCATTATATTGTACTTTTTAGTGCTATCAGGTCAGTCTGTCTGAAGATAGCGGCTTCCTGACCTAAAATGCACCAAGCATTTATGTTATTGTTTTTTGTTCATTTCTCTTTGAAAAAGTCGATTATGTTATGCTAAACAGAAAAACAAAAACAAAATTTTTCCTTTACAAAATTATCAAACCAAACAACATAAATAAATAGTTGGGGATATAAAGAACTTGCAGCATAAAACCTTTTTTTTATATTTTCAAAATTACAGAAATCAGTATGGAATAAACGGAAAAGGTCGTAAAACAAAGCAATCAAATTAAACAGCATGAATAAATATTTGAAGATACAGAAGGGTCAAAAGGGCATACTGTGACATGAATCAAACTCTGTGACTGATCAAGTTGCACCGAAAAGATCGTAAAACAAAGCAATCAAATTAAACAGTATAAATAAATATTTGAAGATACAAAGAACTTAAAACACAAACCAATAAAATTATCGCGTTCGGCATTAAACAACCCGAAAAGAGGTTGATATGCCGTAAAACAAAACAATCTACCCAAAATCAAAGCTTAAATTTTGTTGTTGTTTTTTATTCTATTTAAATCGCTTGGAAACGATTATCATCAGTTATTCATTATTTATTTTTTAATTACGATCATGCCCTTTTGCGAACGTAGTTGTAAACAGTGGTTTTAAGTGCGTCCCATTTCCCCTTTTCCAGTGAGTGTTGCCTTGGTATACATGAAAGAACAAAATAAAAAAACAAGAAAAAAGTGAAGCATGGCGAGTAGAGAAAGAAAATCACTGGCTGAACATGTTTGTAATATACCGTACTCTCGGGCTCGATACTTGTATTTTTAGATCTTTATTTCGAATTAATAAGAATCTCGCAGTATAATGTTCATGATAAATTGTTTCCTCTCTCTTTTTCTTCCAAGAACTCTTGAAATTACTGAATAAATAGTTCAATTTATTTAGAAAAACAACCCCACGTTTTCAATGTGCTTTTATACAAACGACGGCGACCAGACTATTTTCCATTTCCAGACGACCATTAATTATCAGAACTTCACTAAAAATATAACTTTTTTTATGGAGTATCATAGCGTCTGTGGAGATTAAGGTAAAAACTGAAACCATCATCATCCAATAGAGAGTATGAGGTTTTTTTTTGTTTTTTTTTTTACATGGGTGTCACCACTTATCAAGGCCCAGAGGCCACTCAAGGATAAGGGTTAATAGGTATGCATTAGTCATTGTGATTTTAGCATAGTAAACAGTGGGAATTTTGTAACTTGGATTACTTAGGGGGACGATTCAATTAGAACTTGTTCACATTGGACTTTTTCTTTTTTTTTTCATAGGTATCAACACATTATCAAGGCCAAGAGGCCACTCAAGGATAAGGGTTAAAGAGTGTACAGTAGAAATTGGACAATATAATAATCATTAGTAATGAAAATTTGTTAAATTTGATAACTTATATGGAACGGCTCATCAAGAACTTATTTACGTTAGACTTGAAGACAACCATATTGTAGTCAGCCGGAAAGCAGGAAAACGGAAGACAATTCCACAGGCGTGCAGTTCTAATAAAAAAGCTTTGTTCATGGAATCTACGTTTAGGTTTAGGCACAGATAAAGAGTGGGGGGAATTATTGATAGTGTTTACAGCTAGACGAGTGTTTCTTGTGAAAGTTTGGCGAGGGGGGACCATAGATTGAAGCTCAGTCGAACACTTTCCATGAAAATAACGATACATCAGAGACAAACTCGCAACATCTCTTCTGTGAGATAGAGGTTGCAAGGAAGAGAAAAGGACATCTCCTACGAGGCTTCGAAGTCTATTTTGAACTCTATCAAGGCAGGACAAGTCCTTTCTAGCAGCTCTTGCCCAGATGTGGCAACAGTATTCCATCCTTGGACGTACCTGGCTCTTATATAAATAGAGAATTGCATCAGCAGTGAGATATCTACTGGATCGATAGAAAGATCCCACCATTTTTCCAGCGGCCTTGGCAACAGATTTGATGTACATGTTCCATTTAAGATCAGGAGTAATGGTCAAGCCCAGAAGCTTGTCAAAACTTGAGGCCTCCTGAAGACGAGAGCCATTCATTTCAATTGATGCCAGATGGGGATCAGAATGTTGATGATGTAAAGAGAGAAGCTTGGTTTTAGATGCATTAAAAGTAACCAGCCACTCCTTTCCCCATTGTACTACATGCTCAAGATCAGAGGAGAGAGAATTGGAGAGAACTTGGTCGTTTACTGTCTTAGATGTGCTACCATAAATGGTAGTGTCGTCAGCATAAATGTCTACAAATGATGTAAGGATGTGATTTGGAAGATCATTAATGTAGATCAGGAAAAGAGTTGGGCCCAGGATGGACCCCTGAGGGACACCGGCATTAATACTGTGGGCTTCTGATTTTTGCCCCTCAACTACTACTCTTATGAACCTATCAGAAAGAAATGATTTAATAATTGAGAGGACATTTCCAGCTATACCATAGCTAGAGATCTTATGAAGTAAACCTTTATGCCATACCCTATCAAAGGCCTTAGATATGTCAAGAGCAATTGCCCTAGAAAGGTTGCCTCCGTCGAGAGATTTGCTAATCCTATGAGATATAACTGTAAGCACATCTGCTGTAGATCTAGCAGAACGGAAACCATATTGAGTGTCACTAAGAAGGTTATTTTTGTTGAGATGGTTGATTACTTCTGTATTTAACACAAATTCCAGCAACTTACTCATGACGCACAGGAGACTTATTGGCCTGTACTGAGAGGGGGATGAGCGATCACCTGAATTCTTAAATACAGGGCATACTGATGAAATTTTCCAGGGAGATGGGAAACTATTCTCCTTAAGACAACGTTTAAATAGTTTTGTAAGTATGGGCGCTAGTTCAGGTTGAAGTTTTTTGAGTACTATAATTGGAATACCGTCCGGGCCAGTTGCTTTACTGGAATCAAGGTTTTTGATTAGCTTGGCAACATCACGTACAGATATACGTATATCACATAGTGTGTTTTCAGATACAGGAGGAAATATAGGGGGTTGACGGCCTTGATCGCAAAAGGTAGAATTAGCTGCAAAGTTCTTGACAAAGAGTTTGGCTTTGTCTGATGCTGACGAGATTACCTCAGGTCCATTGATGATAGTTGGGATGGAGCACACGCTTCTGTTCAGAATTCTGTTTGCTATTTGCCAAAACTGGTGGGAACCAAGCCGCTGCTCAGCTACTTTGGACTTAACAGATTGAGCATACAACCATCTTGCGCTCTTTATTACTTTCTTACAATGGTTGCTGGCAGTCCTGAAAGCGGCTTTAGTTTCCATACATCTATTACGTTGGAAACAGTGGAAAAAGTGATTTCTGTGCGCAATGGCAGCAGCACATTCTGGAGAGAACCATGGCTGGCTGTTAGGTATTTGCTGAAACTTTTTCGAGGGTATGAAACGATCAATACCTACAATTAACCATTCCGTCAGGTCTAATACTATAGAGGACACATCCTTTTTAATATGGAATGCAGAGGTAGATCAGTTATAAATGTACGGAAGCTATACCAGTCAGCCTTAGTGTATCGATATACTGTACGATGGAGAGGTACGTCTGGGGACTTATTACATTTCATTTTTATCTTAATTGATACAACAGAGTGGTCGGAAGATCCAAGAGGCGACAGAACAGAAACTGAACATAGTTCAGGGCAAGTTGTGAGAAAAAGGTCTAGTAGGCTCGCATACTGGCCGTCATTGTCGGGCACACGGGTGGGTTCCTGGACAATCTGAGTGAGGTCATAGGCAATGGAGAAATCATGACAGAACCTCCCCTCATCATCGGTCTTGTTTGAGTGGGTCAACCATTCGACGTTGTGAACATTGAAGTCTCCACATACGTGAATGTTAGCTGAAGGATAAGCAGATAGGACTTGGTCAATTTTCTCAGATATGCTTTTAAAGATAGTAACTCCGCTGTTGTGGGGGCGATAGAGAGTAAATAAAAATGCCGTAGTGTGAGCTAAAGCAACCCGGAAGCACATATAGGGTAAGTTAGGATCTTCCCTGGAGATGTCCCTTCCACATGGAAAGCTATCTTTACAGTTGATGTCAGTGACCACAACGACCGAACGAGTTAATCGTTATCAAGCATCACCAAGGCAAAACACACAGTTGTCAGTGACTATGATTGGCCCAGGGGAAAACAACGCTAAAGAATCATCCAGGGGCGCACAAAACCTCAAGAAAGAAAGAATACACATTAAAAAAGAGCGAATTACTGAAACCGTAAAGCAAATAAGAACCACGAGCTTTGATCAATTCACCATCGCTTTTTAATATATATGATCTCAAAATGCGCAAGAACAGAAGACATAAGATAATACGACTATTCGAATTAAACACATATATAGAATATGTCGATATAAGGAACTAGCAAGGAGACCCGACGTTGTCCGAGATTGGATGATGTTCAACGAATGTTTCAGGCTCCTATTTTATTGTCATCGAAATCGGTGAGATCGGCCATTTTTCACTCAAATCGATCGATTTCCTATTCTCGTTAGGGATCTATCGCGGTGTACCGGGAAGAAGCTATACATGCCTCTTTGCACTGACTATACATTGTAGTCTACATTGCACTGTAGAGAACCTACTCTTAATTTTTATTTAAAAAAATATATATAATTGTCCACAATACATTGTAGTCTACGTTACACTGTAGAGAACCTACTGTTGATTTTATAAAAAAAATTATATATAATAGCTTGAATTAAAGTTTAAAAATGCTTCAATTATGCTCTAAACTGAAATATTTATTTCGAATGCGCACCTGTCATATCAAAAAACCTACTGCTGATTTTATATGCTTGACTTTTCTGCTCGTGCAGTAATAATGGCTTGAATTTAAGTTTAAAATGGAAAAATCAAGTAACATGGTTCAATTGTGCGTTAAACAGAAACGTGCATTTCGAACGCGCCCCTATCATATCAAAGAACTTACTGTTGATTTTATATGATGGCCTTTTTTCTTGTGTGGTAATAAACTTCTCAAATGCACTTGTGATGGTACGTGCTCACTTTAGTCAAAATTCACTTTTTTCCTTTTTTTTTCATCTGATTTTTTCAGTTATCGATTATAAATACTTATTTAATACATTCCGATGCAATACTTTTCTAAGAACACTGCACGATACATAAAGTAAATGTGCGTTAAATTTGATAAAAATCGGTCTAGCCGTTTTGGAGTCGATTGGGAACAAAATCGCACACAGACAAAATTTATTTGATATAATAGTGGAGTAGCGTAGTGTAGATAGATAGATAGATAGATAGATAGACAGATAGATAGATAGATAGATAGATAGATAGATAGATAGATAGATGGATTAACCAAAACTCTTGTGAATGTCATAATAAACCCTTACTAATACTTTATACAAATTTCCATCCCAAGGTTTCTTTCGTGACTCTTTCTTAGCTTTGACCTACAATCAATATCTTACATCGTGCTAAACTGACTACTTTTATGTTCGAATCTCAAATGGCAAGCAACCCTGACTATTGACACGTGCGACTGCGACACTCGGTCCTTATAAGCATAGCCTGGGAAAAACTAGGACTGCTACTTTAGGTTGCTATGTTTATGTTTATTAGGATCGAGTTTCGCACGTGTTGTCAATAGGGGGCTGTTTTTCAATGGCTGCCTCGGTTTCAATCACACGATGACACTGATAGTAGGTTGAAGCTTTGATAAAAGCGGACAAAAAAGTCAATTTTTTTTTTAATTTAGCGTTTATATAGTGACGACCTTTTGTGACTTCCACACAAATCTATCTAATTTGTACCTCCTTATTGATTAATTCTACGTGTAACTGTTTAATTCCATTACTTGTAGTTGTGTTTAACTTGATTTCTGGAAGGCGATAGTTTGACACTATAGCCTACCTCTCCCCGGAAAGTGAGAGAGAAAACAAAAATAAAAGGATAGGTGACAAAAGAAATACAAGAAAAACAAAAGAAATGCGATATATAATATATCAGTAGAGAATAGACAGTAAGATAGATTAAAGAAACTTGATATGGGATTCTTGACTAGGGTGTGGCAAATGACAAAAGGGGTGACCAAACAATGCACCTGTAAATAGTTTTATTACGCTAACGAATGGTCATGAGTTGCGGCAGCCAATGAGTGTTTTAAAGGACAATTAAGTTATATTTTTACGACATTATATTTAACGACAATCCTGTTGACGACGATCCAGTTTACCAAAGTAAGAGTTGGACGTGTATGGCTGTTCAGGTTTGGAGATAGTTGGAGACATCTCGTGGCTTTAGTCACATCGGAAAAACGTGGAAGATCGAGATAAACTGACGGCAACTGATTGATACAGCCTCGACAGAACGTCCATGACACACATACACCAATAGTCCAAGCGCAAGTGTAAAGCATCGGAGTCTGCGTTTTCCTTTTGTTCCTGGATTTTGTTTTATTTTATTTATATTTGTATTTATATACGTGTTGACCCGTGCGCCCCCATTGACGGTTGCAAGTGTGAAAAAGACGATGAGGACATGGCCAAAAATAGAACGATGAAAGATGGAAAGCAACACCACGGCCACAACGTTGAAGCGGCAAGCTGTTTGTGGGGTTTCGTGGTGGCATTTGGTGTGTGTCAATAGAATGGCAACTTGGGTGCGTCAACTTTGAATTTAGTTCGTTCCCCAGAAACTATTTTAACTTTTTCGCTTAGGATGTTGGCAACGTTCACATGGCTCCCCTTATATATTAAAGCAGACATTAAAAATGCTCAATAAATTGTATCGAGTGATGGAAGAATACTCGATAAATTTATTGCGTATTTTACTTTTCACTTTTCTACTTCCCATTTTCGCTCCTATTCATTTTCATCTCAACACCTGAAGATGATTTGCAGTCGAATCGAAAGCGTTCATGATAACTATAATACTTTCATCAATATTTTCGATTTTGATATAAAAAAGATTCTACGGAAAATAAAAAAAATTAAAAAATAATATACCAAATTATATTCGTTGTATTTAATAACGTCCGCTTGAATGAAAAATTCTGCCTAAATATACCAATATGTGTGTGTGTGTGTGTGTGTGTGTGTGTGTGTGTGTGTGTGTGTGTGTGTGTGTGTGTGTGTGTGTGTGTGCCTCTGTGTGTGTGCCTCTGTGTGTGCGTGCCTCTGTGTGTTTTGTTAGTGGAAAAACCCCAACAGATTGTTCCATTAAAAACAAAATTAAAAAATAAAGCGTAATATTTATTCACATATGTGTTACAACATCGGTAACATGAAAGAAGAACAAGAAAACTCCTGGAAACGAAATTATATTGCAAAAACCTAATAAAAGGTATAAATACATGGGCAGTATCACTAGTAAGATAGTCTGGATCGTTTGTGGGGTTGACTCAAGAAGAACTCAGACATCTCGATCAGAAGACCAGAAAATTCATGACCATGACAATGCACTACACCCAAAAGGATGATATTGACAAACTCTACGTGAAAAGGAAAGACGGCAGGAGAGGACTGGTTTGTATAGAAGATTGTTTGAATAACACACAAAAAAAGAACTAAAAAATACATAATGCAGAACACTGAAAGGATAATCATGGCAGCGAGAGACACTGAAAAAATCAACAAAACAGAAAAGTGGGAAGATAAAAAACTACACGAAAGATTCATAAGAATGGCAAAAGATCAGAAGAACGAAAACACTTGAGCATGGATACGAAAAAGACATGCTATAGAGAAACTGGATCCCTAATAACTGCAGCACTAGATAAATCGATAAGAACCAACCACATCAAAGCAAAGATCAACAAAACACAAGGAAACGGGCAATGCAGGCTCTGTGGACTAAGAGACGAAACGATAAACCATATAGTAAATGAATGCAGAAAACTGGCCCAAAAGGAATCCAAGAACAGACACGACAAAGAGAAGAGGGCAGTACACTGGGAATTATGCAAACAACTGCATCTCGAACGCACAGACAAAAGGTACAATCATAAGCCGGAAAAAGTACTTGAAAAGGACAATCACAAAATCCTATGGGACATGGACATGAAAACAAAATAAACCCATACAAGCAAGAAGACCAGATGTCGTAATAAATAACAAAGCAGAAAATTTATTTTATTTTTGTTCATAGGAACAAAAATTACAATTTTTTTTTTATTCATGAAGGGTTTCTCAGAGTGCCCCTTTTTGCGGGACCTGGATTTTTCCCCACATTAAAAAAAACTGACCTTGTGTCTAATTCTGTCCTTGTGGGGAAGCAGGTAAATAATAATAATAATAATAATAATAATAATAATAATAATAATAATAATAATACCATCAGCATCATCATTTATATATATATATATATATATATATATATATATATATATATATATATATATATACTTATCCGTTCGTTAGTTTGTTCACGAATCTCCTGTTACGGTTTTTGAGATGAACTTATTATAACCGTATATATTTTGAAATTCATTACCCAAAATACTTTTTTTACGAGGAAGTCACCACATTATCAAGGCCCAAAAGCGACTCAGGGATAAAGGTTAAGGAATATACGGTGGTCGTTAGTGGTGGAGGTTGGGTAGTATTTTATTCCAACTCATTAAGTAATTGTTTATATTGGATTTCAAAACGACCATGTGGTAGTCTGGGCGTACAGTTCTAGGAAAGAAACTTTATTCATGGAATTTGCGTTTAAATTGTGGATAAGGAGTGGGGGGGAAGTGGTTATAGCTAGATGTATTTGGCAGGGGGACATTGTGGGTCTATGTTTCCGCCGCACATTTTAGAGACTAAAATATTTTATAAGATAAGAACTGAAATTATAATAAAATTTCTACAATTTTAATAGAGGTATAAAATGATCCTCAGTAATTCTCTTGAAAACACTGGGTGTGCCCCGAGGGTAATGAAGACTTTAAATCATCTAGAATGTTTAAGCAGATGCAAGTTTACTCTTTTTCATCCAACCAACGCTGAGATAATTCTTCTGCCCCACCAAAACAATAAATATAATAAAATAAAAATAACAATAATAATAATAAAGAGTCATTTAGCGATATGGTCTGAGGGGAGGTTTCTGATTCAGTTGCAGTAAATGTCGGGTATCATACAACTATATAAGTGAAATTGATTGATTATTTTGTTTGGCGGCATATCAATCCTTTTCAGATTATTTAATGACGACTCCAGTCATTTTCGAAAAAAAACATTTTTCGGCTTGAAGTTCTTTATGTCATCAAATATTTCTTCATGATGCTTAATTTGGTTGTTTTGTAGACAAAAAAAAATTTGTTTTGTTTTCTTTTGCAGAACATGATTGAGTTTTGCAAAGAGAAAGGAAATAACATTAATATTTGGTGCATTTTAGGTCAGGAAGCCAGTATCTACAGCCAGCTTGCTTTAGTAGCACAAGGTAAAGAAAGATTGAAGATTCATAGATATTTACGTATCTATATAAGCAAGAAAACGCCTCAGACTATTCTACATTCAATCCCGGGCACCACCGGGTGTTCATGCCTGTTTTATTTATTTATTTATTTTTACCAATTTCCTCATATCTTTTGTCTTTTGGTTTTGTGGAGTGGGTTGATTAAGGCCTGTGTCTTGGTAGGTGTCAAGTTTCAAATGCTCGCTCGTCGTTTTCTACGGAAGATTACACTAAACAACAAACGGTCTGGAATGCTGCTATTCCACAGTTGGCATGAAATGACAAAGTCATTAGCTTTAAAACAAGAATCTATACTATTTATGAAAAGATGTTTGTCTTTTTGGCGTTCTATCTGTTTACGTATCCCTCTACCAACCCTTTGACTATTACACTAATAAACATGGCGTGTTGGGTTTAAGGCAGATTTTTAAACATAAACCTATTGAATTATTTTGATGATAGGGTAATTCGTGAAACAAATTACCGGATCAGAGTAAATACAAAGTTAGCAGAGAATATTTTAAGATGGAATTCAATGAAGACAGAAATTATTGTAATGCGGCATTTGTTGGTAGATAGCAGAAGAAATATTTAACAGAATTTGATTTGTACATGGATATTGTGTTAATAGTATGAATATTGTGTGCAATTATTTGTACGGCTCAATTGAGAATATGGTTAAAAAGGGAGATATTCAGAGACATAATAAACATGCAAATAATAATAATAATAATAATAATAATATTAACAACAGCAACAACGACAACAACAATAATAATAATAATAATAATAATAATAATAATAATAATAATAATAATAATAACAAAAATAGCAATACCCCACAACAAAAATAATGATAACAAAATAACAATATCAACACTACCAACAACAACAGCCATAATAACAATAATAACAAAAATAGCAATAAATAAAGCAATAATAATAATAATAATAATAATAATAATAATAATAATAATAATAATAATAATAAAGCAAAATATCTCATAACTTGCTTTCCTAAAAATAAAAAACAAGTAAACAAACAATATTGTAGTACTAACCTCGACTGATACCACACACAATAGTCGTGAAGAGTCGAGGAGGATTGAAAGATCGATGAAGGGAGAGCATTAACCATACCTCTATTGGAAAGGTCTACTGAGCACTGGTACTTTCTGGGCGATTATTGCAACCTAAATCCCCAAAAAACCAACGATCGTCACTAGAGAATAATCAATTGTTGTGATAATGCAAACTCATTTGCAATGGTGAGTGAATGGGTTGGGAAATATTAGAAATCCGAAGAGGCTTATAGTGACTCAACCTTCAGGGAATGTCACTAATTATTGTCAATTAACATTCAATAATGTTGACTTGTCTGAGAACTTCTCATGAGTTTATAATAATAATAATAATAATAATAATAATAATAATAATAATAATAATAATCCGGCAATAGTAGTTGAAAGCGAGAATCACAAAATCCTATAGGACAAGGGCAAACAAACTGATAAACCTATCCAAACAAGAAGACCAGATGTCGTAATAATTAACAAGAAAGAAAAATCCTATCAAATCGTAGACTTTGCTGTTCCAGCTGACCACAGGGTGAATATCAAAAAAAGGGGGGACGGAGCAAATACACAGAACTAGCCAGAAAGTTGAAAGGGATATAGAAGATGAAGAAAATCAAAGTGAACCTATAATAGTAGGAGCACTAGGAACAATTCTGAAAAACTTTGAAAAAAGAATGGGAGAAATTGGAATCAGAGGAATGACTAGAAAAGAACAATAATGAAAAAAGCTGAAATATTAAGGAAAATTCTTGAATGTGGAGTTTAACACACATAAACCAAAAGCGTAGGCATGCAAACTGCTACAGAGACAAAACATGAAGCGCTGCAAGAACATTGAAGCTGCATACCTATAAGTTCTCTAACTCCAATCCCATCCTACCACTACCACATAACTGCCACCCAATAAAAGAGTGAAACCAAATAGTCAAGTAGTTAAGAAGGAAGGAAAGACCGAAGAGTGAGCACAGACCAGACCTCCACTGTATAAGTGCGAAGAGAACTAGGACCTTGGGAAGGCTTATTGCCACTCAAATTCCAGTAAAGACCAATGGCTGTTGCCAACGATAAATCAATGGCAAGCAATTGTTGCGATAATGCAAATTTATTTGCAAATTGTATCGAAAGAGGTGGAGAATACTGGGAAATCTGGGGAGACTTGTTATCACTCAGCTTTCAGGGAACACCACAGGCTGTATTCAATGAGATCTTTGATAACCTGTGCCAATAATAATAATAATAATAATAATAATAATAATAATAATAATGATAATAATAATAATCTATATATTAATACGATAACGTGTGTGTTCTTTTGTGTGTCACGCTTACATAGGGGTCGTTCAATTGTTATGCTCTATTTCTTGTCATGAATAATTTTACCAATAATTTTCATAAGTTTCGGTTTCAGTTTCGATTATAACTGATGGCTCTTCATCTATTTTTTTTTATATACATAATTTTATCAAGAATTCTTCATAAATTTTTGTTTCGGTTTCGATTCTGGCTGAAGAGACTCAAGTTATATATATATATATATATATATATATATATATATATATATATATATATATATATACACACACACACACACACACATATATATGTTGCTCATAAGTTTTTATTTCGGTTTCGATTCAAGCAAATGCACCCAAGTCATATGGATATATTTTTTTTTATTTTTTAAATTGCAACTTTATAACATACGAAATCTGCAAGAATTAAAATATCATATTTAAGCTTACTTTACGACCGGGCTTTACCAGGTGTTCGTGCTAGCTTAGATAAATACTTGTGCAGTTTTAACAAAAAAGCTACACTAATATCAGAGCGTCTCCATTTACACTGAACATCTACAGAATGCCAACATCAATATATTAAATATGAATGAGTCCCCTGTGGAATTTCCACAGGTCCCGCTAATAATAATAACAATAATAATAATAATAATAATAATAATAATAATAATAATAATAATAATAATAGAAATACCTAAGAAGAACAAGAATACTCCTCAAAACGAAACTAAATATTAGAATCCTAATTAAAGATACAAACCCATGAGCATTGTCACTAGTAAGATACTCTAGACTATCTATAGGATGAGAAATCGACCAAAAGGCCAAATAACTCATGACAGTTAACAATGCACTACATCCAACGGACGATACTGACCGACTTTACATGAAAAGAAAAAAGTGGAAGAGGGCTGATTTGTATTGAAGACTGCGTAAATGACAGAAGAAAATGATAAGAAAAATATATAATGCAGAACACTGCAAGAATAATCACTGCAGCAAAAGATACTGAAAAGAAAACAAATAAAACAGCAACGGAAAAAAAGATAAGACGAGGAAAAAATGGGAAGAGAAACAACTACATAAGACTATTCATAAGAATGACAAAAGATAAGACTAACGAAAACACTGGGACATGACTACAAAAAGAAACATTAACAGAGAAACTGAATCCCTAATAACAGCCGCAAAAGATAACGCGATTAGAACCAACCACATAAAAGCAAGGATCCACAAGACACAAGAAAACAGCAAATGCAGACTCTGCGGACAAGGAGAGGAAACATTAAACCACACAATTAGCGAATGCAGCAAACTAGCACAAAAAGAATATAAGAATAGACAGGATCAAGCGGGGAAGTCAGTACACTGGCAATTATGCGGACAACTGAATCCTGGAACATCCAGACAAATGGTACAAGCACAAACCGACAGAAGTTCTCGAAAATGAAAATCACAAAATCCTATGGGGCATGGACATACAAACGGATAAACTCATCCCAGCAAGAAGACCAGATATCATACTATTTAATAAGAAGTAAAAATTAGATTGTGCCGTTCTAGCAGATAATAGAGTGAAGATCAAGTTTTTAGTCAAGAAAAGTCCTGGGAACAGCAACCAAATTGTAATACTATGAGTCGGTCACTTGAGTGGCCGACCCATATAACGCTATGTATATAGAAACTTGGAAGTCTTTTTAAGGAGTGAATGCATATCTGAAATTGGGTGTGGCTATTTGCCAGGCGGTTCTCCATTTCTCGCAGATGAGTTCTTTCTGTTGGATTCTGGCTAGGAATGTGGTAGACCTCGTCTTGATGTTGAAGCAGATCAAACCACACGTAACACAGATTGTAATATATATATATATATATATATATATATATATATATATATATATATATATATATATATATATATATATATATATATAAGAGAAACTTAACTACTTTATTTGACAAAAATATTACAATGTATGACAAAAAATCATAACAATTAAACTTTTAAAGAGTTTAACTAACCTTAAATAATTGCATTGAGGAAGAGCGGAGTTCCCTTCCTCCCTTTTTGAAGAGACAAAATTGTGCCTCCTTACTCCATGCTGGTCGCTGAAAAAAAGTGAGCGAATAAATGGCGAATTGCATTGTTGTCCTTTCTACGTATCCCTCCGCGAGTGACCAGATCACCTCCCATCAGCTTTTCCTCTCGCTTCCTCTCTTTTTTATCCCTTTTTAACTTTATATATCGTCTCGCTGTGATTTCTCCTTCTATCTCTATCTTCTTTCTTCTATATAAATAAAACAGATGTATAGGTATGTAAATATTTAACAGGTCAACTCTTAAACTACTGGCCACATAGCACTAAAATTAACAGTAAGTATACATCAAGGATGGTTTATAACGAGTAAAATCTTTGATTGGGTTGATGAATAACGCATGCAGACATATATCGGCAAGTTGAAATGCGCAATGTTCATTTCAACTGGCCGACATGTTGTTACTTCTTTCTGCGCATGCTCACATAAAATTCGTTTCTGCAAGTTGTTTAATATACTGAGCGTTTAATTGTCTCTCTGTAGATAGAGAACGCGGTTGGAACGCTAGATACTTTGGTTTCGATTCTGCCCGATGTCTCTAATCATTTAACTTTTGCCGTCATATCTTTGTATTAATAAATACGAATATCTGCATGATTTAAAGTATATTTAGACGTATGTTACGGCAAGCGGAATCAAAATATTTATTTACAAGCTTGGAAAATAAAACCTTTCATTTTTATTTCTTGCAGTATTTTAAGACGATAAATATTTTTTGACAATTATTTTTTTATTTTTTTTATTTTTTTTTTTTTTTGCCGGGCCGGAAATCCCTCACAAATGAAGGCAAAATTCAATGAAAAAATTCATGCTTCACTTAAGTAAATCGTCCACGACAGGGACAAATTCTAAGTACAATTTTAATAGAAAATCTTACTTGGGCTAAGGTTAGACATTTTTTTTCTTCTTTTGTTTCCAAGTAATACGTAAATATTGTTCGAGATTCTGAAATTGGAAATATTTATAGTCTGGCCAAACTTTAATAATGTTATTATTCTTTATGCGCTGCTTGAAACAGAATTTGTATTATTTTATGAAAAGAATAGATTACTAATGTCATGTTTATATACATTTTACATTAAATAGTCAAAAGAAAATGAGGATTTAACATTTTTCAGATATGCATTATGATATAAAATAATAATTGCAATTCTTACATCATATTTTGAAAGAAGAATGACCAAAAGATAAAAGACTAAATTAGAAAAGGAGGATTACAGCTACTTACTGCTTCTACCTCATGAGGAATGTGGAAAAAAAAGCCATTATGAATTAATCTTTTGTTTAAATCAAATATTGCATGAGGACGGAATGTTCAAATATATCAAATTCAACCTGGAAGAATTATTCTTAATAAGTGCGTGCTTGTAATATCTATCTATCTATATTCCTATAAATTCGTTGTTCTGTTGTGTGTATTGATATTCATATTAAACCCCCTCTTTTCTATTTATTTAAAAAGGAAATACAATTTTCTTATATATGGTTTGTGAAATTGCATTCATCTGCAAAAGATCTAGCTAGTTTGCATATTCTTTTAAACATTCATTTTAATTAATTCCCTATTAGTTGTTTCGGTTTTCCAATGGGATAATCATCTTAAGTTAACTATTACGTGCAGATATTCTACATGATTCATCCTTGCATAATATTTGCGTAAAATGTTTACAGGAAACACAAAATTGTTTTCATATATATTTATGTATACGCATATATTTTTTTTTTTAATCTATAAAAGTGAACGTGTCTGTGTGTGTACATTTTCCTACGAAATAACTCTGTCAATTTTCAGTTTACAGGCTCGAAATTTGATATACATTGTACTGAGATTTGGGAAATTTGGCCAGGAATTTAGTTGTTAAGGCTATACATACACCTCCAAACACCCGGGCAAGGCCGGGCTGAAATGCTAGTATATCTATAAAAGTGAAAGCATCTGTCTGTCTGTCTGTCTGTCTGTGTATCTGTGTATCTGTGTCTATACATTTCCCTACGCAATAACTGTCAATTTTAAGCTTACAGACTCGAAATTTAATATACAGGGTACTGATATTTGGGAAAATCTTTGTGATCGGTTTTCGGCCAGAAATTTGGCGATTAAGGGGTCAAAGTTCAATTTGACCTTTGAGAACTCTACCAAACTCATCCGACAATTATGGGTCTAAACACTTGAAATTTTAGATATAGGTTCATTGGACATGGATCTAACTTAATAACTTAATTTGAACCCAAAACAATCATTTTTAAGGGGTCATAATAGGGGTCAAAGTTTTAAAAAATTGACCACTTTTTTTTTTTACTCAACATACATCACCAGATACCCGGGCAACGCCGGGCACCCATGCTAGTATTATATATAAATATACATATATATATATATATGCATAATTTGGACTCTTTCGTTGATTCCGACATATGAGGTTCCACCACACCAATTAAGTGACTCGGAAATCCACACAGATGATTTGTTTATAGTGGTGAAGGCTTTGTGTAGAACCATCCACTTTTTCGTATTACTGCTAATCTCCGTCGGTGCAGATGACTGCTACAGGACAAAGTATACAGTAGACCTCAGGTTTTTACATCAGAGTTTCTTTCTCCTAGATGCATGCCTTAAAGAAGTTTGGGGGTGTACGTCTTCCAGTGAATTAAAGTACGCATAGGTACCACATTACAAGAAACAGACACTGATACAGTGACTCATTTTCAAAATATTGGTATTTTATCAGTAACATCATAAAAGACCAATATTTGGAAAAGAGTAACTGTACCAGTATATGTTCCTTGTAACGTAGTACTTTAAGAAATATTTATAGCTCTAGTATTGTACTATTGAGCTATCTACATGTAAAATCTTGTGTTATTTATTTATGTGTTATTACTACTCTAAGTGGTGAAATAATGCATAGAAACACACACACACACATACATACATATATATATATATATATATATATATATATATATATATATATATATATATATATTAGTTGAACACCCGGCGTTGCCCGGTCATACAATACGCTTAAACAGGATATTTTAATTTACTCAGATTGCGTATGCATTATTATAGAACCAATCCTCTGTTGATTACTATATATTACGTGCAATAATTTGCCCAGTGGACTAATTCTCCAAAGAAATAAAGAAATAAAATAAAAAATAATGATAATTATAATAATAATTCCGTTTTTGTTTGTTTACAATATCACGTCAGCTGATATTTCGGCTTGACAAAAAGTCACTTCTAATTAATGTTTAGTTTCAAAATATTCAAACGAAGAAATGATTTACGGCGATTTTAAATAGTACCTCTTCTTTTATCATAAATTGAACTCATTAATAAGAAAAATATTAAAATAAAATAGTGAGGTACACCGGTCTTGAACAGGGGATCATTCGAACTGTAGTTCTCTTCTACAGAGTTATATCTCCAGACGTCAATAATTTTGTTTGTTTGTTTTTGTTTTTTATTTGTATTGTTTTTTTTTTTTGTTTTTGTTAAGAAGAAATAGCTGATATTTTATTATCTCCTTTGGCCGGTGTAACGTAAAATATTTCCCTGTAATTTTTCATCTATATATATAAAAGCGAAAATGTATGTATGTATGTATGTATGTATGTATGTTTGGATGTCTGCTAAAAACTTTCGACAGACGTGACGAAAATTCACAAACTCGGTATCACATCGAAGCTCTATCCTTTGCTCGAAAAATATCAAAAAATTGGCCAAAAACGTTAACTTTTTCACCCAGAAATCGACAATTTTCGACAACAAAAACGGTCCTCTCGTGACAATGACCGATTCTACGCATGCGTCAGATGACGTCGTGACCTGATTTACTTTAAATAGTTGAAAAACCGAACAAACTTCATGTACGTCGCGTTAGCTCAGTTGGTTAAGGCCTTAGTTCATTATCTAAACGTTTTGGGTTCGAATCGTAGTGTGAGATGTTTTGTTTGTTTGTTTGTTTTTTTTTCGATTTTTTAAATTTAAATATTGAACCAGTATTTCGTTTTTCTGCGTTTATTTATTTATTTTTTTTTTACTTTACTTATTATTAGCGACACCCAAAACACCCGGGTACCCACCGATTTTTTAAATTTTAATATCGAAACAGGCTTATTGAAGCCATTTTTCGCGTGTTCGTTTTCTGTTTTCATCGTTCGTATGCTTTACGTTAGTTTTTTTTTTGTTTTTCCCCGCTTAAGTGTTAACGTTGTTTTCTTTTTTTACTTCTCTTATAACAAACAAAGCTACGTCGTCGTCGTTGTCGTCGTCGTCGTCGTAACGCTCGACGACTTCCGGCCGTGCACCTGTCAATTTGATTCTTACTTAAATAAATTCAAACATCTTTCACTAACTCATTCTGGCTGGCCGATTTTATTTTCAAACTTCGCCTCAGGGCTTTGGGTTCGATCTTAGACCCCCGCTAGTCTATAAGAAAAGAAAGATTATTTTTAGGATCGGATTTTTTCGATTTTCGATACTTGATGAATTTCTGTAAATAGCATATCTAAGAACACTTCCAGACATATGAATTAACTTTGTGTGAAATTTGGAAAAGATAGGCTCAGCCGTTTCAGAACCTATAAGGAAGAACTTCACACACAGATACACATACAAAATGACTTTTATATAATAGTAAAGATCTGCATGCAATAAAATATTTTACTTACTTTGTGTTGTTATAAAAACTTCATACGTTGATGCACTTTGATGCAACCGCGTATATGAAACGGCCGGTAAGGAAAGTAGAAGATATAACGGAATTTTTTAATCCATACAATCTTGAATCTAGAAAAACATATGCGATAAGTTAGCAGAATATTTGCATGATCTGACCCAAGGGTCAGTTGTAATCTGAGAGAAGATAGCGGATTTATCGATTTAATCAAGTGACTAAATAGAGATATTATTATACGTTGCGATTTAGAACTTAGAGGGACGCGACATTCTTGCGCAAAAATAACATCTCAATTTTTTAATTCCATCCATCAATCCATCCATAGCCTTGACCACCACCCCTGGAGGGGCATAGGTCATCTACAACTTTGTAGATACTTTTGTAGCGAGGAGTTCTTTTTTCGGGATTATGGTGCTGGCCCCACGCCCAACCTTCCCAGAAGGTACATACAGCGCCTAGCTTTCCCAAATGGTCGCCCATCTGATACCGGCCATGCTCAATGTTCCTTAACTTTGGTGATCTGACGAGAACAGGTGTGTCAATGTGATCGTGCTATGATTCTTTAATTCCTTTAATAATATTTTTATCCGTTCTACTACTCTGTTTCAGCGTCTTTCTATTGATTATAAAGGACCTATTCCGGCATCTTTATTAGGTTACCGATAGATACTTACTGTCATCGACGAATACAGTCGATTTCCTTTAGTTTTCCCTTATCGTGATTGCTTCTCGCAAACTGCGATCCGGTGCTTGGTGACTATTTTTTTTCTATTTTCGGACTTCTTTCTTCTACCCCCCCCCGATTGAGGAATTTAGTTTATGTCGCAAGAATTCAAACAATTTCTGCTGCAGCTTAGAATTGGATCTAACAACTTTACTGCTGATAACCCCAGAGGTAAACACCAATGTGAACGCTATAACTGGATTATATGGAATTTGGAATCCCGACGGTTACCCATTAACGCTTTGCAGAACGTTCTTTACTGCAGCATATTCTAATCTTTTGATCAATTAATGTAAAAATTAAGTGATATGAACATAGAAACAATGAAATAAAAAACTTTTGTTATATATTTGTTATATATTTTGTTATATATTGTGTTATATACTTGTTATATATATTTTGTTATATATTTGTTATATATATTTGTTATATATATTTGTTATATATTTGTTATATATTTTGTTATATATTTGTTATATATGTTATATATTTTGTTATATATTTGTTATATATTTGTTATATATTTGTTATATGTTTTGTTATATATTTTGTTATATATTTGTTATATATTTGTTATATATATTTTGTTATATATTTGTTATATACATTTTTTATATATTTTTTATATATTTTATTATATATTTTGTTATATATTTTTTGTTATATATTTTGTTATATATTTTTTGTTATATATATTTGTTATATATTTTGTTATATAGTTTTTGTTATATATTTTGTGTATATATTTTGTTATATATTTTTGTTATATATATTTGTTTTTTCGTATGGTCTATGACTTTTTCTTTTCTTGCATTTTTACTTCAATATCCTGAAGATGTCCTCTGAAACAGGGACGAACCGTTGATTATTTTAATAATTTCATTCGGTTTTTCTATTTTTCTCAAAACACACACACACACACACACATATATATATATATATATATATATATATATATATATATATATATATATATATATACATTTTATATGAAAACTCAAATATTTTTTAACCAAAAGAAAACGAATTGGCTCTTATTGTTTAGGTTATTCAGACTATAGTTCTGATCTTGACTGTTATTTTCTCAACGTTTCGGCTAAGGTAACCTTTAACCTTCTTCAGAACCTTTCTCTCGAACTCTAGAATTTGCACGGGATTTCGAACTGGACCCTATACTTATCCACAAGAGGCGCATGCTTTCGTTCCTTCAGACATGGCCAAGTAGAAGTCCTAAATAATTTGCGATTGGATTCTAAGTATGCAATGGGTACGCACTGAGGATTGAATTTTCAACC
>NC_136503.1:20851987-20929487 GCF_053919585.1 Euprymna scolopes | reverse complement strand
ATGTACATGTGTGTTTATATGTATTTATATCTATGTGTATATGTATGTATATGTGTCTGTGTGTATATATGTTTGTATGCATGTATGTGTGTATATGCATATATGTGTATGTGTATGCATGCATGTGTGTATGTATATGTATGTGTATATGTGCATGTATGTGTGTATGTGTATGAATGCATATATATGTATGTGTATGTATATGTAGGTAAGTGTATGCATATATATGTGCATATGTGTACGTATATGTATGTGCATGTGTAAGTGTATGTGTGTATTATTTGTATATATGTGTGTATATGTGGATGCATATGTATGTATATGTGTATGCATGCATGTGGGTATGTATATGTATGTTTGTGTATTATGCATTGTGTATGTATATTGGTATATATGAATGTATGCTTATAGACATGTATGTATGTATATATTTATATGTATGTATACCAATGACCGTCTTGTGTATGTTTGCATGTGTGTGTATGTATATGTATGTGTGCGTAATGTGTATTGTGTATGTATGCATGTATATATGTGTGTGATATGTGTATATATGTATGTGTGCGTGCGTGTATATATATATGTATGTATACCAATGACCGTCTTTAGTGTCATGTCTGCTTGAGCATGTGAATTCGCCGGTAGGACTATATGTCACTTTCGGTCTCATGAACTTTCAGTGTCTGAGGGAGTGGCACTCGTCTGACAAGACGTTGCAATCATCATGTATGTATGTATGTATGTTGAATTCACCTATTCGTAACAACCATCATCATCGTCGCCATAAACGTTGATGATCTGTGCCGTTATGAACGCATGTTCAATTTAAAAGTTGTACAAGCAGCGAAGCAAACGTCTCACTATTTTATGTGATGTGTATTTTGAATGGTTCCTATTTACAATGCCTCCCCACGGAACAGAGTTAGACACCAGGGTCGTTTTTTAATGTGGAGAAAAGGGGAAAAAAAATAAAAATTATCTAAGTCGTGAAGGATTTCTCCTCCACTGACAGAGAACAAGAAATTTAAGTGCAGCATCTGAAGATAGATACTACACTTAGATCTTGTCCTGATTGGATTGTTTTACTCATTTATTCATGTTGAATTCACCTAAACGTAACAACCATCATCATCATCATCATGAATGCTCCTTCATGTATATTCTACATGTACGTGTATGTGTACGTGTATGTGCATATGTATGTAAATTCGTGTATTTATGCATGTATATGTGTATGTGCATGTTGTCATGTGTGTTTGTGTGTGTTCTTGCGTATGTATGTTTGCGTGCATCTATATGTATGCATGCTTGTATGTGTACGTGTATATGTTTATTTCGATGTGTGTGTTGAGTGGAGAGAACTCCCAAAAGCCTTTTTAAGGCAATCCCTATAGGTGAAGCAAATCTCTTATTAAAAAATACATAAAGTGGGAGACCAGTACCCGCATTAGGCTGGTCTGCAGTTTGACTTGTTGCTGGCTATCTTGCTCATGCTTGTTGCTGGATCTCAAGATTTTGAACCGAGAGAGAGACTTAGCTGTCCTACAAAGCTAAAACTCTGTATTATCTTTGTATAGATACTTCCTCAGGCATTTGTCTGTGGCGATGAAAAAATTGTCACGCGTGTAGCCTTGAAATACTGGAAGCATGTAATAATTGATCAGCCATCATTCTATATATGTATATGTGTATGTATGTATGTATGTATCTTAATATATGTACTAGTGTATGTATGTGTATGTATATCTATTTGTATAAGTAAGTATATATGTATGTGTGTATATATTTTATTTATTTATTTATTTTTGTGTATATATGTTTATGTGTGTTTGTATGTATATACGTATATATATATTTGAGTGTATGTATGTATATGTATATTATATATGCATATATACGTATGCGTATAAGTGCATATATATGTATGCGTAGGTATATGTAGGTAACTTTATGTGTATGTATGTATATGTGCATACATGTGTATGTATATGTATATGAATATGTATGTATATGTGTGTATGTATTTGTCTATGTTTGTATATATGTGTATGCATATGTATGTATATGTGTGCTAATGTCTGTATGTATATGTTTGTATATGTTTGTATGTATGTGTTATATGTATTGTGTATGTATGTATGTATGTATGTATGTATGTATGTATGTATGTATGGATGGATGGATGGATGGATGGATGGATGGATGTGTGCATGTGTGTATGTTCATGGGTATTATGTGCATGTATGTGTGTGTATATATATATATATGTATGTATGTCAAGGACTGTCTTCAATGTCATGTCTGCTTGAGCGTGTGAATTCGCTGGCAGGACTAAAAAAGGTAATCTTCGGGCTCATGGGCTTTCAGTGACCGAGGGAGTGGCACTCGTCTGACAAGACATTGCAATCATTATGTATGTATGTATATATGTATGGATGCATGTATCTATGTATTTATATTTACATCTACTTCTTACTGGAGATCTATATCTCCACGTATATGTATATATGTAGGTGCATATATATATACATATGTCTATATATATGAGTATGTATATGGGTGTAGGAGTTGTGTGTATGTGTGCGTATGTCTGCATATACATTCTTTTTATATATATATATATATATATGTCTGTATATGGATATGTAGAAATGTACATATGTATGTGTATGTATGCGTATTTGCGCGTGCGTTAGCGTATGTATTACTCCTTAACTAACTCATTGTCAATTGAAATTAACAAGTCGACTTATAGCGACTACGAAAATTCTAAATGGAAACTTTTACTTGTCAAACACGTATGACACCTACACAAACCCTTTCTTTCTTTCTCTCTCTCTCTCTCTCTTCCTCCCTCTCTTTCTCTCTCTCTCATCTACTTCATAGATCTGGCTAAACAAGCAAAAAGTAGTCAAAATTTAAAAGCCTAAAAATTGAAACCCCTCCCCTTCCTCTCCTTACCCCTCCTCTTTCTTTTTAACATCCTCTCTCCACCTCCCCTCCCTATATCCATATAGACTTCCACCCACGCCTACATGAATCTGCTACCCCCCACACACACACACACTACAATCTAATGTATTTTAACCTTCAAAACTTAAATATTGTCGATACAATCTCCCTACCCCTAATTATCTCTTACCCCCTTTTTTTTCTCGTATTTCTTCTAAAACACTTCTTCCAAATACTAATAACCATTTCTGTAAGGTCTGACGAGGCTGCTGGATCGTAAACATGGTCCAACATCCGAAACATATGTAACCAAACAGATAAAACGGTAATAACAAAATAAAACACATATTTGCTCTGCAATAGTATTGAGCACTCTCTTCAGGTTTTTCTAATTACCAGTTTTACCATATATATATATATATATATATATATATATATATATTCTTGGAAGTTTTTAACCTTTAAAACTATACAAAAAAATATTTTTTATCATTCGTTAGAGAACCATCTAGTCAGTAAGTCATTTAATCACCTGCAATCACTGCATCAGCTAGCTCTCAAATTTACTATAATACCAATAATTTATTTTTCAAGGGATCATCAGTTGTTTACCATGAAACACTGTTTCGGGGATTTAATATATATATATATATATATATATATATATATATATATATATATATATATATATATATATATATTCACTCCTGATCTGAAATAATGTGTATAATCAAATTCGAAGCCAAGGCCGCTGGAAAAAGTGCTGGATTATTCTACTGCTCCAGTATATATCTCACTGTTTAAGCAATTCTCTACCTGTATAAGAGCCAAGTACGTCCTAGGATTGAATGCTGTTGCCAGATCTGGGCAGGAACTGCTCCAAGTACTTATTCTGCCTTTACTGAGTTCAAAATAGACTTCGTAGTCTAGTAGGAGATGTCCTTTTCGCTTCTCTGCAACATCTTTCCCACAAAGGAAACGTTATGAGCTTGTCCCTGCTCTATCGCTATTTTCATGGGAAATGTCCGTCTGTGTTCCAATCTATGCCCCCCGTCATCAATTCTTCACAAATAAAGCACTCGTGTAGTCAAAATCACTATCAATAAATTATCTTCAAGTGCAACGTAAACAAGTTCTTGCTCAACCGTCCTCAAAAATGATCTAATTATACAAATTACTTCTACAAACGATTAATATGCAACTGTCCCAATGATTACAATACACGCATTAACCCTAATCCTCGAGTGGCCTCCGGGCCTTGATATATGGTGACCCCTTTTTCTTTATATACATATATTCCCCCCTACTTTTTCATCTCTGATTCATTGTCCCCCCCTTTTCTTTTTAAAACGTAATTAAGCTCGATTTTAGCTCTGTTGAGCAAGCTTCGAAACCGGTCAGCTGACACATTCATTTTTATTTTTTAATTTCCCAATCTTAAATAAATAATGTTTTCGAACAAGTTTAAATTTAGTCTTTACATAGCCATAACAAAATTTTGTACCCCGCAAAAAATATTTATATATATATATATATATATATATATATATATATATATATGTGTGTGTGTGTGTGTGTGTGTGTATGTGTGTATATATATATTTTTTTTTTTTACATAGACGTCACCACTTATCAAGGCCGATAGGCCACTCAAGGATAAGGGTTAAAGAGTGTAGAGTAGTCAAAAGGACAATATAGTAATCGATAGTAATGGAAGTTCGGTAAATTTGTTAACTTAAGTGGAACGGCTCATCAGAAACTTGTTCACGTTGGACTTGAAGACAACCATATTATAGAAAGCTGGAAAGCAGGAAAACGGAAGACAATTCCACAGGCGTACAGTTCTATATATACTAGATTGGGGACGATTAATCAGAATCGGAAATCAGGAATCGAAAAAATCGGAACTTTTGATGATGTCAGAAACGGAAAAATTTGTGTTAATTGTCCGATGCCAAAAACGATTCTTTAATTAATATTTTTATTTGATTTTGTTCCAAAAAATCTTTCACTGCTGGTATTAATGATAAAATAATAAATATTTTATTGATTTTAAACAACCAGTAAAACTAAAATCTATAGATGACCACCATTACTGTTTATTTTTACGTTTAAGAAAATATCTGCATATCTAACATGTGTTTTGACAAAAATTGGGAATAGCAACTCTAAAAGTAAATATTTAAAGAATCTTACTCTTTCTTTCGGTGATTTGGGGGTGCGTTTAAATGTAGATATAATTTCTTTTACAATTCATCAAACTTGTAAATGTTTTCCCTTTATGTATTTTATGCAACATTCTGATTAACTCATTATGAGATTTGCATCTATATTTGTTATTTGTGTCCAGAGCGAAAAAAAAGAAATATTAAAACACTAATTATTTCAGAAGCCGATAAACGAACAACGACAGTAATAAGCCGGCACCGGAGAAATTGAATAAAAAAACTTGTCTAAAGCATCTTTAATCTTTTAAAACCACGAACTCGTTTAGAAGCGGCATATAGATGTTTAGCAAATAGTTGCGAAAAGGTTTACTAAGTGGCTAGGCAATTGAACTATACAATATTTACTTTGTTTACCGTAATTGGCGAATAAAAAATAAATTAGTGTCGGAGAATCAATGCTAAATCTGAGAATGGGATTTATAACCACCTAGCGGAGAGGGGGGGCGCCTGGTTTTACCCAGGCGTAAAATGTGCGTATCTATAAATATATATATATATATATATATATATATATATATATATATATATATATATATATATATATATATATAAGTGAACGTGCCTGTGTGTGTGTGTGTGTGTACATTTCCCTACGCAATAACTCTGGCAATTTTAAGTCTACAGACTCGAAATTTGATATACAGCGTACTGAGATTTGGGAAAATATTTGTAATTCGTTTTCGGTCAGAAACTTGGCTGTTAAGGTTCCGTTGACATAGATCAAACTTAATAACTTGATTTGAGCCCAAAACAATAAATGTTAAGGAGTCATAATAGGGGTCAAAGTTAAAAAAAAAATTAACGTCTGCGGTCTCTACCAAATTACTCAGACAATTTCTGGTCTAAACATTTGAAATTTGTCATAAAGAGTATTCAGAGATATGGCAAGCTTTTTAATCGGTTTGGGTCGAAAATTTTTAGTTTCCAATATATGTATGTATGTATGTATGTATGTATGTATGTATATATGTATGTATGTATGTATGTATGTTTGCATGTCTGCCTAAAACTTTCGACAGAGGCGACCGATTTTTACAAGATCAGTATCGTTTTGCAGTTCGACCTTTCAGACGACAAATATCGAAAAATTGGCTAAAAACATTAATATCTTTATCTTCAACTGGGCACTTTTCTACAGGGGATCAACGAATATTTCACACTCCTATATGTTTATTGTCATCGAAATCCGTGAAATTGCCTGGGAGAAAGCTTCGCATTCATCCATGCAGTAACTTAGTCCAAAATATATGTTATTCTACATAGCACTCTAGAGAACCTACTGTTTCTTTTATATAAAATTACTCAATATAAACTTCTTTCCAGATAACAAAAAAGAAATTTCCGTGTGGAATTTAAACGTATAGACCACGTCATACAAAAAAAAATGTAAAATTCTTTGCAGTTATTAAAAAAATTCAGAAATTTACGTGCTGAGTTTGAACCTACAGACCACATCATGCAAAAGAAAAACACGCCATCAACTTACTCATCGTAGAATTTTCCCGCCCGTTGTTCCATCATTGTTGCTAAGTGACGACATGGAAAAAATGCCTTTACCAGAGAGAGAAATGAAAATAACGGTTTTAATTATCGATAATTATGGGGGATATTCTGAGACGAAACTTCATTAAGACCACTCCCAGACTTATACACTAAAGTCCTATAAATTTACGTCGCATTACGTCGCAGCATCTTTACAGAAAGTAGTTCGTATTTTCCCTCTTAACATTAAATCCTTCTACCGCCCCCAGTCACGAGCGGAAGGAAATTTACACAGTCTACAGATAATGTGCTTGCATCCTTCGTCCCTGGGTCATAAACTCATAGACATAACATAATCTTTTCATTTCCTGATTCCAAAATAATAAATTCTCCCTTGTTAAATTCCGACCATTATTATTGGCTGAGAACTGACAATTTTATTATTCCGGATCTACCTTAATAAATAAACGAACGCTCCAGAACTTTTTAAATATGGCGGTACTCTCTACAAGTGCCAATCTTTTTAAAAAATAAACCAAATACAAACATAATAACCGCTTATAGACAGAAAATTTAATATTGATAATCTTACGCTTATTTATGTACACATTAACAACACGCCACTACCCTCCAAAAGAAAAATGTAAAATATGTCCGGGTACCATTGTTTATTTTTCAATTTCAGAGCGGCTTAGCAAACCTTACACCTTTTTGTTTCCTTTTACACTGCCATCACCACCCGAATTTTATTGCTGGTTTATAGTATTTGCGGCTTGGTATGCTGACAGCGATTATCAAGGTTAGATTTGGGGCAAATACTTTGACAACCACCCTCACAAAATTGGGTGTCTATTTCTATAGCCATTATGTTTGATTTTAGACAAATTATACTTTCTGTGGAGTATTTTGTTTATTTCTCTTTTCCAGACTCTGTATCAACACCGCACACACATTACTTTTGTTCAAGTTTTTATAGGTTAATTTTTACCTTAGCTCCCCCTCCATACTTTTCTTTAAAATGACGCTGATTAAGAAAATCTCATTTATATTTGGCAGATACAAGTAATTTTCGAGATATAAATTCATGTATCATTCACTTTAAATCAGTGGCCGCAAGATTTGTACGCACGCACGAGGAACGACCACCCTTTTCACAAAATGGGGTGTCTATTCCGATAGTTTTTATTAACATGGTAAGGATGAGGATATCTATTCTGAAAGCCGTTCTTAGCATGAGGAAGTTGGAGTGCCTATTTTGAAAGCTGTTCTTAACTTGAGGAGGTTGTGGGTAAGGGATTCGGCAACAACAACAACAACAACCGTATTTTAATTTTTACGAGGAGAGGGGGTATGCTTCCAATGGGCAGCGCCGGTTAACGGGTCCTTCTAGTGTATATATATATATATGTGTGTGTGTGTGTGTGTGTGTGTGTGTGTGTGTGTGTGTGTGTGTGTGTGTGTGTGTGTGTGTGTGTGTGTGTGTGTAAAACTGGAAAAAATATTTGGGTGGGGTGATAATATGAAATGATAAAAGAGAGAACAACTAGAAAAACAATAAAATTTTTAAGGTTCAAATTATTTTTAATTTGTATGAATATTTTTAAATTTTTAAAATGTTATTATTACATTTTTTAAAACTTTTATTGTTTGTTTGTTTTTTTGTTGTTTTTTTTTCCTGGCTTTTCTCTCTTTTCTTCCGACCATATTACCCCACTAAAATAATTATTTAAAAAAATCTAGTGACCTATAGAGAATCGGATGTTCATGCTGCGATGTCCAAATTAAAAGTACCGCAGTCAGCATAACGCTGCCTTTCCGGTTAAAGCAGTAAATTTTTAAAAATGCAGAACGTTTGTTTTTTTAACTTAATCATAATGGTAGTAAAGTTTATTTTCAAGAACTGTCCGTCTGTAGAACACAATATCTTGAGGATACTTCTCTGTTGACTATAACATGGACGTTTTCAAGTCTAATGTAAATAAATACTTGTTAAGCCGTCTTTTTATATAATTAAACCTCAAGCATGTTCCATCATTATTGATCATCACCGTTTTCCTAACATTTATTAACTCTTATCCTTGAGTAGTCTCTAGGCTTTAATAATCGTGACCACCAGATAAAACAAATTTAAAAAAAAAACAACTTAAATGCAAAGACGTGTATGGCTTTTCCTTCACATTTTTCTAGGATTATAGAAAACGACAAACATCCTCAACTTAAATCGTTCGATGCGGTACTCTCTTTCCCTCTTCTGGTGACTCCTACTAAAGGATACTTAGCATCCTTCCGCCTTATTCCCATTTGATCATATCTTATAGTTAGCTCTACTCACAGTGACTACTCTTGTATTAATCTAGAGAGCTACAGTTATATCTATTAAATACGGTTACAGTTAAGTTCAGTTAAAGACAACCTAACTTGTATCTTATATTAATTGCATCTAAAATCACCACAGGCGATTAACATTCCCGTAACATTATTCTAAGTACATATGTGAATTTTTATGTTTGACTATCGGATATAAAACATTTATATTGTTCATAACTGTCTTTACGATTCCCTTATTTTGTTTGAAGTAAACAATTTTTTTTATAAAATTTAATATACCGAACATACCCTCATTGTGTTTTGTTCTAATACTAGCAGGTTGCCCGACATTGAACGGTTGTAAAAGCTGACAACGATTATCAAGTTAGATTTGGTGCAAATTATTTAACAACCCTCCTCCAAAAATTGAGTGTCTATTCCGATAGCTGCTATGTTTGATTTTAGACAAATTATATCTTCAGTGGATTATTTTGTTTATTTCTCTTTTCCGGACTGTGTATCAACACTGCACAGACATTACTTTTGTTTACGTTTTTTTTTTCTAGGTAATTTTTTACCTTAACTTCCTCCACGCTTTTCTTTAAAATGGCGACTTTTGTATAAATATTTTTGAATTTAAAACATGTTCTTGTTACTTTTTTAACTTTTATTTTGTTTATTTATTTATTTATTTTATTTATTTATTTATTTGGCTCTTCTCTCTTTTATTCCTATCATACTACCCCACTAAAATAATTATAAGAAAAAACCTAGTGACCTATAGAGAATCTGATGTTCACGCAGCGACGTCCAAATTAAAAGTGACGCAAGCAGCATAACGCAGCCTTTCCGGTGGAAGCAATAAATAAAAAATACAGAACGTTTGTTTTCAACTTAATCATAATAATAGTAAAGTTTATTTTCAAGAACTGTCCGTCTGTAGACCACAATATATTGAGGATACTTCTCAGTGGACTATAAAATGGACGTTTTCAAGACTAATGTAAATAAATACTTGTTAAGCCGTCCTTTTATATAATTAAACCCTAACCAAGTTCCACCATTACTGATCATCACCGTTCTCCTAACATTCATTAACTCTTATCCTTGAGTAGCCTCCGGGCCTTGATAATCGTTGACCACCAAGTAAAAAAAAATTGAAAAAAAGACAACTTAAATACAAAGATATGCATGGCGATTCCTTCACACTTTGCTTGGATTATAAAAAAAAAAAGCGGCAAAAAATCTTCAACTTAAATCAGTAAGATGCAGAGGTTAGACTTACTTCAAAAACATCACTCGATGCGGTACTCTCTTTCCCTCTTCTCATTCGCTTGAACTGTGTGACTCCTGCTAAAGTAGGCACCGCCAAAAATGGCCGCAAAATCAAGTTGTTGTTGTTTTTTAAAACTAAATTACATTTATTAAAATCCATTATTTCTGAGTAACTTTTTTTTTCCAGAAAGATAAAACCCTGAATTTTATCATATAGAAAACAGAATAATGTAAAACTTTTTCTACTATTTTTAATTCAATTTTAAATGTTAAATTTTCCCAAAAAGTTAACAATTGACATTTTTTGTCTTGCACAAAAAACGTATTTAAATATTTAAAAAAAGGGTTTTTGAAATAATTAATTAATTTATTTATTTATTGTCTAACTAAGATTTAGGATGAGAATATGCAAAAATATTATAATATAAGTACCTGAATTTCAAATAATTCCACTTATTCATATAGGTAACCAGATATTTCGCATCGACGTAGAGTTCAGATCGACTCTGTTTACGTTTTCGTTTGATAATAAGAAAACTATGGAAGACCAAACAGGCCAAAAAAACTTATTTTTCAGTGACGAAAATTTCAATGTATTATTAACGCTGAGGCTGGCCAGTACCAGATGGGTGACCATTTGTATGAGTTTGGTTTTTAATGTGTATGTGTGTGCGGGCCAGGCTCCCCAAAATGGGGGGGGGGGCAATTTAAAGCAGAATAAAAAAAATTATTTCAGCGCGTTTGGTCCACCGTAGTCGAAAGGCGGCAAACGTTTTCAAACGGGATCGAAAAAAATGATGCTATTTTTAACACAAAGGGCACAATATTTATCGAATTTTTTTTTTTTATATCGATTATTCAAAGCATGCCCTGTTTAATAATGGTCATGCATTATTCGGCTCGCTAAAAAAAAAATTGTTAATTTATTTATCAAAAATTTTAAAATGGCTTTTTTCGTATAAATATTAAAAAAATTTTTTTTTTGTTTTGCTTAACTTAAATTAATTATTTTACTTAACATATTCACCGAATTTCACACTTCAAAACTCAAAAGCGGGATAATTAAACACAATCGAAGTTCTGATATTCAGACGTCAAAATAAGGTATGCAAACAATTTTTTTTTTTTTTTTTAAATCTATAATTCTGTCCGTTACAACAACACAATATGTTTTGTTCAGTTTCAGATGATTATTTTAAGCATATTTGTTCCCACTTCAAAACAAGGGGGGTTGTAAGCAAAATAAAATATATATATAAATATCGTTTATGAAAAATAAGTACACTGTTATAAAGTTCATTCTTCTCCTAACAATCGCTGAAAATTTCGTATTGATCGGATAATTACCTGATTTTTGGTAGATTTTTAAAAAGACGGTCCGTCAAAAAGTACTGACCTGCCCCCCCCCCCAGTTTTGGCGGTGCCTATGCTAAAGGATACTTATCATTCTTCCGTCTTATCCCCATTTGATCACATCTTATAGTTAGCTCTACTCAGAGCGACTACTCTTGCATTAATCTGGTGAGCTACACTTATATCTATTAAATACGGTTACAGTTAAGTTCAGTTAAAGACAGCCTGGCTTGTATCTTATATTAATTGCATCTAAAATCACCACAAACGATTAACATTCCCGGAACATTATTCTAAGTTCATATGTGTATTTTTATCTTTGAATATCGGATATAAAACATTTATATTGTTTATAATTGCGTTTAGTATTCCTTTATTTCGTTTGAAGCTCGTTTTATATAAAATTTAATATACCGAACGTTCCCCTATTTTTTTTTCTAAAACTAGAAGGTTGCCCGACATTGTGCGGTCGTAAAATATGCTTAAATATTATATTTTAATTCATTCAGATTTCATATTCATTATTATAGAGACAATTCTCTATTGAGTATTATATTGTACCCAATATATAGTAGTGATTTCAAAAGTGAAAAGGAAATGACTTGGATGTTATCAATTAGAATCGAAACCAAAACATCTAGCTCTACAGTATCATTCGTTACTCTCTGAGCCACATCCATATGTATACACAAAGTTCGTTATTTGACCTATAAATGTGTATGCGTATAAGAGCACTTTGAGTCGACTTACGCCTGTCAAGTTCCATTTTTTTTAAATGTTGATCCTTTACATTTTACCGGATAAAACCTACATAGAATTTGTTCCATTGCTCCACATCTCCTATATATCAAGTTTTACGTTTGTAGATCAAAAATTGTCAGATAAGTTTGATAGAGATCGTTCCTCACTCAAACAGACAAGACTTCTTTATATATATATACTAGCAGGCCGCCCGACGCTGCCTGGTTATAGAATACGGATATATTTTAATTAATACAGAAACTGAGACATGTGCATGCGAGTATTATGTTTTTTGTAAACAATTCACTAACAAAAATCTAAAAACAGTGAGTCAAGTGTGATACCCATTAGGCCAGCTTGTTGATAAGCCATTAAGCGAACAAACCAAAACAATAAATAAATCGATTGCAATAGATATTGTGACTTGGAAACAAACAACTAAAATAAAGTGTTGCTTTAACTTTAAAATAGACGAACAAATTGATGTGTTTTGGCTAGAAGCAAAGTGTAGTACGTGTTCTGATACTACTCTGATGACTGTGATCCATCGTTTATATTAAGCATAAACTCTCTCTCTCTCTCTCTCTCTCTCTCTATATATATATATATATATATATATATATATATACACACGGTGCAATCACGTTTACACACAGGTTCTCGCCAGATCATCGAAGATAGGCAACGTTGAATCTGGACAGTACTAGATGGATGAGCATTTGGGAAGGTAAGGCGCTGTATAGTCATAGAAAAATTCCTAGGTCGGTATCTGAGAGAGCATTAATTTATTAGGAGAGATGCACCCCCAGTCTGATAATATTAATATTTTCTGACCATTACCGATGAAAGGGAAATCCTGCTAGCTTGAGGTGATGTTTAGTTCTTCCTCAATCCAGAGTGCCGCATTTGAGTAGAGCTGGACTTTAAATTTTTAAAGTAAATCTGTCCTCGTAGAAAGGGGGGTAGCCAAGTAAATATTGAGAAAACGATTGGTCGTATCAAATAGTTGTTTATATTTAAGCATGAAAAGACTTAGTTAAAACTAAAAAAAAAAAATACGAATAAATTGAGGAATCATGTCCATTCGCCATTAAATAATTCAGAAAATTTTTATCTGATGTTGAGACTTGATAAATGGAAGTAAAATATAAGCGTTTATAATTTGTTTGACACGGAATGAAATAACAACGGACAACAGTTTCAGCTTAACTAAGCATAATTCAATGTAATTCAACATTGGCTACCAAATTGAACCGCAAGTATTATTTTATAGAAAAGTAGTCAAGGGAAGACAACTCTGTTTGTTTTCAACAACCGAAGGATGTCAATACATACTAATTCCGAATGAATACGCTTGATTTTAAATGTATTCCGTATTGGAAGGGGTGGTGTGGGTTTATAATCAAAGGAAACTTAAGGAGCAGATAACTAAGAAGGCTGACCAGGAATATTTGGTTACTTTAACAAACAAAAGCATTATTTTTCCTTTCTTTTCATTGTTGAAGTAGGAGGACATTTTCGGAAGACGTCCATCTTGTTTGGGGTCGTGTTTCGGATACTTGTCCCTCTGTGTTATTAGATTTGGAATTACACAATGAATCAACGATCTAGAATGATGGCTTCCATGTGTCGGTTAATGTCAGGAACATTATCATCACTCCAAGGATATGTTAAACCAAAATTGTGACACGTGCTATCTGCTCTACGCCTTATCGAGTAAAGTTAATCCGCACTCATGCGTTATATGACCGCATTGCATCATGGGAAGACTTCAGTTTTTTTCACACGAAATATCAGCCCTCCCTAAAAAATTAAAAAATGTTGTACGTATATATATATATATATATATATATATATATATATATATATATATATACTAGCAAAAGAACCCGTCGTTGACTGGGTTCAAAAACAGCCTATAGAAAATAGATTGTGATTGATGAAAGTATGATAGGTTATGGAAAGCAGGGTGCTGTAAAGAGATAAGTTTTGATACTCAAAAATTTTACCCTAAGCAAAATATGATGAAAGTAAAGATAATTTTCGCGAAAATATATTTTTTATATCAACTTTGTTTCTATTCGTAGCCAAGAGTTACCAACAAAATGATGCTTCCTTACAAAGAGAAAATGTTATATATATATATATATATATATATATATATATATATATATATATATATATATATATATATATATATATATATACAAGAAATAAATGTTATCATAGTCAATAAAAGTTACTTTTATGGTAGAAAAGTTCATTGGTTTGTACTTGTAAGTAGTTTGTCTAAAAAAAAATATTTTTTAATTCACGAACCGGTTTAAAAAAAAAATCAAAATGGCAGCGACTTTGAAATGGAGAGCCCCGTTTTCAATTTGAAGGAGGGGCACCTGAGCATTCTGTGTTAATAATTTAAGAAAGTTTCGTCAACATAAGGAATATTTATAAACATATTTTAATGCTTTCCGTTATTTTGTGCTGGAGGAATATTCTATTATGGCATTAACGGGTCCTGCTAGTATATATATATATATATATATATATATATATATATATATATATATATATATATATGCGTGTGTGTGTGTGTGTGTGTGTGTGTGTGTGTGTGTGTGTGTGCAAAACTGGAAAAAATACTTGGGCGGGGTGATAACATGAAATGATAAAAGAGAGAACAACTAGAAAAACAATAAAATTTTTAAGGTTTAAATTATTTTTAATTTGTATAAATATTTTTTAATTTACAAAATGTTATTATTACATTTTTTAAAACTTTTTTTTTTTTGCTGGCTTTTCTCTCTTTTCTTCCGACCATATTACCCCACTAAAATAGTTATTAAAAAAAATCTAGTGACCTATAGAGAATCGGATGTTCATGCTGCGATGTCCAAATTAAAAGTAGCGTAGTCAGCATAACGCTGCCTTTCCGGTTAAGCAGTAAATTTTAAAAAATGCAGAACGTTTGTTTTTTTAACTTAATCATAATTGTAACAAAGTTTATTTTCAAGAACTGTCCGTCTGTAGAACACAATATCTTGAGGAGGATACCTTAACATGGACGTTTTCAAGTCTAATGTAAATAAATACTTGTTAAACCGTCCTTTTATATAATTAAACCTCAACCATGTTCCACCATTTTGATCATTATCGTTTGCCTAACATTTATTAACTCTTATCCTGAGTTTATATAAAAATTCATTTAAGTAGTTATCGCCTCAAATTTCGTTTTAATTTCGGTTCGCTGAAATTATTTCAAGTAAAGAGCATTAAAAAATATTTCCAAACAAAAATAAAACATGAACTGAACATTTATTGACTATGGTAACATTTATTTCTTGTATATTTATTTTTTCGGGTAGTCGTTTGTTGGCTTTTCTGCTAAACACTCTTACTAATTAATATCGACGAAATATCGAAAAACAAAGAAACAAAAACAGTTTTGAAAAATAATGAAGCTTTACTTACTTTAATAAAATAATCCGAAACAGCAAAATGGGATATTAAAAAAGTAAACACGTAATTAGTTTAGTTTTTTTAAGCAAAGAATCGATATAAATATGAATAAGAAGAAAATGGCGCCCTTTTCAAGCAAAACAGCTTTCTTTCAGTTTTACAGTATTGAACGGTTGTACTATTGTAATGTAAGGAACGCACAGAAAGGGTTGTAATCAACTGAATCCCTTCAAGTACACTGACAAAAAAAAGCTTAAACAGATATATAAATATAAATAAAAAGGTTATGTAAATGTTTTTAAAAAGACACGTAATCACGTGAGCAGGATTTTTTCCTTCTTTTGACACGATAACAAGTAACGTTCTTATTTTTTATTATTTATCTATTTATCTATTTTCGAAAGAGTATCACGTGCAAGTGGAGAATGAAAAAAACAGAGGTATTCAAAATTTGTGTCGAGAATAATCTAAAGTTTCAACTTTTTTTTTTGCGTTCACTTTAATAAGAACGTGAATTTATGAGGTGAATTTATTCGACACAATATCATTCAACTCCAAAAAATAAATAAAAGCTAACGTGAATTAAGATTAAAGTTAAGGTGATATTGTGGCCCTTCACCCCTTTTCAAAAACCTTGTTAAACTTTGTGACATATTTACATTCTATGGAGGTCAGGCGTGAACGAACACGCAATAATTATATTATACCATATTTCTTCAAACTGAAACATAATTATCAAAGTATACTTACGCACATGAAAACAGACATGAAAAGTCTTTGTTAAAGTTTGTGCCATATTTCCATGGAGTACAGTCGCGAACGCAGACCGCATAATTTTATTATACCATCCCTATTTAAGTTGAAACATACTTATCAAAGTATTTTATGTAAATCTATATCAAAAACACTTGTAAACGGTTTTTCTTCATTTTTTTATTTCCATACTTTGGGGGCCAGGCGCGAACGCAGACCCCACAATTTTTATGAATCACCGTTCTGCTAGATAAAACATACCCATTCCTGATCTTCGATACATCCTCTATCATTATATGTAACAAGTTTTTTTTAAATGGTCAACCATATTGGAGCCTATTCGTGACCAAACACCCCCCCCACACACACACACATACGCTCAGCTACATACATTCTGAATGTCTGTGTTTGTATGTGCGTGTGTGTGTGTGTGTGTGTGTGTGTGTGTGTGTGTGTGTGTGTGTGTGTGTGTCTGGTCACGAATAGGCTTCTATATGGTTGACTATTTTAAAAAACTGATTACATATAATGATAGAAGATGTATCGAGACACAGGAATGGTATGTTTGATCTGGCAGAACAGTGGTTCATTAAAATTGTGGGGTCTGCGTTCGCGCCTGGTCCACAAAATATGGAAATAAAAAATAAAAAAAAAACGTTTACAAGTGTTTTTGATATAGATGTACATAAGAATACTTTGATAAGTATGTTTTAACTTAAATAGGGATGGTATAATAAAAGTGTGGGGTCTGCGTTCGCGCCTGGCCTCCATGGAATGGAAATAGGCACAAACTTTAATAATGACTTTTCATATCTATCTGTGTAAATATACTTTGATAATTATGTTTCAGCTTGAAGAAATATGGTATAATAAAATTATGGGGTGTTCGTTCGCTCCTGACCTTTATAAAATAGAAATATGTCACAAAGATTAACAAGGTTTTTTAATATAGATCCACAGAATATTGTCATAAGTGTTTCAGTGTGAGCAGGTATTGTATAATAAATTATGGGGTTTATCTATTTTATTTTTACTTTCATCATATTTTGCTTTGGTTTTGATACCCCTAATTCGAAGCTATCTCTTTACAAGCCTTCCGTTTCATAACCTATCATACTTTCATAAATCAGAGTCCATTTTCTGTAGGCATTTTTTTAACCCAGTCAACGACGGGTACTTCTGCTAGTATATATATATATATATATATATATATATATATATATATATATATATGTGTGTGTGTGTGTGTGTGTGTGTGTGTGTGTGTGTGTGTGTAAACGTTCATTTGATTTTTTATTAGTGATTCTATTGTAATTGTTATGCTTACCTAAAGGACGAGGGAGTTACCTGCCATTTGTTTATTTGTGGCGTATTGTTGTTATTATCATTACTATGAATTTTATTTATAAATACATTTTTTTAAATATTTTTTTTTACAAGGTGGTCACCACTTATCAAGGCTCGGAAGCCACTCGGCGATAAGGGTTATTGCGTGTGCAGTACGTTAGTGTTGAGATTTGAAAAAGTCTCTTACTTAAGGGGACGGTTCATCAGAAATTTGTTTATGTTGGACTTGAAGACATCCAAGTTGTAGTCAGGTGCGAAACAGGCAAACGGAACAGAGTTCCACAGGCATGCAGTTCTAAGAAAGAAGCTTTGATGGAATCTACGTTTTGGTTTTGGCACATACAAAGAGTGGGGAAAATTTTTGACAGTGGTTTCAGCTAGACGGGTGTTTTTCGTGAAAGATTGGCGAGGGTGGCAAGGATTGGAGCTCAGACGAACACTTGCCATGGAAGTAACGATAAAACAAAGACAGGCTCGCAACGTCTCTCCTGTGAGAGAGAGGTTGCAGGGAAGAGAAAAGGGCATCCCCCACTAAGCCACGAAACCTATTTTGCACTCTGTCAAGGCAGGATAGGCTTATTTAGAAACTCCTGTCCAAATGTGGCAACAGTACTCCATCCTTGGACGTACTTGGCTTTTATATAGATAGAGAATTGCATCAGGGGTGAGATATCTTCTGGAGCGGTAGAAGGATCCTACCATTTTTCCACCGACCTTTGCAATAGACTTGATGTACGGATTCCATTTCAGATCAGGAGTAAAGGTCAAACCCAGAAGCTTATCAAAACATGGAGCTTCCCCTAGTCGAGAGGCATCCATTTAAATTGATGCCAGATGGGGACCAGGGCGTTGATGATGTAAAGATAGGAGCTTGGTTTTAGATGCATTAAAAGTAACCAGCCACCTCTCCCCCACTGTACCACCCGCTCGAGATCAGGGGAGAGAGAATCAGAGAGAACTTTGTCATTTACGGCCTTTGATGTGTTGCCATAGATGGTCGTGTCATCAGCATAGATGTCAACGAATAATTTAAGTATGTGTTTTGGGAGATCATTGATGTAGATCAGGAAGAGAGTTGGGCTCAGGATGGACACTTGAGGGCCTCAAGCATTAATACTGAGGGCCTCTGGTTTCTACCCATCAACCAATACTCTTATGAGCCTATCAGAGAGAAATGATTTAATTATTAAGGAAACATTTCCAGTTATACCGTTGCTGAAAATCTTGTGAATAGGCCCTTATGCCATACCTTATCGAAGGCTTTTGATATATCAAGAACAATTGCCCTAGAAAGGAAGCCTTTGTACAGAGATTCCCTAATTCTATGAGATATAACCGTTATCACATCTGCTGTAGATCTAGCAGAATGGAAACCATATTGCATATCACTAAGAAGATTATTTCTGTTGAGGTGGTTGACTATTTCTCTATTTAATATGGATTCCAGCAGCTTACTCATGACACACAGGAGACTTATTGGTCTGTACTGAGAGGGAGACGACTTATCAACTGAGTTCTTAAATATAGGGCATACTGATGAGGTTTCCCAGGGTGTTGGGAAGCACTTCTCCTTAAGGCAACGCTTAAACAGTTTTGTAAGTATGGGGGCAAATTCTGGTTGAAGCTTTTTCAGCACTATAATTGGAATGCCGTCAGGGCCAGTTGCTTTACTGGAATCAAGGTTCTTTATTAGCTTGGCGACCTCACGCACAGATATTTGTATGTTGCATAGCGTGTTGTCTGTTATAGGGGAAATACGGGGAGTTGATGGCCTTCGTCGCATAGGGTAGAATTAGCTGCAAAGTTTTGGGGAAATAGTTTGGCCTTGAGCATTCTGTGTTAATAATTTAAGAAAGCTTCGTCAACATAAGGAATATTTATAAACATATTTTAATGTTTTCCGTTATGGACCTCAGGTCCATTGATGATGGTTGGGATAGAACGCACGCTTCTGTTTAGGATCCTGTTTGCTATTTGCCAGAACTGGTGGGAACCAAGCCGCTGCTCAGCTACTTTGGATTTAACGGACTGAGCATATAGCTCTCTTGCATTTTTTATTACTCTTTTACAGTGGTTGCTGGCAGTCCCAAAAGCAGCTCTAGTCACAGTGCATCTATTTCGTTGGTAGCTATGGAAAAAGTGATTTCTGTGCGCGATGGCAGCAGCACATGAAATATATCTAAATATTTAATAAATAAAATTAATAATATTTATAATAAGTACTGTTGATATTGCGATACAAAATTCAAATTTTAACCGTATAAAAGCTAAACTAATGCCATAAATTCTCAATAATTTGGGTTTTTTTAATCTGTTAGCTGAGCGGATTTTATTTATCGTAGTTTAATCTCTCTCTCTCTCTCTCTCTCTCTCTCTCTCTCTCCTTCTCTCTTTCTCCCTTTATATATATATTTATATATTAATATTTTACATTACTTTAAGAAACTCGTTTCTTATCGTTGAGCACTTTCAGTTGAATTTAAGTCGTTCAATTTAGCACTTATGCGCAAATCATAGCATAATGATTAGATCAATCTGACAGACGCTAAAAAGCATTTTAAAAATTTAAATGTTTAAAATTCAACAGCATTTGTCCCGGTTAACGGTAGCCGAATAGATTAGGTCTTAATAATATCCGGAATAGCTTCTGCGCCGAGTTCAAGTCTATCGACTGGCGTTAATCGTGACAACCTGCAGGCCTTACCCGGTCGTAAAATACGCATAAATATGATATTTTGATTAATGCAGATTTCGTATTTATTATTATATTATATTGGACCCAATATATAGTAATAATTTAAAAAGTTTAAAAAAAAAAAATGACCGGTGCGCCACCGCAGAGAATCGAAACTAAAACGTTTAGCTAACGATTTACTTTTTCTTTTGCCGTTAATGACTGAGCTATGAAGACATGTTTAAATTAATTGAAAAAAGGGTTTTTGATACGAATATCAATACGCATAATAAACAAATTTGTAGGAATACACACACACACACGTATATATATATATATATATATATATATATATATATATATATATATATATATATATATATATATTTAAATAAGAGGGGGGACACCAACGATGTGTATTTTTTAACATTATTTTATTATTCCGTGTTTTGGTTTTTCATTGAAAATTATGTTTAGATCATTGTAATAATGTTTTTAAATCATTGAAATCGTTTTTAACGCGTTTCAGACGTTCTGTGAAGCGTCCTCTTCAGAAAGTATTTAAAATGTTTAGAATATATTCAAGATGTGTTAAAAATGTAAAAGAACATTTTCGAAGTTCATTTGAAATGTTTCCGCGAGGTGGAAACATGTGTAAGTGATTCTACTTTTCATTCGTATGTTCAATTTTTATCACTGGCTCATTGGGCTGGACTGATGTCTTATGTTTCTCTCTCTCTCTCTCTCTCTCTCTCTCTCTCTCTCTCTCTCTCTCTCTCTCTGCTTGTGTTTCTATTTATCTTTATTTGTTTTTTCTCATTTTTTTTTCCTTTTTTACTCTTACTTGAGTGGGGGTGAGGAGCCCATTGGTACTTGGTCAACTGTGTGCATAGGGTAGGATGTGTGTGTGTGTGCGTGTGTGTGTGTGCGTGTGTGTGTGTGTGTGTTCTTTAATTGGTTTGAAGAATGTATGTTCTGTTTTATAGTATTATAAATTTATTTGCTTCCCTAGGAAAGTAACTGTGATCCAAGGTCGTTACTAATGTGTGTGCGGTAGGAGGGGGGACCAGCTCCTCTGAAATAAGGGTAGGGGTGTTTTCATTCAATTTTGATATTTATTTTTTGGATTATTAGATTTTAGTGTTGTGATGTTTCGTTTCAGTCTTAGACTGTTCGGATATTCTTAATATTGTGTTTGTTTAGATAAAGAGGTGTATTTATAAATATACGTAGGGGATTTTTTAATGTTTCTATTTATTTGTCTCCCCATGTGGGTATGGCCAGACCCAGGATCGGTTCTTAGTGTGGGGGGATCTCGTTCCCCAGAGGAGAGTGGCGACTTGGAGAGGTATAGGTATGGGAGGAGGGATGATAGAAGGGATGATAGTTATCTCAGTCATGAAGAATTTCTCCTCCACTGGCTGAGGGGAGAGCGAGGAGTTGGAACAGATATTACACTATGGTTCTAGGTGTTTCCTAGTGTTGTTGGTTTCGAGGTTAAGTAGGGTTGGTATTGTTCAATGTGATGTATTAGAGACAGGGGTGTTATGTCTGTGTGTAGCTGTATGCGTGTGCGTGTGTGTGTGTGTGTGTGTGTGTGTTTTTTTATGTGTCGGTTCTGATTTATGTGTGGGTGTGTATGTGTATATATACGTGCATCCGAGTGTGCCTTGCATTTCATGTTTTTGTGTGTTGATATTAGGCTCTGTTTAGTTCGGTAGGGAATCTTGTTATGATTTTTTTTTTCCTGTTTAAGTAAATAAAAATAATTGTCTGTTTGGAAGACTGGCATTATTTTGAAGCTATTTCCACTGCATGTGTGTACGTGTTTTGAAACATAGAGGTGTCTGTTATCTGCGATTTTGATGTTGCTCTTATTTAAGGCCACTCTATTGCTGAAATTATATATATACAGTACATTTTTGAGATACTCTGTTGCTGAAATTATATATATACAGGACATAGAGTTGAGATACTCTGTATATATATATATATATATATATATATATATATATACATATATATATATATATATATATATATATATATATATACAGAATATCTCAAAAATGTACTCATACTTCGAATGACGATAAAACCAAAAATGGAGTAGTGTTGCCACATTTGGGCAGAAGCTATCCATCGCGCCCTATCCAGACTTGATTGGGGTTCAAAACCGAAGCCTACAACGTGATACCTTTTTCTCTTCCCTGAACTCTCTTTCCCACAGAAAAGACGTTGCAAGCCTGTCTCTTCTCTATTGTCGTTTTCATGACAAGTGCTCTACTGAACTCCAATCTATCGCCCTTCCCTTGCCAAACTTTCACAAAAAAAAAACACTTAACTAGGTACAACCGCTATAAGCGATTTCTTCCACCCTCTGTAAGTTCCTAAATCTTTACGCGGATGTCATGAATAAAGCTTTTTCCCCAGAACTACCAGTCTGTGGAACACTGTTCCGCTAGCCTGCTTCCCGGTTGAATACAACATAATAGCCCTCAAATCAAATGTAAGCAAGCCGTCGCCATAAGAAATCCAATTCTACCCAATTTACACCATTAACGATTACTAAACTACCACCTTACATTCATTAACTCTTATCCTCGAGTGGCTTTCAGGCCTTGATAACAGTTGACTCCCAAATAAAACAGAAACTTTATTTGTGTACATAGCGTGAAATAGAATAGCGTCGAATACAAACGCAAATGTAATTGAATAAATGTTTAAATTGATGACCACCATTGATCAGATAACGTGCACTATGCGATTCCCAAACGTCATGAAGCAGGTCATTTGAAACATTCCGACATTGTCGTTCAATTTACAATTTTTTAAATCAATTTTCACCCCAAACAAGGCACAGTGCCACTTTGAAGTAGGAGGCTAATATTGAGGACATAATTTGCAGGGGCATTATGAAGGAGATGAGTAGCAAGATGTTTGTTCAAATTACACTTGAAGCTCTGCATATCAGTACAGTTGGGAAAGCAGAATCCCGGAAGGGAGTTCCAAAGACTTGCAGTTCTCGGGGAAAAAATTATTGGAGTAAAAGCCTTTCTTACACCTAGGGATTTCTACTGTAAAGGGGTGGGACTTAGTTGCTTGTCGGGTTTGTCGAGGGTAGTCACGTCGAGGAGCTACAAGTGCTTGTAGTTCGTCAGAGACTTCACCATTAAAGTATTTGTAGAACAGGCAGAGGGGTGCAACATTTTGTCGATGGGACAGAGGCTGAAGCCTAGATAACAGTTCAGAACCTATCAGGCTGGCGACTCTCTTTTGAACCCTGTCCAGGAGCGAGAGACAAGCAGCAGATGCACCAGCCCAAATGTGACAACAGTACTCCATACATGGGCGAATGGTGGCCTTATAGAGGTACAGGATACTTTCAGGCGTAATTTTCTAGCACGGTAGAGAGAGCTCACCTTCTTTGCAGCAGCCTTGGCAATGCTCTCAATGTATCTATTCCAGTTCATGTTCACTGTAAATGGTAGCCCGAGGAGTTTAAAAGAAGTACTTTCAGGTGATGTGTTCTTGGCCATTGCTATTGGTGGTAGAGAAGGCTTCTTGTAGTTATTGAAGGAAACAAGCTTAGTCTTGGCAGCATTGAATGTGACCACCCATTTTTGTCCCCATTCCACTATAGATTGGAGATCATTCTCTAGTGCTTTTGTCATGTCCTTAGATATGTGATCATTTGTTTTCCCCTCATGCCTGTTATAGAGAGTGGTGTCATCTGCAATTACAATGCATTAATTATTCCTGAGTTGGTGCGATAAACTACGTATTTGAAATATTCTCACAAAAAAGTCTATGAGCGTAAGGTCTAGGGAACACGCAATGGTACTTCTTCGTCCAATCCATATGTCAAAAACAAACTGCACCCAGGTGAGCTAGTACATCTCGATGGTAGTGGAAATGTGCTCCATTTGCTGAAAGTAAATTTCGCCGTCATCACCAAAAATCTCTGAAATTTGTGGATCGACAAACCCCCAAGGCAAGTCGAGGTGATTCTCATTAGTAACAGTTCCGTTATAAAAATGTTATTCGTTTGTTATTTCAGTTATCATTAAGCTCGACTCCAGAGAAAGAGCATATAGGCAGTCTGTCAGTCAGTTATTTCTGGATCCAAACAGTTCATTTCGAATAGCCGATCAACTGCAGGACGCTGGAATCGAAACTTTATCGTATAGATGTTTGTTGGAAGTTATAACCCCTAGGTCATGTTGACTGTTGTTTACGTTAAATCACAATGATAAACATTGTTAAATCCCAGGAGTTCCACCTATTTAGATTTAAAAACATTGTGTTTATACGATATATATATATATATATATATATATGTGTGTGTGTGTGTGTATGTGTGTGTGTGTGTGTTTAGAATACAAGCATGTAAATGGAAACCAAGTAACAATTCGATACCCAAGAAATATACAAAGTTATTGTTTGTTATGACGCTTTGTTCTTTTAAATGTGTGCAAAGAGTTTGTATAGAGCGCCCCCTCCTCCCCAACAAAAAAAAAACAGTATCCGGATAATTTTTACTGAAATTCATAAACGTAATTCTAACCTTTTTTTCCGGCTATGAAGTAGACTTTGAAATTGAAACCATAGTCTTCAACAACATATCCTGGTCTATCAAAGAAAAGACATTTTGTGTGGAAGCCTATTTTACCAACAAATCATTCACGGTCGCGCAAGCAAATTAGAGAAGAGAATTTCAGTGTCGAAATGCTCCATTAAAAAGCAGAATTCTTAACTGGGTTAGGAAGTTTAGAAAGCATGGTAGTGTGCAAAATTTTAATTCTAAGGACATCACAAACACTCATGTCGGTCGGAGGGCAAGGGCTAGGACAGAAAGCAACAACAATGGTGTGCGAAAGCAACAACAATGATGTGCGAAAGCAACAACAATGATGTGCGAAAGAAACAACAATGATGTGCGAAAGCAACAACAATGGTGTGCGAAAGCAACAACAATGATGTGCGAAAGCAACAACAATGGTGTGCGAAAGCAACAACAATTATGTGCGAAAGCAACAACAATGGTGTGCGAAAGCAACAACAATGATGTGCGAAAGCAACAACAATGATGTGCGAAAGCAACAACAATGGTGTGCGAAAGCAACAACAATGGTGTGCGAAAGCAACAACAATGGTGTGCGAAAGCAACAACAATGGTGTGCGAAAGCAACAACAATGATGTGCGAAAGCAACAACAATGATGTGCGAAAGCAACAACAATGGTGTGCGAAAGCAACAACAATGGTGTGCGAAAGCAACAACAATGGTGTGCGAAAGCAACAACAATGATGTGCGAAAGCAACAACAATGATGTGCGAAAGCAACAACAATGATGTGCGAAAGCAACAACAATGGTGTGCGAAAGCAACAACAATGATGTGCGAAAGCAACAACAATGATGTGCGAAAGCAACAACAATGGTGTGCGAAAGCAACAACAATGGTGTGCGAAAGCAACAACAATGATGTGCGAAAGCAACAACAATGGTGTGCGAAAGCAACAACAATGATGTGCGAAAGCAACAACAATGGTGTGCGAAAGCAACAACAATGATGTGCGAAAGCAACAACAATGGTGTGCGAAAGCAACAACAATGATGTGCGAAAGCAACAACAATGGTGTGCGAAAGCAACAACAATGGTGTGCGAAAGCAACAACAATGATGTGCGAAAGCAACAACAATGATGTGCGAAAGCAACAACAATGATGTGCGAAAGCAACAACAATGGTGTGCGAAAGCAACAACAATGATGTGCGAAAGCAACAACAATGATGTGCGAAAGCAACAACAATGATGTGCGAAAGCAACAACAATGGTGTGCGAAAGCAACAACAATGATGTGCGAAAGCAACAACAATGGTGTGCGAAAGCAACAACAATGATGTGCGAAAGCAACAACAATGGTGTGCGAAAGCAACAACAATGGTGTGCGAAAGCAACAACAATGGTGTGCGAAAGCAACAACAATGATGTGCGAAAGCAACAACAATGGTGTGCGAAAGCAACAACAATGATGTGCGAAAGCAACAACAATGGTGTGCGAAAGCAACAACAATGATGTGCGAAAGCAACAACAATGGTGTGCGAAAGCAACAACAATGGTGTGCGAAAGCAACAACAATGGTGTGCGAAAGCAACAACAATGATGTGCGAAAGCAACAACAATGGTGTGCGAAAGCAACAACAATTATGTGCGAAAGCAACAACAATGGTGTGCGAAAGCAACAACAATGATGTGCGAAAGCAACAACAATGATGTGCGAAAGCAACAACAATGGTGTGCGAAAGCAACAACAATGGTGTGCGAAAGCAACAACAATGGTGTGCGAAAGCAACAACAATGGTGTGCGAAAGCAACAACAATGATGTGCGAAAGCAACAACAATGATGTGCGAAAGCAACAACAATGGTGTGCGAAAGCAACAACAATGGTGTGCGAAAGCAACAACAATGGTGTGCGAAAGCAACAACAATGGTGTGCGAAAGCAACAACAATGGTGTGCGAAAGCAACAACAATGATGTGCGAAAGCAACAACAATGATGTGCGAAAGCAACAACAATGGTGTGCGAAAGCAACAACAATGATGTGCGAAAGCAACAACAATGGTGTGCGAAAGCAACAACAATGGTGTGCGAAAGCAACAACAATGGTGTGCGAAAGCAACAACAATGATGTGCGAAAGCAACAACAATGGTGTGCGAAAGCAACAACAATGGTGTTCGAAAGCAACAACAATGATGTGCGAAAGCAACAACAATGGTGTGCGAAAGCAACAACAATGATGTGCGAAAGCAACAACAATGGTGTGCGAAAGCAACAACAATGGTGTGCGAAAGCAACAACAATGATGTGCGAAAGCAACAACAATGGTGTGCGAAAGCAACAACAATGGTGTGCGAAAGCAACAACAATGATGTGCGAAAGCAACAACAATGATGTGCGAAAGCAACAACAATGGTGTGCGAAAGCAACAACAATGATGTGCGAAAGCAACAACAATGGTGTGCGAAAGCAACAACAATGGTGTGCGAAAGCAACAACAATGGTGTGCGAAAGCAACAACAATGGTGTGCGAAAGCAACAACAATGATGTGCGAAAGCAACAACAATGGTGTGCGAAAGCAACAACAATGATGTGCGAAAGCAACAACAATGGTGTGCGAAAGCAACAACAATGGTGTGCGAAAGCAACAACAATGGTGTGCGAAAGCAACAACAATGATGTGCGAAAGCAACAACAATGATGTGCGAAAGCAACAACAATGGTGTGCGAAAGCAACAACAATGATGTGCGAAAGCAACAACAATGGTGTGCGAAAGCAACAACAATGGTGTGCGAAAGCAACAACAATGGTGTGCGAAAGCAACAACAATGGTGTGCGAAAGCAACAACAATGATGTGCGAAAGCAACAACAATGATGTGCGAAAGCAACAACAATGGTGTGCGAAAGCAACAACAATGATGTGCGAAAGCAACAACAATGGTGTGCGAAAGCAACAACAATGATGTGCGAAAGCAACAACAATGGTGTGCGAAAGCAACAACAATGATGTGCGAAAGCAACAACAATGGTGTGCGAAAGCAACAACAATGGTGTGCGAAAGCAACAACAATGATGTGCGAAAGCAACAACAATGGTGTGCGAAAGCAACAACAATGATGTGCGAAAGCAACAACAATGATGTGCGAAAGCAACAACAATGATGTGCGAAAGCAACAACAATGGTGTGCGAAAGCAACAACAATGATGTGCGAAAGCAACAACAATGGTGTGCGAAAGCAACAACAATGATGTGCGAAAGCAACAACAATGGTGTGCGAAAGCAACAACAATGGTGTGCGAAAGCAACAACAATGATGTGCGAAAGCAACAACAATGATGTGCGAAAGCAACAACAATGGTGTGCGAAAGCAACAACAATGGTGTGCGAAAGCAACAACAATGGTGTGCGAAAGCAACAACAATGGTGTGCGAAAGCAACAACAATGGTGTGCGAAAGCAACAACAATGGTGTGCGAAAGCAACAACAATGATGTGCGAAAGCAACAACAATGGTGTGCGAAAGCAACAACAATGATGTGCGAAAGCAACAACAATGGTGTGCGAAAGCAACAACAATGGTGTGCGAAAGCAACAACAATGGTGTGCGAAAGCAACAACAATGATGTGCGAAAGCAACAACAATGGTGTGCGAAAGCAACAACAATGATGTGCGAAAGCAACAACAATGGTGTGCGAAAGCAACAACAATGATGTGCGAAAGCAACAACAATGGTGTGCGAAAGCAACAACAATGATGTGCGAAAGCAACAACAATGATGTGCGAAAGCAACAACAATGGTGTGCGAAAGCAACAACAATGATGTGCGAAAGCAACAACAATGGTGTGCGAAAGCAACAACAATGATGTGCGAAAGCAACAACAATGATGTGCGAAAGCAACAACAATGATGTGCGAAAGCAACAACAATGATGTGCGAAAGCAACAACAATGATGTGCGAAAGCAACAACAATGGTGTGCGAAAGCAACAACAATGATGTGCGAAAGCAACAACAATGATGTGCGAAAGCAACAACAATGATGTGCGAAAGCAACAACAATGATGTGCGAAAGCAACAACAATGATGTGCGAAAGCAACAACAATGATGTGCGAAAGCAACAACAATGGTGTTCGAAAGCAACAACAATGATGTGCGAAAGCAACAACAATGATGTGCGAAAGCAACAACAATGATGTGCGAAAGCAACAACAATGATGTGCGAAAGCAACAACAATGATGTGCGAAAGCAACAACAATGATGTGCGAAAGCAACAACAATGATGTGCGAAAGCAACAACAATGGTGTGCGAAAGCAACAACAATGATGTGCGAAAGCAACAACAATGATGTGCGAAAGCAACAACAATGGTGTGCGAAAGCAACAACAATGGTGTGCGAAAGCAACAACAATGGTGTGCGAAAGCAACAACAATGATGTGCGAAAGCAACAACAATGGTGTGCGAAAGCAACAACAATGGTGTGCGAAAGCAACAACAATGATGTGCGAAAGCAACAACAATGGTGTGCGAAAGCAACAACAATGATGTGCGAAAGCAACAACAATGGTGTGCGAAAGCAACAACAATGGTGTGCGAAAGCAACAACAATGGTGTGCGAAAGCAACAACAATGATGTGCGAAAGCAACAACAATGGTGTGCGAAAGCAACAACAATGATGTGCGAAAGCAACAACAATGGTGTGCGAAAGCAACAACAATGATGTGCGAAAGCAACAACAATGGTGTGCGAAAGCAACAACAATGATGTGCGAAAGCAACAACAATGATGTGCGAAAGCAACAACAATGGTGTGCGAAAGCAACAACAATGATGTGCGAAAGCAACAACAATGGTGTGCGAAAGCAACAACAATGATGTGCGAAAGCAACAACAATGATGTGCGAAAGCAACAACAATGATGTGCGAAAGCAACAACAATGATGTGCGAAAGCAACAACAATGGTGTGCGAAAGCAACAACAATGATGTGCGAAAGCAACAACAATGATGTGCGAAAGCAACAACAATGATGTGCGAAAGCAACAACAATGATGTGCGAAAGCAACAACAATGATGTGCGAAAGCAACAACAATGGTGTGCGAAAGCAACAACAATGATGTGCGAAAGCAACAACAATGGTGTGCGAAAGCAACAACAATGATGTGCGAAAGCAACAACAATGGTGTGCGAAAGCAACAACAATGGTGTGCGAAAGCAACAACAATGATGTGCGAAAGCAACAACAATGATGTGCGAAAGCAACAACAATGATGTGCGAAAGCAACAACAATGATGTGCGAAAGCAACAACAATGATGTGCGAAAGCAACAACAATGATGTGCGAAAGCAACAACAATGATGTGCGAAAGCAACAACAATGGTGTGCGAAAGCAACAACAATGATGTGCGAAAGCAACAACAATGGTGTGCGAAAGCAACAACAATGATGTGCGAAAGCAACAACAATGGTGTGCGAAAGCAACAACAATGATGTGCGAAAGCAACAACAATGGTGTGCGAAAGCAACAACAATGGTGTGCGAAAGCAACAACAATGGTGTGCGAAAGCAACAACAATGGTGTGCGAAAGCAACAACAATGATGTGCGAAAGCAACAACAATGGTGTGCGAAAGCAACAACAATGGTGTGCGAAAGCAACAACAATGATGTGCGAAAGCAACAACAATGGTGTGCGAAAGCAACAACAATGATGTGCGAAAGCAACAACAATGGTGTGCGAAAGCAACAACAATGGTGTGCGAAAGCAACAACAATGATGTGCGAAAGCAACAACAATGGTGTGCGAAAGCAACAATAATGATGTGCGAAAGCAACAACAATGGTGTGCGAAAGCAACAACAATGGTGTGCGAAAGCAACAACAATGATGTGCGAAAGCAACAACAATGGTGTGCGAAAGCAACAACAATGATGTGCGAAAGCAACAACAATGGTGTGCGAAAGCAACAACAATGATGTGCGAAAGCAACAACAATGATGTGCGAAAGCAACAACAATGGTGTGCGAAAGCAACAACAATGATGTGCGAAAGCAACAACAATGATGTGCGAAAGCAACAACAATGGTGTGCGAAAGCAACAACAATGATGTGCGAAAGCAACAACAATGGTGTGCGAAAGAAACAACAATGATGTGCGAAAGCAACAACAATGGTGTGCGAAAGCAACAACAATGATGTGCGAAAGCAACAACAATGATGTGCGAAAGCAACAACAATGATGTGCGAAAGCAACAACAATGATGTGCGAAAGCAACAACAATGGTGTGCGAAAGCAACAACAATGATGTGCGAAAGCAACAACAATGGTGTGCGAAAGCAACAACAATGATGTGCGAAAGCAACAACAATGATGTGCGAAAGCAACAACAATGATGTGCGAAAGCAACAACAATGATGTGCGAAAGCAACAACAATGATGTGCGAAAGCAACAACAATGATGTGCGAAAGCAACAACAATGGTGTGCGAAAGCAACAACAATGATGTGCGAAAGCAACAACAATGGTGTGCGAAAGCAACAACAATGATGTGCGAAAGCAACAACAATGGTGTGCGAAAGCAACAACAATGATGTGCGAAAGCAACAACAATGGTGTGCGAAAGCAACAACAATGGTGTGCGAAAGCAACAACAATGGTGTGCGAAAGCAACAACAATGATGTGCGAAAGCAACAACAATGGTGTGCGAAAGCAACAACAATGGTGTGCGAAAGCAACAACAATGATGTGCGAAAGCAACAACAATGGTGTGCGAAAGCAACAACAATGATGTGCGAAAGCAACAACAATGGTGTGCGAAAGCAACAACAATGGTGTGCGAAAGCAACAACAATGATGTGCGAAAGCAACAACAATGGTGTGCGAAAGCAACAACAATGATGTGCGAAAGCAACAACAATGGTGTGCGAAAGCAACAACAATGGTGTGCGAAAGAAACAACAATGATGTGCGAAAGCAACAACAATGGTGTGCGAAAGCAACAACAATGGTGTGCGAAAGCAACAACAATGATGTGCGAAAGCAACAACAATGGTGTGCGAAAGCAACAACAATGATGTGCGAAAGCAACAACAATGATGTGCGAAAGCAACAACAATGATGTGCGAAAGCAACAACAATGGTGTGCGAAAGCAACAACAATGATGTGCGAAAGCAACAACAATGATGTGCGAAAGCAACAACAATGGTGTGCGAAAGCAACAACAATGATGTGCGAAAGCAACAACAATGGTGTGCGAAAGCAACAACAATGGTGTGCGAAAGCAACAACAATGATGTGCGAAAGCAACAACAATGGTATGCGAAAGCAACAACAATGGTGTGCGAAAGCAACAACAATGATGTGCGAAAGCAACAACAATGATGTGCGAAAGCAACAACAATGGTGTGCGAAAGCAACAACAATGATGTGCGAAAGCAACAACAATGGTGTGCGAAAGCAACAACAATGATGTGCGAAAGCAACAACAATGGTGTGCGAAAGCAACAACAATGATGTGCGAAAGCAACAACAATGGTGTGCGAAAGCAACAACAATGGTGTGCGAAAGCAACAACAATGGTGTGCGAAAGCAACAACAATGATGTGCGAAAGCAACAACAATGGTGTGCGAAAGCAACAACAATGGTGTGCGAAAGCAACAACAATGATGTGCGAAAGCAACAACAATGGTGTGCGAAAGCAACAACAATGATGTGCGAAAGCAACAACAATGGTGTGCGAAAGCAACAACAATGATGTGCGAAAGCAACAACAATGATGTGCGAAAGCAACAACAATGGTGTGCGAAAGCAACAACAATGGTGTGCGAAAGCAACAACAATGGTGTGCGAAAGCAACAACAATGATGTGCGAAAGCAACAACAATGATGTGCGAAAGCAACAACAATGATGTGCGAAAGCAACAACAATGATGTGCGAAAGCAACAACAATGATGTGCGAAAGCAACAACAATGGTGTGCGAAAGCAACAACAATGATGTGCGAAAGCAACAACAATGATGTGCGAAAGCAACAACAATGATGTGCGAAAGCAACAACAATGGTGTGCGAAAGCAACAACAATGATGTGCGAAAGCAACAACAATGGTGTGCGAAAGCAACAACAATGATGTGCGAAAGCAACAACAATGGTGTGCGAAAGCAACAACAATGGTGTGCGAAAGCAACAACAATGATGTGCGAAAGCAACAACAATGATGTGCGAAAGCAACAACAATGGTGTGCGAAAGCAACAACAATGATGTGCGAAAGCAACAACAATGGTGTGCGAAAGCAACAACAATGGTGTGCGGAAGCAACAACAATGGTGTGCGGAAGCAACAACAATGGTGTGCGGAAGCAACAACAATGGTGTGCGAAAGCAACAACAATGGTGTGCGAAAGCAACAACAATGATGTGCGAAAGCAACAACAATGATGTGCGAAAGCAACAACAATGGTGTGCGAAAGCAACAACAATGGTGTGCGAAAGCAACAACAATGGTGTGCGAAAGCAACAACAATGATGTGCGAAAGCAACAACAATGATGTGCGAAAGCAACAACAATGGTGTGCGAAAGCAACAACAATGATGTGCGAAAGCAACAACAATGATGTGCGAAAGCAACAACAATGGTGTGCGAAAGCAACAACAATGATGTGCGAAAGCAACAACAATGGTGTGCGAAAGCAACAACAATGATGTGCGAAAGCAACAACAATGGTGTGCGAAAGCAACAACAATGGTGTGCGAAAGCAACAACAATGATGTGCGAAAGCAACAACAATGGTGTGCGAAAGCAACAACAATGATGTGCGAAAGCAACAACAATGGTGTGCGAAAGCAACAACAATGGTGTGCGGAAGCAACAACAATGGTGTGCGGAAGCAACAACAATGGTGTGCGGAAGCAACAACAATGGTGTGCGGAAGCAACAACAATGATGTGCGAAAGCAACAACAATGGTGTGCGGAGTCCAAAAGAATTGCTTCGACGATGTAGTTAAGACCTGGGAATCTCTTACGAGTCTTTGAGGCGTGTTCTCAAATTAGATCTTCATTCCTATCCTTACCAGATCCAAATAAAGAAAAAGCTCACGGACGTGGACATGACAAAACGTTTTGCAACGTGTGAATGGTTTTGTGGCACAATCCAAGACTATCCAGACTTTTTGGCCTATGTTTAGTTCTCTGACAAAGCGCACTTTCTGATGTCAGGACATGTCAATAGCAAAAATGTTTACTGAGGTGCAGTACCTCCGGGGAAAATCTTAAAGAGATGTTACACTACTGTAAGTGCACAGCATGGATAGCCATTATTGCATAATCGGTCGGTATTGGTTTAAAGACGAAAATGAGAAAACTCAAATGGTGGCTAAGGAACGTTATGTAGCAATGCTGAGGAAGTTCTTTGCATTACTCGGTCGTCGTAGAAAGACTGATCGAGATTATCAAGAGTTCCAACAAGATATTCGTTACACAAGCCGCGGGCAGTATCGTCAAGAATAGATTGAGAAATGAGGGTTGTTGATCGCTTATATTGTTAATAGATTGACTGGGTTGGATATCGTGATTGCTTGTCGAGTGCCAGAAGATAAAGGACATACAAGTAGAATATTAACTGAGTCTTTAATTATGTGGTTGTGGCCTCGAGAAAGCCCAACGGATATTAGTGCGGTGTCACATTCTATGCATTACATGGCATTATAGATATCCCGATATTATTTAACATTTGATAGAGCAAGTGCTCCTAGCGCTACATAAGAGTTAGAACACCTATACTGCCAATCGAAACCAGCAGCGAGACAAACTGTTAAATATGAATCTCCAACCTGTCAGAAACGAACGACCGTCATATGAAGCTAAATGATCAGCAAGTATCTTGAGAGAGAGGGGGGGGGAGAGATTGTTGGACGGCGTTCATCGCTCTAGTCATGAAACAAGATTTAGGTATTTTTATGTGCCTTTGTGATGGTACCTTTGCGCCTGGCCAATAGACAAAGAAGGGGTTCAAATGTCGGGCGATAGAAAGAATCTTTCTACTCTTTAAGCGATTTGTGTTTGCAAACCGGATATTTTGGTTTCCTTCTCTCGGTAATTTGGTAATATGACGTATGAAATAAGTAGCACAGGTTACACATTAGAGTATACCTTCTAGATGGACGGCATGATAATAGCTACGGATTCGTCAAAATGAGAGGGAAACATTAAGGTTGTTAATATCCGTACGTGTTCTGTCTTAGTCATTTAATAGCGAGGATCGCGGCTGCATTATAGGGTTAGGGCGTTTGAATTAGGAAAAATCCAGTTGAATGTGAAAATATAAAAGGACATAATAAAAAATTAGTCACTTTCTACTCCCTGTATGTTTTTCTCTCTTTCTCCAATTACAGCTTACATAATATAACTACCTTCATTGCTATTTCATTTTACTTATAATAAAAGTTTGTTTTTTTTGTTTTTTTTAGTTTCTTATTAAGTTTAGTTATCCTTGACTGTTAATCAACGGGGCAAGAGACAGAGGAGGGTGGAGTCAGAGAGATAGGAAAACGAAAGTGATCGGCATCGTAGAAAATAATAGAGTGAGCTCGAACATGATACAATTAGAGAGTGTGAAAGATAAGAACTTGATACAATTAGAGAGTGTGAAAGATAAGAACATGATACAATTAGAGAGTGTGAAAGATAAGAACATGATACAATTAGAGAGTGTGAAAGATAAGAACATGATACAATTAGAGAGTGTGAAAGATAAGAACATGATACAATTAGAGAGTGTGAAAGATAAGAACATGATACAATTAGAGAGTGTGAAAGATAAGAACATGATACAATTAGAGAGTGTGAAAGATAAGAACATGATACAATTAGAGAGTGTGAAAGATAAGAACATGATACAATTAGAGAGTGTGAAAGATAAGAACATGATACAATTAGAGAGTGTGAAAGATAAGAACATGATACAATTAGAGAGTGTGAAAGATAAGAACATGATACAATTAGAGAGTGTGAAAGATAAGAACATGATACAATTAGAGAGTGTGAAAGATAAGAACATGATACAATTAGAGAGTGTGAAAGATAAGAACATGATACAATTAGAGAGTGTGAAAGATAAGAACTTGATACAATTAGAGAGTGTGAAAGATAAGAACATGATACAATTAGAGAGTGTGAAAGATAAGAACATGATACAATTAGAGAGTGTGAAAGATAAGAACATGATACAATTAGAGAGTGTGAAAGATAAGAACATGATACAATTAGAGAGTGTGAAAGATAAGAACATGATACAATTAGAGAGTGTGAAAGATAAGAACATGATACAATTAGAGAGTGTGAAAGATAAGAACATGATACAATTAGAGAGTGTGAAAGATAAGAACATGATACAATTAGAGAGTGTGAAAGATAAGAACATGATACAATTAGAGAGTGTGAAAGATAAGAACATGATACAATTAGAGAGTGTGAAAGATAAGAACATGATACAATTAGAGAGTGTGAAAGATAAGAACATGATACAATTAGAGAGTGTGAAAGATAAGAACTTGATACAATTAGAGAGTGTGAAAGATAAGAACTTAGAAAGAGATAAGTTAATTCCGTTTCTCTAGAGAGGTGTTCTTTGCGTAGCCATTTCCAGGTTATTTTATTCTGGTTATGTTTTGGCTTATGCATTTTATTTTTCAAACATAATTAAATCTCCAAACTCAGGAATATTTTTTAAGATGTGATTAAACTATATTTAAATAAGCGCTGGGCGAAACAAACATAAACGTAGCCTTATGTTTGCATGAGCAGGCATTAGTTTATTTTATCATCTCTGAAATTAAGTGCGTTACTTGCGTAAGTGCAAAGGGCTGCTGTTGGTATATGCAATATAGGTTAACCATTCTTACTCTGTGTTCTCAATATGGAAAAATTACAAAGAGCGGTCTTCTTTGCTTTGAAATTTTGTTTTTAAATTCATAGTAAATGGCAGAATCATTATCCTTTGTCCATAAATGCGTTAAGTTTTTAGTACAGATACATATATATACATATATATATATATATGCATATATATATATATATATATATATATAGAGAGAGAGAGAGAGAGAGAGAGAGAGAAAGAGAGAGATAGAGAGATAGAGAGAGAGAGAGGGGGGAGAGAGGGAGAGAGAAATAAACATAGGGAGAGTGCGAAAAAGTGAGAGTGTGTGGGTGCACACGCGTGCGCGCGCACGTGTGTGTGTGTGTGTGTGTGTGTGTGTGTGTGTGTGTGTGTGTGTGTGTGTGTCTGGAATCCGCAAAAACGAGGCCCATTAACTTACCAAAAACGACCCCTCGCGCACCACCACCATAACAACTCCCCTGTTTTGTCTCTTCATCCTTGTTTGCTGAGTGAAAACATGTGTCTTGATTCCACCAGCCGAAGAAGATAGGAATTTTAAAAAAAAAAAAAAAGATACTTTAGAAAAGAAAAAGGCGGAAAAAAATCACCGCGCCATGAAAAATCGGATGTTTCAAAGGGGGGAAACTCGTGTGATCTCTTAAACATCAAGACATTCAATTTATTTTTTACCCATATAGGAACGCATTCTTGTGTTGTTGTTCTTCTTCTTCTTCTTCTTCTTCTTCTTCCTCTTCTTCTCCTTCTTCTCCTTCTTCCTCTTCTTCTCCTTCTTCTTCTTCTTCTTCCTCTTCTTCTCCTTCTTCTTCTTCTTCTTCTCCTTCTTCCTCTTCTCCTTCTTCTTCCTCTTCTTCTTCTTCTTCTTCTTCTCCTTTTTCTTCTCCTTCTTCCTCTTCTTCTTCTTCTTCTTCTCCTTCCTCTTCTTCTTCTTCTTCTTCCTCTTCTTCTTCCTCTTCTTCTTCTTCTTCTTCTTCTTCTTTACGAACACTACAGCGTTCTACTCTTGCATCCCATAAATATCTCAGATAAGTTAACAGCCCGTGTTAAAGCTTTTACGAAAATAAATAGAATAAATCTAACAAAATAAAGCCTTGCGTTTTTTGAATGAATGAGAATTACACAATAGCAGAGCAATAAATTGCAATAAAAATCGCTGGTGTCTTTTGTTTGCTGCGTATTAAACGCCACCACTCGCAAGAAACGTGCTTTGGGGCATGTTGACTTCCGTCCCGTCAAGGCCGACCAGTTAATTTAATAAGGTTACTTTCTTACCATTTCCCCAAATTTCGTATTTTGCTGTTAGACACTCGCATTCACGCGCGTGAGCACACACGCAATGTCTGCAAATATATATATATATATATATATATATATATATATATATATATATATATATATATAATTCAGCCACTCTGAAGAGTTGTAGACGACGAAACACGTGTCAGTGGATAATTATATTTTAAAAACAATATGTATGCCGCTCCCCATGTGGGGGTACCAAGTTGGTTAAAGGGAAAATTATACCCAACTCGCATTTAGGTAAAAATGCCCTTTCGTAAATAATTGAATTTATTCAAAACGTATCGCAAAAACAAAAACAAATAACATCTAAATAAATCGCGAGCCATCCAGACAATCGAGCGGGATGGACGCGCGGATAAAGGGTTTATGCTCTTTACCGCAGTGTCTCGATTTCGAACCTCGCTAGATTCAGCCACTCCAATGAGTCGTAAATGACAAAACACGCGTCAGTGGATAATTATATTTTAAAAACAATATATATATATATATATATATATATGTGTGTGTGTGTGTGTGTGTACTCTTTATTTGTTTTTACATAAGCAGTAATATGTTGCTACACAGTCATGAGCATGTTTCGCTCAGTAAGTTACCAGCAACTAGAGACAGAAAGCAAAGTTTGTAATGAAAATATTATGTCTTCTTCGTCACAAGGAGTTAATATCAGGAGGTTCCGTCAAATGTTGTGAAAAAATAAGATTTGTTTGTATGTAAATAAGGTGCGGATTAGGGTCTGTGTTGAGATATAGGAATGAAGGGATGGTGGGTTAAAGATTGAGATAGAGATAATAGGAGACTAGTAAAAATAGTATCGGTATGCGTGTGTGATGGCCGCCCTAAATCTTAAACATACTAGTGTGCATAGATTTTTACTTTCTATTTAGCTTCTATTTACCGATACTGTATTTTTTTATTTCTAGGCTAATGTCCCTATTCTGTGATATATATATATATATATATATATATATATATATATATATATATATATATAAACTGCGTCAATCGCTTTATTGCAGATTAGTAAAATATCAATATTCCACTAAATATATGTCACAAAAAAATAAAAATTGTATAATCAAATGACTGCTTCAAGGTTAGTTATTTTCCAAAATTTTATTCAAATTCATGCGATATTCACAAAATTATGACATTTTATTCTTCATGAAAGAATTTTCACTGTCCATCGCTTTATTGCAGGTCTCTTAAAATGTTGCTTTAGTGCAAAAATACAATGTCTAATCATGAAAACTTTACTTTTTATTATATTTTTCTGTTAGATAATAATAAACAAAAGCACATCCTAGGTGCTAAGCCTCAAATAAATGAATTATTTATCGCCATATCCACCATTTTTTAAATAACTTTAAACAAGCTTTTGTCCACCGAAGAAGTCAATTGTTTGACCTAAAAAAGAAGTTGTGGTTCTGCCGACATCAACTACTTTCCTCCACAGAGCATCTTTTGAGGTAAATTGCTCTCCACCCTCATAAACACATCTTTTCAATATTGACCAGAAATGTTCAATGGGGTAAACATCTGGAGAACACGGTGGCCGGCTCATGAGAGTTTTGCCAAAGAAGCCCATAGATTCAAGGAAGGCTGCAGTCGCCCTAGCAGAATTTGATGGTGCATTGTCATGCATAAAAATCGTCTAAAAGCGACGTGACAATGGTAGGTCATCTAGCTATGGGGACAAATGTTTATCTAAAAAGGCCGTGTACGCACTGCTGGTAAGTTTTACACCCTCTGACACTCTGCATGGTCCAACCAACTTATCCCCACGGCCAAAACATGATGCCTCCACCTCCTTGTTGGTGATAGAACTATGTAAGGGGTTGGAGTTCCGTTCGAGTTCCAAACTTCAGCCCATCCATCCGAACCTTAAAGAGTAGCACGGGTCTCATCTGTAAATAGGACACGTTGGAAATCCATTTCTGTTCCCAAGCTGTTTGTTTTCCCCTATGTTGCTTGCTCAATGGAGGCCTTGGAATAGTTTTGATGTTTCTTGCCATCTCATTCAACACATTACATCGGGCCTGTCTGGATCTTGGAGCGATTACAGCTCTTGCAAAAATGGAAGTACTGGTGCTATTTGGGTTTCGGTTGACTTCCCTATAAGTCCTGGGAGTTGACTGGTTTGCAGTAGACAGTTCTCGAGTTGGAATCCACACAGAGCAAAAGATTCTTCCAGTGTTGAGGCGGAAAAAAGCATATGCGAAATTGCTACAGAAAGGTTTAATATTTATGGCGCAATTCTGGTTTCTGATTGGTTCGTAGCAGAACGTGAATTAATTCGATTCGTCAGTTCTTAGCAGCATCGTTTATAAATAGAATCTCCCGACTATGCGGGATCATACCCCATTATACACCAAAAACATTGTAACAGCATTTGTTGTAAGGTTTAGAGAGAACTGGAGCAACCTTGATGGAGAATTTTTTAATAGTACAGCCGGGATGAGATCGGGTCCATATGCTTTCAGGGCACCTGAGAAAGTGTGATTTTCAAATCATCCAGTGTGGCGTCTGTCCACAAAAGGAAAGTTAGGAAAGGAGTGGTTTACTGGGTTCAATTTGGAGTTGGAGGCAAACCGACTGGCAAGCATGTAAGCCTTCTCCGTTGCCGTGTAAACAACCCCATGATTGTTTGATAGTGAGGAAATCGTTGATTGACGATTGTTTACTGCATTGTTGTAGATTTTTGAAAAATCACGGGTTCCTAAATTCTGTGCTTCGATTCTGCATAAATGAGTCTATATTCCAAATTCCAAGATGTTGTTCATCTCATCGTTTATTTCTTTCAGCACATTCAATTTTTCAATTCTTGACAGTAGGGCAGAAATATTCACATAATTATTATGTAATTTTTTTAAATATATTTTCTGCCCTGACTTATCAGGAGAATAAGAAGTCCTTGACTTTAAAAAGAAATTTATAAAGAATATGGGCATGATTACATAAATCCGAAAAATCGTAAGAATAGTTGCAATTGTGTTTTGTGATATTTACGTTATTTTTATTTTATTTTAACCCATTACTAACGTCTTACCAACGTATTAATATAATGTGGACATATTGCTATAATTAACACTAAAATATCTTCTATATTACTTTTTAATTTATTCTTTATAAATAGTTATTATTTGTTGTCTTAGATAATGTTAACAGTTTAAATCTAGAATGTGTACATTTAATTTTTTATACGAAACTAATTCTTAATTCATTGAATGTGTTTACGCTATTTAACTAACTTCGTTTAATCTAAATATATATTCGGCCTTAACTTAATTATTATACTGAATAAATATTTTATGTATATGTCAACGTTTAAACAGGTTTCTATTAATACCATTTAGTTAGAAATAATTATTTTCTTTAATATAAGAGATTTTTAATATTTCGTTATGTTTGTTATTTTTTGTGCAAGGGACGCAATTCTTCTTTGGAGGTATATTGTATTATCCCCCTTACATATTATAACATAGTTTTCTTTGTTAATTAAATTTTATGAATTCTAACTGTACTAATTAAAGGTTATATTTCACTAATTTAATTTTTCCCACAAACACGCACACATGTTATATAGTCGGCCGAGAAGAAGATAGAATTATCTGTTATATTTCTATCTATCAATTTATCTAATTATCGATGTATCCATCTATCTATCTATCGATCTATATATCTATCTATCTAACTAACTGGCGAAATAAATAAGATATGTGAAGACATGATTTGATAAGGTTATAAAAACATGTCAAACCTTGTTAAATTGTGAACTGGCCAAGTTTACACCGGAAGGTATCCAAGCAGCTGACCAGAAGTGACGTATCGTCTGTCACGTGTTCCGGTTTGCTGGAGATAGTATTGAGATAAATTGAAGACGATGGAAGATGATATGAAAAGGGGTCTCCTCACAAGGGGGAAGAGGTCTCAGATGTGAGACGTAGAAGAACTAGCCCCAAGCCAAAATCGTCGATCAGTCCTCTGCTATATATTAGTTACAATCTAATATTGGCTCTGCAGGGATTAAAATATATTTAAGCGTTTTTTAAGACCCCTAAAACTGTGACCCCCTCCCCCGCTAGTATTATAAAAAATCGTATTTCTGTCAGTTTGTTTACTCACAGTATACGTTATATGAGTTCATAGCAAATGTGAAGTATGCGTAATATATGACGTCATATCAGAGTACGTCATATCAGATGACGATATATATATGACGTCATATATGATATGATGTCATAGCAAAAAGAAATATTCTAAAAAGGAGGGGTCATAAATGAAAGTAAAGATATCTGGGCAATGCAGGGTAGATTATCTAATATATATATATATATATATATATATATATATATATATATATAGATAGATAGATAGATAGATAGATAGATAGATAGATAGATAGATAGATAGATAGATAGATAAAGTGACGGAGAGCGAGAAAAAAAAGAGAGAGGGAGAATTAGACCTGGAGTCTAAAGAACAAAATATATTTTGATGTATTATTACTTTAAAAGCACAGTGCTCAAAGTACTGTAGATATATAATAAGCTCAATAGGTATATTTATCCTAGAGCTATATTAATATTGAGCAAAAAGATTAATAATTGTAAATTATGAATCAGTTTCAAAATGAAATTGAGTGTACGATCGTTTTGGAAACGATATTCATTTTTTGTGCCTAAAATACAAAAAGGACATGCCGACATATGCATTGACGAACTTAAAAACGAATTTTCTCATGCAAATCATTAAGGACTACCCACCTTACTTCTTACAAAAATGTTAGTTTTATTTTGGTGTCTTAATCCCCCCCCTTTTTTGTACTGATGGTGAGACTATATTAAAAAAAATAATTATTTGTCATTTGTTGTCAATGTTTATTGTCAATCTTAATAAAATGAATATCGTTTTCGAAACGATCGTACAATTTGATTTTCTTTGTTCATCCTTTTGAAACTGATTCATAATTTGCAATTATTAATCTTTACACTCAATATATATATATATATACATATATATATATATATATATATATATATATATATAACGTTATGAGCTATCAGTGATTATAACTTGTGTATAAACTCCTAGTGAGTAAATATTAATGAAAATACAAGATATAACAAATAAAATAAGAAATAAAACAAGAATAACTAGGGAAAAATGCAACTATCAAATAATGTCCTCTTGAAAATAACTGTTCAGCGAGAAGAAAAACATCCCAATGAAATCCGAAAAGCAAAAACATATGCTTTAATAAAATGTACTACATTAAAAAATATACTTTAATAAAATGTACTACATTAAAAAAAATACTTTAATAAAATGTAATACATTAAAAAATGTACTTTAATAAAATGTACTACATTAAAAAATATACTTTAATAAAATGTACTACATTAAAAATATACTTTAATAAAATGTACTACATCAACAAAATACTTTAATAAAATGTACTACATTAAACAATATATTTTAATAAAATGTACTACATTAAAAAATATACTTCAATAAAATGTACTACATTAAAAAAATATACTTTAATAAAATGTACTACATTAAAAATGTACTTTAATAAAATGTACTACATTAAAAAATGTACTTTAATAAAATGTACTACATTAAAAAATATACTTTAATAAAATGTACTACATTAAAAAAATACTTTAATATAATGTACTTCATCAAAAAAATACTTTAATAAAATGTACTACATTAAAAATATACTTTAATCAAATGTACTACATTAAAAAATATACTTTAATAAAATGTACTACATTAAAAAAATACTTTAATAAAATGTACTACATTAAAAAATGTACTTTAATAAAATGTACTACATTAAAAAATATACTTTAATAAAATGTACTACATTAAAAATATACTTTAATAAAATGTACTACATTAACAAAATACTTTAATAAAATGTACTACATTTAAAAAATACTTTAATAAAATGTACTACATCAAAAAATATACTTTAATAAAATGTACTACATTTAAAAAATACTTTAATAAAATGTACTACATTAAAAAATGTACTTTAATAAAATGTACTACATCAAAAAATATACTTTAATAAAATGTACTGCATTAAAAAATATACTTTAATAAAATGTACTACATTAAAAAATATACTTTAATAAAATGTACTACATTAAAAATATACTTTAATAAAACGTACTACATTAAAAAAATACTTTAATAAAATGTACTACATTAAACAATATACTTTAATAAAATGTACTACATTAAAAAATATACTTCAATAAAATGTACTACATTAAAAAAAATATACTTTAATAAAATGTACTACATTAAAAATATACTTTAATAAAATGTACTACATTTAAAAATACTTTAATAAAATGTACTACATTAAAAAATGTACTTTAATAGAATGTACTACATTAAAAAAATATACTTTAATAAAATGTACTACATTAAAAAATATACTTTAATAAAATGTACTACATTGAAAATATACTTTAATAAAATGTACTACATCAAAAAAAATACTTTTATAAAATGTACTACATTAAAAAATATACTTTAATAAAATGTACTACATTAAAAATATACTTTAATAAAATGTACTACATCAAAAAAATACTTTAATAAAATGTACTACATTAAAAAATATACTTTAATAAAATGTACTACATTTAAAAAATACTTTAATAAAATGTACTACATTAAAAAAATATACTTTAATAAAATGTACTACATTAAAAAATATACTTTAATAAAATGTACTACATTAAAAAAATATACTTTAATAAAATGTACTGCATCAAAAAAATACTTTAATAAAATGTACTACATTAAAAAATATACTTTAATAAAATGTACTACATTTAAAAAATACTTTAATAAAATGTACTACATTAAAAAAATATACTTTAATAAAATGTACTACATTAAACAATATACTTTAATAAAATGTACTACATTAAAAAATATACTTTAATAAAATGTACTACATTAAAAAATATACTTTAATAAAATTTACTACATTTAAAAAATACTTTAATAAAATGTACTACATTAAAAAATATACTTTAATAAAATGTACTACATTAAACAATATACTTTAATAAAATGTACTACATTAAAAAAATATCGTCAAAAAATCAGAGTTCATATAGAAACGTTGTTTTAATTTAAATAAAATAAATACGCATCAAGTGCGCTTGAAAGCCAAATCACAACGTAATATTAGGAAAATAAAGCACTTGATGTGTATTTCATTTCATTCAAATTTAATAACGTTTCTATATAAACTCACATCCTTGACGTTATTCTCGCGTTGCCTACGCACAGTTCAAACATTTCAAAATACAATCACTAAAAACAATGCGCGGTTCTTTACAAACAGACTTCTTTCTCTAAATTTACAACAGGGCAAGGAGGAAGAAAAGAAAAGAAAAAGAAACAACACACTGAAAATGGAGTATACCTCTGAAATATATTTGTGATAAATTTCAAACAAGTCAAATATTTGTTTATTTTACTTAATATTACGTTGTGATTTGGCTTGATGCGTATTTTATTTTATTCAAATTAAAAAAATATTTTTATAACAACGAAATCAGATTTAATTACAAAAAAAAACAGATATAGTACATCATTATCGACCAATTTTGAGCAAACTTCAGGATAGAGGACGGTCGTCGGTAAGATGGGCTAGGATATGTATATATTTGGACGATCCTTGTAGTTTATGTCAGTGTGAGTAACTAGAAATATTATGTTTTAACACGTAATAATTACCTTTATCACAGAGGCGTTGACATAAAGTAAACATTACCTTGAATAACTAATTTTTAAAAATTAACGCACTTAAAAGAAAGAGATAAAACAAGTGATAACTGTGATCAAATTACAATGAAAAACAGTTAAGAAAAACCTACGGAAAACGTCTTTAAAGCCTCTGTAATACATATAATCTATATCTTAAATCTTATACATTAGGCTGTAAAGAAGATACAAAAACAAAAGTTGAATAGACAACAAAGGAATCACGTGACTGCGACGATGACCTTTTGGGCCCATCCTATCAAGGTTATTTTTTTATGTAAAGGAAATTCATAGAAGATTATACAACGCAGAGGTGAACCGTATAGACAAAAACAAACAAGAAATAAGAACGTATCGTTATATGTGGAATAAGCCATGCAGATTCATCTTTATCAATATAGTATATATATATGTGCTTTTTCTTATATGTTGTTCTTATATCGTGTTCTTACTTGCGACAGCAAAGTCAGATGGAATTTCCATGTTGTATAATATTTCTGGAAAATATTCTTTCGTCAGATATATTTTGTTTCTTTGACTAGAAAAGCGCCCAAATCAAACAGAGGATTAATTTATTAATGTCAACAGATTGGGAGTGAGAGCTTAATCAAGACAAAAAAAAACGGATTCGTTGGATTTGGGAACGGACACGACGAAAATGATCCTAGGAAATAAATCCATGTATTTAGACTGATGACATTTTACAGGGAATGAAACACAAACATGTAAAACTGATGCGCAAACATGATTAAACTATATATGTGAAATTATGGCTTTTTTTTAAATAAATTATTTGAAAATAAACCACGAATTTCGCTTTCATTATTTCGAACTAGCCCATATCCAGTACATAGTTTGAAGTTTTTAATAACTACAAGATGTCAACGCCCCAAATACTTCCAAACAATCTAAAAACCCTTTTTTATGGCAAATTATGTGTGAAAATAGTGATTATAACTGAGGTTATATATATATATATATGTATATATATATATGTATATATATATATATATATATATATATATATATATATATATATATATATATATATATATATATATATATAGGAGATAACAGTTTTTGAATTGAACTCTCATTCGAAATAATTCTGAGGTTCAAAATAACTCTGTGATAATACATTTCGACTGAGTCTTAAAAAAAAAAGTTTCAGTTGGGGACGAGCATTCTTGCTCCGGTGTGTGATCCTTTCAAAATAGAAAAAAACGTCCAAGTCTTACAAAAACATATTTTAATATAGCGGAAGTTATGAGAAAATAGAATGCAAAGAATTTAAGATATGGGATAAAAATTTGGATGAACTGATTTTAAAATGGTCGAAATTTGTTTAGTCTGATGACTTTTGAAAATCAGCAAAATTATATATATATATATATATATATATATTAGGTTGGTGCAAAAATAATGTTTTTTACGTTAAAGTCAAAAAACATTATTTTTGCACCAACATAATATACATATATATATATATATATATATATATATATATATATATATATATATATATATATATAGTTAAAATTGTACAGCAATCACGGCATTGTTTCCAGTCGTCTTCGCCTCCCCTCACTTACCACTCGTATTTAACAATACAATTCAGTAGATGTGTCGTTGGAGATCGTGCATCTTTTGCCACGAAAATCCACGCGTTGGCACCCTTACAATCCTGAAGTCTACTTTCTGCTTTGTCCGTGGCAATCAATCGCACCGAATGAAATTAGTAGTTGTTTCAAAAGGTGTGGATGTTTCTATACAAAATGTTTACAATTATAAATAAATCATCTGTGTAGATTTCGAATAGAAACACATACTCTCCCAGTTTTTCCTCCCGCCTCCTCCTTTTTACTTGTTTTTTTTTATATCGTCTCGCTGTGATTTCTTTTTTATGTATTATTTTGAGATCAAAAACTTTGTATAAAAGATGTATATTCCTGTATATTCTTGAGTTTGGTTTTAAGTAAGACGTAATCCTGATGACGCAGTTTCTCTGAAAAGAGTCGCTGTAGAAAGATTTATGCACATGATGTTTGTAAGAGTAAATACACGGTAATCATGCTCTGTTGTTTATCGAGAATTTTTTGAGAAACACGGGTGTTTCAGTGGATTCACGCCTAGCAAACTATAACTATACATTTTTATATGATCGCTCCTAACGTGGCTTCTTAAATACAAACATGGAAAATATCAACTTTGAAACGTCTATCAAGAACATTTCTACTTGAAAGTAAGGATCACCTCCTGATACTAATAATGAAAATAGACGATTTTCTAAAGTTTATGAAATGGATGACTTACTTTTTCTATAAACAGGAAAGATAATGACACAAAAGAAAAATATGGGTTCTAAAGTTTAAAACCTCTGGCAATATTTATACAAATTGCGTTTTTTGAGAAGGATCTCTATGACTTGACAAAGGATATTGAATTCCACAACAACAAAAACCCGTTCCAAGAAAACGTGATAGTATTGTAAAAAAGGGAGAAATTTAACACATCCTGCTTCAAGCGGTTAAGACAAGGAACACTTACAAACTTGATAGACAAGAATACAGAAACCGAATGAATAAAAACTTAATGAAAAGCTACCACAAGGTGAATAATACTAACCTGATTATGATTATAAACAAAGAAAGTAAAGAAATCACTAATGAACTGCAGATGAGTAAGCTTAAGGAGAATGAAGCATACATTTTGCTAAAAGACCATAAACTTGACTTCCATACTGATGTAATAGAATAACCTAACATCCCTTCATAGATGAAATGAACTATACCCTCTCACGTGACTGAAAGAGAAGGAAAAAAGACAGGAAGAGAATAAGACAAGATGTCGAGTAACTCTTACGTCACCTGTATTCCCTTGTAAATAAACCCCTTTGTCTTTCACCCATAACCCTGTGTTTCTTGCTGCATTCTTATTTAAAGTAAGGATATAACACATGCAAAACCAGCCACAAAATTAATCACTACCACCAGACCCAAGACCGGAAGTAACTTTTGGAAACTCGTTAAGCTTAAGGAGAATGAGGCATACATTTTGGAAAGTTGCTTTACTGATAAGAAAAAAAATGTGCCTTTGTGCAATTAGATATCACGAAATAACTTTGTGGAAAGGCGATTAGGTTCACCAAATTTTCTACGGATATATGAGAAAGTGAATTGCAATAGACCCTACTAAAACCTGATTGTCACAGCTGGTGAATTTCAAAAATGCTATCTGGACGTGAGGACACAATAGAAGAATTATATGCAATAAAATTCTGTTTAAAACTTGGGAAAAAATGCAACAGAAACGTATGAAATGCTTCAGATTGTTTGGGACTATCTTGCATGAATTGAACATCAGTTTCTGAGTGGCATAAGAGATTCAAGGAAGGCATGGAGTCTAAGAGGGAGGTTGAGAGGTGTAGGAGAGGCCAGGAAGTCAGAACACCAGATTTGATTGGCCAAACAAAGAATTTCATGGATAATGACAGTTTTATGTCAGTGGTGGAACTGTACACACTATTATTTGTAAGGAACTGAAGATGCAGAAAATTCGTGCGAAGTTTATCCCAAGGATGCTCCATACTTACCACAGACTATTTAACCAAGATGGGCATCAGGACAGTTCCTTACCCTCCCTACAGTTCAGAACTTGCCCCTGTAACATTTGGTTATTCTCTAAGTTCAGAGAAAACCTTAGAGGCTGTCGTTATGAGACAATTGAAAAAAATAAATAAAAGAGGCTCTGGCGAGGTTAGGGTTAAGGTTATTGACACACTCTCACAAGAGGACTTCCATACAAGTGCATTGCAGCCGGAGGAGATTACTTCGAAAAGATTAAAGTTTTACGTGTGTACTATCAATAAAATTGCCCACACGAAAACGTCTGGAAACTTATTTAAGGCACCCCGTATGTTCATCAACAGTCAGATCATCCATCTGCTATAATTAAGCATATACGTATATCAATTAAATGCAGAATCAGCAACAGCTTCTCTCGTGAAGAAATATTTAATAGATACAAGAATATCTGTAGCTATTATGAATAGTGGATACAAGAACGTCACATAAAATATAAAAAAACAAACACTAATACCAATCAACCTAGAAATCAAGAAGAAAATCTGGTTTATTCCCCCTTTCAACTTAATGCTAAAAGCAAATGTAAGTAATAAATTTGTACACCTCATAACATAGGATTTTGAACAGGGACACCGCTGAATTGATAACCTAGAACAAATCCTTAAAAAACACAACAAACTAAAAGTGATACGATACCACTCAGACACTAATGATAATAGAAATAATTCTGTAATTGCCAAAGACCAGAAGAATGTCTATTGAGAAATGAACGTCTTACCTCTTCGGTCATATACATAGCAAAGCTATACACAGAGGAAACCCCAAATAAAGAAAAATTTCACATAGGGAGTAACTTGATGGCGTTTAAAACTAGATTCTACTTGAATACGCATTCAATGAATCATGAAACGTATTAAAAGGACATTTCACTACCGTTGCATTACTGAAAATTAATTAAAGAAAACAGAAGGAAAGATAATTAGAAAAGATAAAATTTGTGGATCAGTAAATTCACCGTGTTTTCTATGCCTCACTGAAAAGCTAGAGATAATCAGATTTAAAGATTGAGAAAAAACTATTAAATGTTAAGTAAGAATCAACGATGCAAGCACTTTAAAAAGCTATGCACTAAAAATTATGAATAACTTCCAGCTACGGTATAACTGGAAATATTTTCTCAATCATTAAACCATTTCTCTCTGATAGGCTCATAAGAGTAGTGGTTGATGGGCAGAAATCAGAGGCCCACAGTATTAATGCTGGAGTCCCTCAGAGGTCCACCCTGGGCCCAACTCTCTTCCTAATCTTCATCAATGATCTCCCAAAACACATACTAAAATCATTCGTTGACATCTATGCTGATGACACGACTATCTATGGCAGCACATCAAAGGTCGTAAATGACAAAGTTCTCTCAGATTCTCTCTCCTCAGATCTTGAGCGCGTGGTACAATGGGGGAAGAGGTGGCTGGTGACCTTCAATGCATCTAAAACCAAGCTCCTATCATTACATCATAAACGCTCTGATCCCCATCTGACACCGATTGAAATGAATGGCTCTCGTCTAGGGGAGGCCCCATGTTTTTATAAGCTTCTGGGTTTGACCTTTACTCCTGATCTGAAATGGAACACATACATCAAGTCTGTGGTCAAGATCGCTGGGAAAATGGTGGGATCCTTCTACCGCTCCAGAAGATATCTCACCCCTGATGCAATTCTCTATCTATATAAAAGCCAAGTACATCCAAGGATGGAGTACTGCTGCCACATCTGGGAAGGAGCTGCTAAAAACAGCATATCCTGCCTTGACAGAGTACAAAATAGACTTCGTGGCTTGGTGGGGGATGCCCTTTTCTCTTCCCTGCAACCTCTCTCCCACAGAAGAGATGTTGCGAGCCTGTCTCTGTTTTATCGTTATTTCGATGGCAAGTGCTCGTCTGAACTCCATTCTCTGGTACCCCCTCGCCAATCTTTCACGAAAAACACCCGACTAGCTGAAACCACTGTCAATAATTTTCCCCACTCTTTATCCGTGCCTAAATCAAAACGTAGATTCCATGAACAAAGCTATTTTCTTAGAACTGCACGCCTGTGAAACTCTGTTCCGCTTGCCTATTCCCCCCACCCCCGCCGACTTCAACTTGGATGTCTTCAAGTCCAACACAAACAAATTTCTGATGAACCACCCCCTTAAGTAAGACACTTTATCAAATCTCCAATACTAACTATTACTACGATACTATCCCATTGATTACTGTACACACAATAGCCCTTATCCCCGAGTGGCTTCTGGGCCTTGATAAGTGGTGACCTCCATGTAAAAAAAAAAAAAATTACTAAATACAACCAGTTCTAAAGAAATTACAGGGAACTCCCTTTCCTTCCGCCTATTCCTTATTAGAAACGGCTGTGTAGCATAAGTACAGTTTGAATTAACGGTTACATTAACTCCTCAACTGCATAATACTAATCAGTATAAACACATGTGCATGGGTAAATTACAATTGCGAAAAATCTATTAGACACTTAATATAATCGTTTCAAACAATACTGGCCGATATGATATACCAGATATGATATACCAGATCGTGTGAACAGAAAAGTGCCGAAATGCAACTGGAATGATAAAGAAACAGAAAGGAAGGCGATAAGTGCAGTATGTATATGAACAAAATAGAGTATATAATTGGATTTGACTTTGAAAATTAGACAATTAAAAATTAGACAATTAAAAATTAGACAATTAAGTGTATAATTAAAAAATAAGAACATAATATACATAAATGGGAAAGGATGAATATATTTCTAATAATTAGTTTTAAAAAGGATTTGTGATGCGGGTGTAGATAAACATGTAATATAAGGATCAAATATATATATATATATATATATATCGTTATCGTTGGCAGAACTCTATACGAATATATATTTTTGCTCATTACGATTGAACCAGCCCCAGTTACAAAGTGTTTTAGGTGATCCACGAAGCGTAACTTCGTATCGCATACACTTTAGATATCACCACTCGATACGGCAAACATGTGCTTCATATGTAAGTCCAAGAAGGCACCTTGCAACAGGTTGCCGGTAAACCATTACGTGGAGTACCGCTTTGTTTCCTACCTGCCAGGCGATTTTATTCTGGGATGCATCTCCCCAAGTGAATTAAACGCTCTCCAATCTGAAAATTTCTACGATTCGGTGCAAACACACACACACACACACACACACACACACACACACACACACATATACATATATATATATATATATATATATATATATATATATATATATATATATAGCGTGTCAGGAAGTGACGAAAAGAAATCAAATAAAGTGCTCGATCGCGAATGTGAGAGCTGAAAATACAAATATTTATTTAAAAACTATATATACATATTCCAAAGACGAACCAGCGTTGTATTGAACCATCTGTGGCTGATATGAAATCATCAGCGTCGTTGCAAATGGCTGGTTTAATACAATGAAACCGCTGGTTCGTCTTTGGAATATGTATATATAGTTAAATTAATTAATTAAATATTTGTATATATATATATATATATATATATATACGTTTCTATATATATATATAGAGAGAGATAGAGAGAGAGATATATAGAGAGAGAGTGATAGAGAGAGAGAGAGGGGGACGAGGGACAGACAGACAAAGACAGACAGATAAAGATAGACAGAGACAGACTGACAGACAGACAGAGACAGATAGACAAACAGACAGACAAACAGAAGGTATTGTTAAGTTTACTAATTGAGTAATCCTGTAAAATGAATTCTATAATATAAAGCTGAATGTGTGTGTGTGTGTGTGTGTGTGTGTGTGTGTGTGTGTGTGTCTAGTCACGAATAGGCTCCTATATGGTTGACTATTTTAAAAAACTGATTACATATAATGATAGAAAATGTATCGAGACACAGGAATAGTATGTTTGATCTGGTAGAACAGTAGGTCATTAAAATTGTGGGGTCTGCGTTTGCGCCTGGTACACAAAGTATGAAAATAAAAAATGTGAAAATTAAACAAAAAACGTTTACAAGTGTTTTTGATATAGATGTACATAAGAATACTTTGATAAGTATCTTTTAACTTAAATAGGGATGGTATAAAAAAAATTGTGAGGTCTGCCTTCGCGCCTGGCCTCCATAGAATGGGAATAGGCACAAACTTTAATAAAGACTTTTCATATCTATCTGCATAAGCATACTTTGATAATTATGTTTCAGTTTGAAGAAATATGGTATAATAAAATTATGGAGTGTTCGTTCGCGCCTGACCTCCATAGAATGTAAATATGTCACAAAGTTTTACAAGGTTTTTTAATATAGATCCACAGAATATTGTGATGTTTCAGTGTGAACAGGTATGGTATAATAAATTATGGGGTTTATCTATTTTATTTTTACTTTCATCATATTTTGCTTTGGTTTTGATACCCTCAAATTCGAAGCTATCTGTTTACAACCTTCCTTTTCATAACCTATCATACTTTAATAAATCAGAGTCCATTTTCTCTGGGCTGTTTTTGAACCCAGTCAACGACGGGTACTTTTGCTAGTCAAATATGATATTAATACTAATATTCACAGGATACTTTAAACTGGGTGAACTATTAATAAACGAATTAGGAAACAGAGCTTCTTATGGGAATGTAAATTATAGGAATATAAATTATGGGAATATCAATTGAAACTTTGTAAATTAGGATTTACAAACAATTTATTATTCGAATTCGACAAGAAACACCCAATGCACATTTAGAAAAAACTCCTTATCCCGCATAGTTTCAAATGATGCCTTCTTCTCTTAAGACCAAATAAATATTATTGATAGTTAAACTATGAGGTTCCTGTTTAGCGCATGAAATGAAACTGCAAAATATGAGGTGAAACCTTATTAAGATGAAGTCCAGAAAACGGTAGAGTAAAAAAGAATCCGTGCAAAGAAATGAATTCAACCACAAAATATATAAAAGGCATATTACGTGTGTGTGTGTGTGTGTGTGTGTGTGTGTGTGTGTGTGTGTGTGTGTGTGTGTGTGTGTGTGTGTGTGTGTGTCCCTTGAATTCCGAAGCGGCTGCGCCGTTTTTTTAAATGTCGCACAAATGTACTTTATGTATCTGGGGGTGTTATCGAAATGCCTCCGATAAGTATTGAAAATCGATAATCAAAAAAAAAAAAGGATTAAAGAAGGAAAGGTACGATTTGGGCAAGCATTAATAGCACAAGTACATTTGAGAATGCACAAGCAGAAAGGCCGTCATATAAAATCAACTGTAGGTTCTTTGATATGACAAGGGTACGTTAGAAATAAATGTTTCTGTTTAGAGCACAATCGAATCATGATACTGGACTTTTTTACTTTAATTAAAGCTCTGGCATTATCTATTACTAGAGCCTCGTTTAGGTAACACGGAACCAAGGCACAAGGCCAGTAAGGGGGAAGTGCGGATCGAGGGTCATTTAACTACTTTGCTAAATCTTTATTGAAATTTTATTAACCCTAAACTGGTCTCTATCATCATAATACCCCATTCTCTCTATAGCATTTTCCTACTTAAAATATCTCCAGATGATGTGATTCTTTTTTAATAAAAAATATAAAAATAATTTTATAAAATTAACAGTAGGTAATTTATCGTATAATGTATCGTGGACTAAGTCACTATGGGAAAGTATGTAAAGATTTTTCCCAGTGACTAGATCAAGCAATCAATTGATTTAATTGAAAAAAAATGGACGATTTCGTCGACAATTATAATATTGATAGTAAAGTGACACGATACCTCTTGTGAACGGATTTTTCTTTTAATTTTAACCACGGGGGTGGTATGCTCTCGTCTCATCAGCTATGACCCTCATTCAATCCCGGGCAGTGTCTAGCAAAATATTAATTGTTGGGCTCAAGCTCAAGTATTATAAAAATAATGTGCGCAAAATTTGCTCATAAAACAAACGAAACAACTGTACTTTTTACAACATTTTTATATCATATCTTATTTGTTGTTGTTGTTGTTGTTGTTTTAGCATTATTTTCGTACTATTGAATACTTTTAGGCGATTTTTAGTAATTTATAAAGATCATGGCCATAGAAGAATGCGAAAAAACTGTTTAAGCATTAAAAGAAGTTTTATTTTGTCGTTTTTATTATATATTACTAAATGAGAAATCTAGTTAGCATTATGCATCTAAAATTGAGAAAAGCACGCTTGAAAAGTGTCAGCGTTTTATGAATAATCTGAAACAAAACAAAATGGACACCGAATTTTATCTGATGCCGTGTTTATCTAACAACGAAACTCCAATTTTAACTCGAAATGATTCATCATTTAATAATATTTATTAACGATAATATAAATCAATAATGTTTAACGGAAACAAGAAAATACTTTTAACGCTTAAAGAGATTTTTTTTTTTTTTACTTCATGGCCGCGATTTTATCATTTTTTTTTTTTCTGGGATGTCGTAGGAGGTATCGTGTCACTTTATCATTGACTGTCATTGAGGTTTGTTCAGTCATAACCCGGAAAAAATCTCTTTAATTTAAGCCCATTCAGTCACGCTCTCTCTCTCTCTCTCTCTCTCTCTCTCTCTCTCTCTCTCTCTCTCTCTCTCATATTCTCGCGCTGGGTTTCAAGCAATAATCTGGACACAGAACTCGTCAATGGTCGACATGCTTCAAGGCACGAGCGTAAGGTACACGCTTCGCTGGCAAAAATTAATAATTTCAGTTTCTGAAATACAAGATGGAGAACTTTTATTGTGCCTTTCAGCAGTTAGCCACAGAACACCGCTTTAGCTTTACAGGCGTCAACATAACATTAAAAAAAAAACAAGATAATTATAAATCATTTTTAAAAAACTTACCATCCCTATCATTATTTACGATAGCTAGATAACTGCTAAACCGTTACGAACCTTGTTTTTAATAAAAAATAAAAGGCAGGATACAATTTCACAATGATTGTATTGCATGCCATGTTGATCACATGTTATTTACCCGACCTATCCCCACCCACACACGTTATATACGTTTTCTCGCGTGATATTGTCGCAGACTTTTCAATAACAAAACTGGATGTTGGTATTTATTTGCTTCCCTACGAGAGCAAAATGTGACACAGGGTCGTCTTTAATGTGGGGAGAAAACCAGCTTCTAAAACAGGAGCACTCTGGAAGTAGGCAAAATTAAAAATTGCCTTAATATAGAAGGGTTTCCCTTCCATTGACTAAGAACAAATTTACTTAAGCGTAACATCAGAACAGATTATATTTAGTTTGGTGTTCCCGGCTCTGACATTATCTATTACTAGCGTAGCGCCTCGTTTAGGTAACACCGAAGTAATGTACAAGGCCAGTAGGGGGAAAGTGGGTGTCGAGGATCATTTAACTACTTTGCTAAAACTTAACTGAAATTGTATTAACCCTAAACTAGTCTCTATCATCCCCTATTCTCTCCATGGAATTTACCTACTTAAAATATCTCCAGATGCTGTGATTCTTTCTAATTTACAATTCTGTGAAAAGAAGAAGAAAAAAACATGTATTTGCAACAAAAAGTTTTTTAAATAGTTAAAGTTTTTTTTTTGTTTTGTTTTTTAAAGATGATGGGGAGTGGGGTAAACTAAGAAACACCCAAAAGAAAATAAAAGAAAACAACTAAATCGGAGCGGGATAGCAAGGCCCTCCCTGCCTATTTATAAGTGTGGAATGCCCACTGTTTTCTGATAAAAAGTCGAAAACAAGCAGGTCATTTCCTAATGGGGAGTGGGACACCTAAAAGTAATCTTTCAAAAACAAATTAAATCGGGATGGGAATGACCGGTGTCTTCCAAGATATACGTGTGTATAGTTTCACGAGACCGGAGACAAAACAAAGGATGGAGTGGCCATCTTTGGAAGCTTTCCTAGTACCGATGAAAAAATAAAGCAGGGCTGGGAAAAATCTCATACTTACCTAGTCTAGAGCCTATAAAATTCCATTCTTCTTCCGCTATTCTATACTCTAAAATTTATCAGGGCTGGATTAAACAGAACCTATCACTGCATGTGCCATAGCTAGGGCGGGAACATGTACTTCAACCTAGCGCCTCATCGGATCCACAAAATAGTGTGGTGCACCTATGTGACGTAATCTTTGCAATCGCACCTGATTTTTACTTGAAGATGGTGCTTAAAATAAGCAACCAGATCCCGATCAGAAACAGATCTAAACCCATGGACCACCTCATGATGTGTAGTCCACATCACTAATCTAACTACTGCTAGGATTACAAAAAAAAACATCCTTTTCTCCCTAGTAAATGGTGGGTCTGCGCTGTTGACAACGTACATGAAATCAAGGGACATCGACCACTCGGGGTCGCTGTGAGCAATTACCTCTCGGGCATACTCCCAAAGACTCCAAAATATACTGCAAAGGAAGAATGCATGATCTGTGGTCTTGTCTTTGTTTTCATTGTGCTGTAGGCAGAAGGGCAGCTCGCTATCCCTTGCTCCGTCTCTGGCGAATCTGCCCTAGAGTGGCAGTGTATCCTTGATAAATCGCTAAGTCAAAGAAAATTCTGAATTGTTTAGGTAGTTCCAGCCTGGCGCCATATTCCATTGTTAGTGGACCTCCTCCAGCACATATTGCCTCTCCGCCAGCGGATCCTTTGCAATACCCTCCACTAACTCTCTATATATTTACTTTCTAGACTGAACAAGGTCACTGGAATCCGGAAATGGTCTAAGGGCGGCCCAACATTTGGTGAAGAACAGCGTCTCCTCATCCAGTCTTTGACAGTCTTCCATGGAGTGGTTGTGTATGAAGTGAAGAAAGGATTGCTCAACCACAGAAAACCCATGGAGAATCTTCGAGTAGAGTCCAACTCAGGAAAGCCAACTTTTCAGTGTGTCGATGAAACCTCAGATCGGGCATCCCCAAGCTTCCCACACTAAGACTTTGTGTACAGACCAAGGAACATACGGCTTTCCCCTCTTCCAAAGAAGTGAGAAGAGGAGCTGCTCAAAAACCTTAAGGTGGTTCGTAGACAGGGGAAGTACAGACATGCGGTAGAGGATCAATAGAAAGACATAAGTGACGCACACCTTCACACAACCCTTCAAGGATAATTTCCTTCGAGTCCAAGTCCCTATAGATTATTCGACCCTAGCCTCTATATCCAACCAATTCTTTTCCAGCTGGAGACCCAGTCCGAGTCAAATGCCGAGGATATGAACCGGGCCATCTGACCAGCCAAAATGGGCCAAAAGTGTGATAACCCCTGACCAAGTTCCCAACCACATGGCAACGGACTTGCTTGACAATGGTCCCTGTGACGTTTTCATACTCAGCAAGTGTCTAAGTCACCGCTTTGATGTAATTACGGTTTGACACATACAAGGTGATATCATGCGTATACATAGACACCCTGGCATGTTTTCCACCAGGTAGACAATGCTATGCAGGACTGGTCTCTCCATCTCGTCGCTTCATTTGCAAAGACATAAAGCAGAGGTGACAGTGGACAACTCTGACGCATCGACCAACAGACCCCAAAAGACTGCGAGAGCCTACCATTAACTTGCACCACTACCATCTGTCTGCAATACAGAATAAAGACACACTTGTGGAAGTGCAGACCAAAACTGGAAGTCTTCATAACAGATTTCAATAAACATGATCGACCCTATCAAAAGCTTTCAACTGATCTATATTGATCAGCACGGCTTCTATGACATCTTCTATCCCCTCTTCGCAGCATAATTCTGATCTGGTTCAACGAAATCGCTTTGCAAGAATTCATGGCAAAATTTTCAACTCTGTGTTTAGCAGAGTAATGGACCTATAGAAATCTGTCTTTCCCACCATGCTAATCTGTTTTCTTCAATAATGTGACTACTCCTTTGGTAACCTGTTCAAGGATCCATCTCTGAGCAAACTAGTAGTTAAACACATCCTTCAGAAGAGGAAAAAAGATGAGTAACAGCCTCTAATATATCTCGAACGGCAGACCATCGAGTCCTGGAGATTTGTTTCGGCCAACGTGCTTCAACGACTGGCTAACAAAAATACTCCACAACTATGAAGATTGCCATATGCTGAGTAGATGTCAAAGTCGTCCGTCAACACACCGCAATCCCCATACGAAATGAAGTGGGTATCCTGGAGAGCAGCTATATCCACGAAAGGGCCACGAAATCCTTTAGCACGCAAGCAGCCTTGCTTTGGGATCTCATGCCCCTCGTGTTCTAACAGCTAAGTTCGTTCATTGTAGTTCTTTACCTTACTAGTGTCACAAACGGGTCTAATGTAAAAACGTAGAAGGTCTGGCTTAGACTGACCACCTTCCACATCCAGGAGGAAAGTTAATTTTAAAGCCCTAAAGAAAGAGAGGTGAATGTACATAGGGACCCTCACTTCACTTTTAGTGTCCAGATTTATCAACGATGGCTGCTCCCTGTCTATTAATTTTAAGCCGGGAAAAGCTATTTTCTCCACTTCCAGCATCCTCCATAATGCTTTCGCCCTTTCCTCTCCTATTCATGAATAGTATTACGATAGGGGCGTCCTGGAAGTTTCTGGGATTCTTCACATCTTTGTCATCCACTTTGCTGGAGCTTTCTAGGCTGTTTAGATAGCACCTTTGCCAACCAATGGGGCGGCTCTGCTAACAGTTGAGGTCCTCAATTACTTGGCTCAAGTCCGCTATGAATATTTTCTCCCCAGGCCAAAAAGGAATTTTTTTTACTTTTCCACTCTTTTTTTCGGTGTTATGGGGAGAACATTTTCTTTTATTGGAGCCTTTTTCACTGGACCTTCTTTCACTGGAGCCACTTCCGGCTAATCCATTGTTTCGGAGGAGATTAATAAGGTAGGAGTAAGTTGCGCTTCCTCTTCTGTTTGGGTCTGGAGTTTGGGTGGTGAAGGAAGTCCGGCGTTATGTCTTTTGCTTGTTCGTTTTTCTTGCCTTTTTTTATCTTTTCGTTTTGTCATTGCCATTTCGTTTTCTCTCTGAGAAAAGTGGCTTATACTTCCTCTTCATTGTCACTGCGATTTTCCTTGTTGTCATTTGGGGGTGGCTTCTGGCTTCTTTCCTTTTTTGGAAGCGACCTTACTCCAAGTCGTAGATGCTTCACATTCGTTTTCTTTTCTTCGTCTCCTGTCTTTCTTGGAGGCTCCTCTCTTGTTGTCTTCTGTGGGGCTTTCTGAGGGCAAGCTCTGGACATGTGTCCTGGTTTCTGGCAATGCCAGCAGTGAAGTTTCCTCCCTTCCACTATGACTGACATTGACCAGCCCTTGCAACCTAACTGGGCTATTAAATCCCTTTCGATCTACCCTCAATAGTACACTGTAATCTCCTCTTATAATAGGTCCTGGATATTACCTTAAACTATATCTGATGATGAGGCCCCAGCTTGCGGGCTTTGGGGAGTGTAGAGCCGCCCTTTAATTGCCATTGCTCCCAGGTCCACTCTCTCCGGACTGGTAGTACCTGTTAGGGTCCCAACTATTAGTTAAATAGAAACCGACTTAAAAAAATAAAACAAATATAATCTATTAAAAAATTGTTCTTCAAAATCACTGGATTTGGCATTAAATAACCTGAAAAGGGTTGACATGCCGTAAAACAAAAACAACAAACCAACCTCTTATAATATTCCTAGGACCCTGAAACAGATTCACTCCTTCATGTTATGACATGATTGTCCAATATGCTCCTCACTAATGAAGCAGGGGACTCCTAGAATTGTAACAGTTGTCTGTCTTTTTGACAGATACTCTGGTTTCGTTCAGATGTTTCTCTATATGAGATTCCCTTTTGCCAGTTTTTCTGCTTCTTCCTTGTTTGGCAAGAGGAGATCCCACCTGGTGTAGCTTTGTCTCAGTATATATATATATACTTTTTTTATTACATTTTCACTCCAAACAAGGCAAATTGCCACTTTGGTGTAGGGGGCTACTATCAGGGGCAACAACTACTGGGGTACTATGTAGGGATTTGGGCAGCTAGATGTCAATTCACGTTACACTTGAACTTCTGGACGTCAGTACTGTTGGGGAAGCAGGGACCTGGTATGGAATTCCAAAGTCTAGCGGTTCTAGGGAAGAAACTATTGGAGTAGAAAGATCTTTTACATCTAGAGATCTCTACAATGTGGGGGTGGGATTTAGCAGCCTGTCGGGTTTGTCGAGGGTGTTCACGTCGTGGGGGCACAAGTGATTGCAGTTCGTCAGCGCATTCACCACTAAAATACTTGTAGAACAGGCAGGGGGTGCAACATTCCGTCGATGGGACAGAGGCTGAAGCTTAGATGCCAGTTCAGGGCCTATCAGGTTTGCGACTCTCTTTTGAACCTTGTCAAGGAGCGAGAGACTAGTAGCAGATGCACCAGCCCAAATGTGACAGCAATACTCCATACATGGGCGAATGGTGGCCTTATAGAGGTACAGGATACTTTCGGGTGTTAGTAGTTGTCTTGCAGCAGCCCTGGCAATGCCTTCAATGTAATTGTTCCAACTCATGTTTACTGTGAACGTTAGGCCAAGCAGTTTGAAAGATGTACTCTCAGATAAAGAGTCGTTGGCCATTGCTATAGGTGGTAGAGAGGGTTTCTTATAATTATTGAATGAAACTAGTTTAGTCTTGGTGGCATTGAACGTGACCAACCATTTTTGTCCCCATTCCACTACAGATTGGAGGTCTTCCTCTAGTGTTTCTGCCATTTCTTTAGAAAGGTGTTAATTCGTCTTCCAGTCGTGCCTGCCATAAAGTGTAGTGTCATCAACATGTATACCCATCTCAGAGGCAATTTTGTCGGGGAGGTAATTTATGAATATCAGGAACAATAGAAGTCCAAGGATAGACCCCTGGGGCACTCCCGCATTTATATCATATTGTTTAGATGTACGACCGTCGAGGACAACCTGGATTTTTCTCTTATCTAAGAAGGATTTAATTATGTTAAGTATTCTACCATACCGTATGATCTAATTTTCCTGAGGAGACCCTCATGCCATACCCTGTCAAAAGCCTTAGATATATCTAGAGCTACCGCTCTGCCCTCCCCCGCTTTGTCCAGTGAATGGTATATACGTTCAGAGATTACAGTTAGGATGTCTGCTGTGGAACGGGCTTGTCTAAATCCATATTGTTGGTCAGTAAGAAGTTTAGCATCTGTAAGGTGATGGACTAGAGCATGGTTAACTATTTTGGCAAAAAGTGGGAGGGGGCTAATGGGACGATAATTTATGGGTCAGTCCTTTCGCCAGAATTCTTGAATACTGGTATAACAGAAGCAGTTTTCCAACAGCCCGGAAAGCAAGATTCATTAAGGCATTTGTTGTAGAGTTTGGAGAGAAATGGAGCTACTTCGGCTGAGCATTTTTTTAATAGCACAGCTGGGATGAGATCGGGTCCACATGCTTTTGAAGTGTCAAGGTTTTTTTATGATAGCATGCACCTGAGCAAGGGTGATTTTCAGATCGTCTAGCATGGCGGCTGTCCGCATAGGAAAGTCAGGTAGGGGGTGGTTGGAAGGGTCCAGTGTGGAGTTTTAGGTAAACCGACTGGCAAGCATGTTAGCCTTCTCGGTTGCTGAGGAGACAACCTCGTGATTGTTGGTTAGTGGGGGAATATATTTAATTGGTATCCTAAGTTACGTTAACATCTTCAACATTCTTTCCTTTGGTACTCTGCTGAGTCCTTTACTTTTCCCGTCTGAGGTCACCAGTGACAATGATCTTTCTTGGAGTCTTTCAAGTATTCCTGGTATTAGCTTTATTTGATTCCCTTCGATATATCTCCGGTAGGTGTTATCAAACAAGTTCTTGTAGTATTTGAGGGACTTCTTTACCTTTTTTTTCACATCGTGGTCACCACTTATCAAGGCCCGGAAGCCACTCAGGGATAGGGTTATTGCAAGTACAGTACGTTAGTGTGGAGATTTGATGAAGTGTTTACTTAAGGGGGCGGTTCATTAGGAATTTGTTAACGTTGGACTTGAAGACATCCAAGGTGTAGTCACGTGGGAAGCAGGCAGACGGAACAGAGTTCCACAGGCGTACAGTTCTAAGAAAAAAGCTTTGTTCATGGAATCCACGTTTTGATTTAGGCACAGATATAGAGTGGGGGAAATTTTTGACAGTGGTTTTAGCTAGACGGGTGTTCTTCTTTACCTGTGGTCCCCAGTTCGCTGTTGGTTTTGTTTCCTCCTCTTTTGGAGGGCTGTTCTTTTCTAGGCATCCTTTGGGCTTATGGTATCAAGGAGTCTGTTACTGCGAGAGCTGGTCAATCGTCCTTTTGTTGTTTGTCCTGCTCTACCCTCTAGACTTTTCTCATACTAATTGATCTAATAATCTGGCTTTCTTAGTACTTTCTTTTGGCTTTTCGGGGTTGTTCGCGACCGATCTAATTTTCCCGGTTGGCTTTTCTTCCTTATCTATCATCCACCACAGTTTCCTTCTCGTTCTTGCTTTACTTGCTGTGGCCTTTTCGTGGTTAGCACGAAAAATGAGATGTAGTTAGTACGAAGGAGGGGGGCATAGTTATCACAAAAGAGAAACGATGTAGTTAGCACGAATGAGGAGACATGGTTATCACGATAGAGTAGATGTGGTTAGCATTAATAAGATGAGACGTGGTTAGTATGAAAGAGACGAGACGTGGTAAAAAGACGTGCGCACGATGATAATATACTTTTTATGTATACAGATTAAAAACAATACTTTACTTATTCCATGGAGTTTCAAAGAAAGACGCTTACCATCAGAGGAAAAACAATTAGCGAAATCACATTTATACAGACTAGCTATAATTTTGCTGGTTAGCATATAGATTGAAAACTTTAAAGAATGAGTGAAATAATGTTTTAAAGATAATATAGAAAGATGAAAACCACTTATGAAGATAAATAATAACACTGGAAATGTGGAAAGTGGTGGCTGGTTAATTTTAATGCATCTAAAACTAAAATCAAGCTTCTATCTTTACATCATCAGCGCTCTGATCCCCGTCTGGCATCAATTGAAATGAATGACTCTATCTTGGGGAGGTTCCATATTTTGACAAGCTTTTGGTTCTGACCTTTACTCGTGATCTGAAATGGAACACGTACATCAGGTCTGTTGCCATGGCTGCTGGAAAAATGGTGGGATCATTCTACCATTCCAGTAAATATCTCACTGCTGGTGCAATTCTCTACCTGTATAAGAGTCAAGTACATCCGAGGATGGAGTATTGTTGCTGGGCAGGAGCTGCTAGAAGCAACTGATCCTGCCTTGACAGAGTTCAAAATAGCCTAGTAGGGGATACCTTTTTCTCTTCCCTGCAACCTCGTTCCTATAGAAGAGACGCTGCGAGTATGTCTCTGCTTTATCTTTATTTTCATGGCAAGTGCTTGTCTGAGCTCCAACGTATGGTTACCCTTGCCTGACTTTCATGAAAAACACTCGTCTACCTGAACCACTATCAATAATTTCCCCCCACTCTTTATCCGTGCTTAAACCTAAATGTAGATTCCATGAACAAAGCTTCTTTCTTAGAACTGCACATCTGTGGAACTCTGTTTTGTTTTCCTGCTTTCTAACTGACTACAATATGGTCATCTTCAAGTCCAATGTGAACCATGATTGATGAGCCATTCCCTTAAATAATCCAATTTACCAAATTTTCACTACTAACTATTACTAGTGTACTTGCAATAACCCTTATCCCTGAGTGGCTCTCGGGCCTTGATAAGTGGTGACCACCGTGTAAAAAAAAAAAAAAAAAAACTACGATATTCCCCCATTAACTACCACACACTCATTAACTCTTATTTTCGAGTGGATCCTTTATAAAAAAAAAAAAAAAAAAAAAAAAAAAACATTATTCTCGAGTGGTAACTCCTTTGTAAAAAAAAAAAAAAAAAAAAAAAAAAAAAAAAAAAACTGTAACATAATCCGAAAACAGTGAGGTCAGTTGGAACTTGAATGGTAAGAGTAGATCCGATGGTATTATCAGTAAATTAAATGGTGGAATGTCCATCTGTAAACCTGAGAAATTCAAATTATATAAAACTATGATTCTTGCACGAGAAGTTCTGTAGGGTAGAAGCTATGCATTGAAAGGTTAAAATAAATTAGTTTGATGTTAAAACGCTAACATTTGCATTATGAACCTTTAAATAAGCCGAAAACACAATCATTATAAACGTATAGTTACATCACGAATAAATCTATCTATTATATCCATAAAAGTGAACGTGTCTCTGTGTCTGTGTGTGTCTCCGTGTCTATGTGTGTGTGTGTGTGTGTGTGTGTGTGTGTGTGTGTGTACACATTTCCCTACGCATAACTGTCAATTTTCAGTCTACAGACTCGAAATTTCATATACAGGGTACTGAGATTTGGAAACATCGATGTGATCGGTTTTCGGCCAGAAATTTGGCTGTTAAGGGGTCAAAGTTCAACGATTTGACCTTTGAGAACTCTACCAAACTCCTCCGCCAATTTTGAGTCCAAACACACTTACAATTTTAGATATAGGTTCCTTGGACATGGATCCAACTTAATAACTTGATTTGAGCCCAAAACAATAAATGTTAAGGGGTCATAATAGGGGTCAAATTTTAAAAAAATTGACCGCTTTTTTTTTTTTTTTTGCTCAACATACACCTCAAAACATCCGGGCAACGCCGGGCTGAAATGCTAGTATATTTATAAAAGTGAGAATGCGTGTGTGTGAGGACAATTCTAAACCTATATACTCAACGAATTTGTGATCTACAGACTTGAAATTTAGTATATAGGGTATTTAGACATGTGGCAAACATTTCAATCTGTTTTCATCTGGACAAAAAGGCTACTAAGAAGTCAAAATTGAAAGATTGGTACATTGGAGGCCACTGAATTTTTATATGTTTTCCACTCTTTGTCGACTACGTTTGCCCAGTCGTGAAATATGACAGCTTCCTTATGTTGAGTATGAGTTAATTTGAAAAATAAAACTATTTATAAGTTATGTCAAGCTGACGTAATGGTTATCGTACTTGACTCACTGTCTGTAGATTTTGGTTTTGACTTCAGCTCGAGTATTTTTCCTACAAGAAGTGAATTATTTTTTTTAAAAAAACATAATACTTGCATGCACATGTTTCAGTTTCTTTCCGTTTATTTTTACTTCATTTTATAAGGAATTTAACGTTACGTTTAATGCCTACGGTATTTCTGTTTACAATCAATAAGAATTCTGAATTAAAATATAATATTTATGCGTATTTTATGATAGGGCAACGCCGAGCAGCCTTCTAGTAATCTATAATTCAATAATCGCAGTATATGGCAAATTGTTGTACAAAAATTGAATGAATATATAAGATATTTGAAGGACTCTTGTTCTAAAATGGGCCGCCATATTTGAAAGGTGGGGAACCATTGCTCTATAAGATAGTTAATTTCCATTTTTTTATCGAATAAATTTAACTAAGCAATATTTGAGAAGAAACGTATCTAAAATGTAAAATACCCAGTAAATTAAAGTAATTTTCTTTACACAGAACCAACAAAATTAACTTTGTATTTGCTATATTACTCCTCTAGTATAATCTATATATGAGGTGTAGAGGGCTCTGGAAGAGGTAGCACCTTTGTAGCTCAGCTGCTGCACCTTCCAGAAGTGTTACTGGTCCTCAAACATCTTCTAATTTCTCACACGTGGCTCCACTTTGCCATAACCCGGTTCCTTGCTTCAGCAGGCAAGCTAAACCATGTGAGGAGCGCCACTGCCTTGTGGTTAGCTCAGCCCCAATAGAAAATTTGAAGTATAGCCCCGTTTTAATCACTGCACAAGCAGAAAGGTCCAGCCTATGAAATCAACTGTAGATTCTTTTATAAGACAAGGGCACATTCGAAATGGATGTTTCTTTTTACAGCACAATTATATTTGACTTTTGTACGTTTAATAAAAGTTATTATGCAAAAATAATTTTATCAAGTCAACATTTGGACGCGTTTGGAATGAAGTTTTACTGTTTAGAGCACAAATAAACCATGATACTTGACTTTTGATTTTAAACTTTAAATGAAGCCATAATTTACAAATAATATAAAATTCACAGTGCAATGTAGAGTACAATTTATTTCGGATTGCGGGGAGGCATGTACAGCTTTTTTCCTGTACACTACGGGAAGGTCTCCAACTAGAACAGCCAATCAATGATTTAATGTTTTTTTTGATGGGCGATTTTACCGATTTTGATGATAATAAATGTATAAGAGAGTGGAACATTTGCTGATCATCATGCCATTCTGGACAACATCAGCTCTCCCTACTAATATAATATATATTATAACACACACACACACACACACATATATATACATATATATACACACACACGTGTGTGTGTGTGTGTGTGTGTGTGTGTGTGTGTGTGTGTGTGTGTGTGTGTGTGTGTGTGTGTGATATACTAGTAGGTTGCCCGGCATAACTATGAGATATTAATTCATGCAGATTTCGTATTTATCTTTATTGATTATTATATTGTACCCAATATATAATAATGATTTCAAAAGTTAAAAGAAAATGACTTGGGTACCATCAGCTAGAATCGAAACCAAATATTTAGTGCATTATCGTTTGAGCTATTGACAGACGAATAAGAAAATGGTAACAATCGAACGATTTTAAACTATTAATGTATATGTGTGCATGAACAGAAGTAACAGGTTTAGTCGATTTACTCCTGCCAAGTTCAATTTTTTTCCAATTTTGAATATTTAGTAGTTATTTTTACTGGTTAAAACAAAATCGAATTTGTTCTACAGATCCAACTCTCCTATATATCAAGTTTCAAGTCTGTAGACTAAAATTGACAGAGAAGTGTGGTAGAGAGAGTTCCGCACACACACAGATAATGTCCCTTATATATATTTATGTGTGTGTATGGGTGTGTGTGCATGCTAGAACATTTACAATTATACACAATGTATTCATAAAAATCAGTAATTTTAAACTTCATGCCCTTTTCACGAGACGCTCATTTAGCTAAGGCTGCCTAATGAAGACTCGTTGCAAAAAAAGAAAAGAAAAAAAAAACTTAATGTTGGAACGATTTGAATTAATGTTTCTTAAACATGTTAATAAATGTTATTTCATTCCAATATAGCGATCTCGAGTTCTTTGTCAAGTATCGTTTTTTTTTTTTTCCTGAAGTATTTTTTTATTTTATGTGTGAGGATGTGGTTAGGTGAAAGCCTTTTGCAAATCGGAGATTACGTTAAATTTACCTTTGACGGTCTCGTAGATATTCTACAACTTTTGACTTCTAGAGATTCCTTCATCAGCAACCTCGGTCTTAAAAATTGATAGATCCTGATTATGAACACCGACTCACACTCTAACCCACAAGATTTAAATCTGAGGAAAATAATTCTCAAGCAATAGTTTCCCATGAACAACAACAGAAACACTGTCTGCAGACCGCATATTTGTGACATTTACCTTGTTTCAACATTGAACTTCTTCATACACGGAGCTGTGTACTACGTATAGGCATGGCTTTTAAATCGCAGCAACAACGACGACCTATTTATTAGCGTAGATACAAATTTTTGGCACTTAGTTACGGCCTGTCTTTTTTTAATTTTTTTTTTTATTCGGCACTGTTTGCTTTCTCTCGTTGCAGAGATTTAAACAAACCACACTGCTTTTGTTTCTGCCCGGTCTCTACGTTTACACAGACATCTCCATGTGGGAGAGGGGATAATGAGGGACTTGACTTCCACTCAAATTTTGGACATACTTCAGACGTAGACGTCTAGTTACAATTCAGCTGTCGTCTGACACCACCCTCTCTCTCCCTCTCCACCGCTACTGAATGTAATAAAATCAATAAAGGCGTCTCTCGTAGAATCAAAGGTCGACAAACTCTATACCCTAACTAAAGATATAGGTTGTTGAGTGTTTTCGGTGCGCGCGTGCGTGTGTGTTGCGAGGGAAGCTAAAGAGCTCAAAAAGGCCTTTGCTTCTAAATGTAAATGTTGCATTGCTGTTTTTATGTTGGAATGTGCGTGTGGGTATATATATATATATATATATATATATATATATATATATATATATATATATATATATATATATATATATATATATAAAAATGTAAATTTGGTTCGTTAAAAGTGAATAAAACCATATTTCTACGTTACCAATTTATTTGAAATTTTCAGACAACCCATCTTTAGAGTCGAGGGGTGTTTTTATGTCGTTAAAATAAATTTACCTCGCGAATTATTAAAATATTAAATAAAATATAAATATTTTTCGAAGTCGTTTCTGCGAGACTTGCCCGGTTTTATTTCTGGTAACTTCCGTTTCAACTACTCTCGAATTACAAGTAAAAAAAAAACTTACTCATGCAGAGAGTAATCCGTGCTGAAATAATAACGTTATTATTTAAAAAGCCATTCTTAACATAGGGAAGGAAGGGTGTTTTGTACCTATTCTGTACAATTGAATAAAACATATCATAAAACTTTAATTAAACGTGGAAATACGATTTAAAAAATGATTCATGAGTACCGATTAAGGTTTTGTTTTATGCTTTTTTTACGGTAGTTTTTTGGGGGAGGGGGCGTTAAGAAAACATTTTTTCACAAAAATTGAAAGTACACGTTTTTTCTCTTTTTTGTTTTACAGTTGTTTTTATATAAGAAAATATGAATGCTTTTTCTTTATTAAAGTAATTGGGTAATACTGTGTTGAACATGTTAAGTTTGGGAAAATGAGTTAAAACTAAAAAACTATATAAAATACTGTTAGAAAACACCAAATATATGTCTGCCTATGTCACGGTAGCATATATTGAATGTGTTCCTGACAGTATTTTGTGTAGTTTTTTTAGTTTTAACTCATTTCCCAAACTTAACATGTTCAACACAGTGTGTCGCCATTTGTATTTTTCAAATATACAGATAAACACTACATGTTTTCGAACCGATTAAACATTTTACACTAAATACAAAACCTAAAATCTTATCCAGTTAGGTAGAAAAGTAACTTATCTTGCCTTTGATAACATTTATTTGTTATATTTATTTTTCAACATCTTTTTCGTTTCTGTGTTTAGTAATACAAACCCGTTTTATTTACTGTAACGTTTAGTCGTCTCGAAAACAGTGTTTTTCAGTGTATTTGAAAAATACAAATGGTGTCGGACACTGTTGATGATATTAAGTTTGAGAAAATTATTTAAAACTAAAAAACTATACAAAATACTGTCAGAAACCCACCGAATATGTCAATCTATGTCACGATAACATATAATCAGTAGGTGTCTGACACTGTTTTGTATAGTTTTTAACTGATTTTCCTAAACTTAACGTATTCAACAGAGTCCGCGACTATTCGTCTTTTTCAAATACATTGATAAACACTGAGTTTTTGAGCCGATTAAACATTTTACATTAAATAAAAACACTAAAAAATTATCCAGTTAGGAAGAAACGTAATTTACCTTATCTTTGCTTTCATTTATTCGTTTTTGGACAACTTTTTCGAATCTATGTATAGTAACCCCCCTCACCCAAATATTAATTAAAAAATTAAAATTAAAAAAATATCTATTTAGAGTTTCGACGTTTTAGCAACTTTCGGCTTAATCCACTGATTGTTGGTCGAGTTCGAACCATGATTGACGGTAACTCCCGAGGATCCGGATCCAATTCTGCAAGAGTACCCTTTTTTTTTCATTTTCGCTTTTTTTTACTTTTTGGAGTGGATTGCTGTACTAAGAATATAAGAAACATGCATTTACTCTTTTTATAAGAATTTTCCATTACACCAAATTGAGCTACAATAATGCGTGGCAGGGTACAGCTAATATATATATATATATATATATATATATATATATATATATATATATATATATATATATATATATATATATATATATATATATATTGTTTTTAAAAAATAATTATCCACCGACATGCGTTTCGTCGTCTACGTTTATAAAATAATATATATGCCGCTCCCCATATGGAGGTACCAAATTGGTTAAAGGGAAATTTATTCCCAACTTGCATCCAGATAAAAATACACTTTGCATAAACAAAAACAAATAACCCATATATATATATATATATATATATATATATATATATATATATATATATATACGCCAATATATTTTTGAAATATATGTATATAAAATAGAGACGATATTTCTCTTGTAAATATATATTTATATTAATATTGAATATAAAGATTAATAATTTTGAATTATAAATCAATTTCAAAAGGAGAAACAAAACAAAATCAAATTTGTTTTGAAATTGATTTATAATTCACAATTATTAATCTTTATACTCAATATTAATATAAATTTAGAATAAATATACCTATTGAGATTATCTACGGTACTATTAGCACTGTTATTTTAATACATTGAATTAAACTTTGCTCTTTTACTGTCTGCCTGCTTCCTGAGACTACTCTTCTTCAACCAGTGGACTTCAGCGCACTCTTGCGGTTTCCAGCGCCTTCTGCCGCCTTTCAGTGCCTACCGCAGCTTCCTGCAGCCTTCCATTGCATGCAGCCGTAAAACTACCCCTTTCAATGCCGGTCAACGTCAGGCTACCCATCCCAGAACCTGTCAACGTCAGGAAACGCATGCCAATGACTACTGATGTTCAGCAGCCCTGGTCCAGTACCCACTGTCGTCTGTCCAGTTTCCTACTGACATCAGTCTGATCCTGAATTGCTTGGATTTACCACAATCTCCAGGCTTTTTCGAATTGACCATTCGCACTTATTTCTCTTTCGAAAATAAAAGGCGATTCTTTTTAAGCATACTTCAGCTTTTTGTCTTTCTTCCTTTTGCTATTGCCGTTCTATTTTTGCCTCTGCGTCTAATATTCTTAGTTTTACGGTCGATTGGTTTTAACACCTTTCGTGCCCCTTTGCAACACACACACACACACACACACACACTTTTTACGAGGACGACACATCTGTCTCTGATTTGTTTGGTGAACTTCCGCTATTCAACGAAACACGTGTCAGGCGTACTACATAAGCATATGAATAAATACTATGAGTGTTAAATACATCTTCTGGTTTTGTAAGGATAACTAGCAATATATGCACACACTGAAGAAAATAAATATGCTAATTAAGCTACACATAGTTGTCAGCGTTCCCGCAATAACCTGACGAATCCGCATCAGAATAAAACATTTAGAGGAGAGAAGCACATGAAGTTGTATTATAATTATAATAGAATAGAAGTTAAATGTAAGATAGAAATTTGCTGATTTTTCACAGCGTAAGATTTTTGTATGACGGGTTTTATTTGTTTCGTACGCCATTTAGTGTTCATATTTTTTCATATATATAAAATAAAACAGACACTAAAAGATTATAATAATGTAAATTCAAGAAAAGAAATATTAATTAAAAATAAAGGAAAATCGACGGTTTACTATCTATATACGATAAAATTTAGTAGCTCCTGCTGATTCTCTATTCGTGTGATTTAGGCAAGTCGTTCGAACAATCTAAGACGCTCGATATTCAAGCAATCGCGATACGTAAACAATAAAACGAATTTTGTTATAATCCTAAACAATAAAAATTATATTTATTACCACATATTTTAAGATACATTGTAGTGGAGTCGGGAAAGGTGAAAGTAGGAAAACACGACGACTGGTGAGAATACGAAGAACATTTATATCCAGAACAGGGTTGGTGATACAGGAAGATTAGTTAGTCCGTGGGGAATCGTCTCTGTACGACGTCCGGATAGCTCTCATTGAGCGGTCTATACTTGCTGCTTATATGGCTAATATATAGGTCCATCTTAGTGATTATAAAGGTGTGTATGTCCCCACAACACCCCCCCCCTCTCACGCTTTTTTGTTCCGGGGGAAAAATATGTTAATATTTCTTCCTTTTTGGATCGATGATAAGCGGTTCAGTAACCTTTTTCTTCCTTGTCGATCGGCGCTGTTCTAAGTTTGCTTGGGGAGGCTCGATATTGAACATATTATAAAACGTATCGTTATCTTCTTCCTCGACTTGAGATGTTTCTTTGTCATCATTACGATGACGTCTAATTTGATTTAGGCTACGTCTTTTCTTTTGTCAATTGTTCCCTGTTTCCAAAACGATGTATTGTTTCCGTATACTTTAAAGAAAACTTTTTCTCCTGGGTTATACTTTTTTTGTGGGAACGGTAGTGGTCCTACCTGAATTTGCTTGTTTTGATAGCAGTTTTCGAATACTGGTCGTATTTCTCGGTCAAACATGGTCTCTGCAGGAGACGTTGCTTCAAAGATATTCGGGTTCGGTGTGATCCTGTAAACCTGTAAGAACTGTTGTAAGGTCTTATCTGAAGATGTTCCCGAAGCTTTCTTCAATGATCTTTTCAAAGTGTCTACAGAACGTTCTGCCTGTCCATTTGATCTTAGATGATACGGAGGTATAGTAATGGGTTTTATTTGAAAATTGTCGCAGAATTCCTTAAAATCAGTTGATGTGAACTATGTCCCGTTGTCGCTGACTAAGCAATCGACAACGCCAAATCGAAAAAAAAGGAAAGAGATAGTGACCCCTGAGTACTTCTGGCCATTTTGAATAGCTATCTACTACAAGTAGACATCCTCTACTGGTCCTACGAAATCCACATGTATTCTCGACCAAGGTTGGTCTGTCTTTGGCCATGGTTTGTAGGTGATTGGTGGTGCTTTAGCTGCTAGAGAACAACCCTTGCAAAAATCCACCAAATTTAAGATGTCTAAATCCATATTTGGCTAGTATACATAACTCCGCATAAGGCTTTTCGTCCTATTCTTCCCTGGATGTCCAGCGTTAAAATCTCTTAGTATTCGTTTCTGTAAAGTCTTGGGTATAACCACCCTTTCACTATATACTAGTACGTTGCTACACAAGGAGAAAATATCCGCTATCTGTCAATGTTTTTCCATGATTTTATGTTTTGTGGAGCAAATGAATCCGTCTTCTTGGGCTTCGCATTTTATTTCCTGTAAGGTAACTGGTAGTTCTTTAATCATGTTAAACATCAGATTCTTGATCTTGCTGTCGTGTTCACGGTGTCTTCTGGTGGTTCGCTTTGACTTAGAATTAGTCTTGACAATCCGTCGCAAGCTCTCATGGCATAGGCGCGTGCATACTACACAGAATGCTGGATGGAAGCAAGAAACCAGTGGCACATGCGTCACGCACGTTATTAACTTCGGAAAAACATTACTCGCAGATCAAGAAGGAAGACCTCGCAATAATGTTCGCAGTAACAAAGTAACATCGTTATTTGCATGGAAGATTTTTCAATTTGCAAACTGACCATAAACCGCTCCTAACTATCTTCGGATCGAAGAAAGGATTACCTATGTATACTGCAAACAGATTGCTGAGATGGGGTACGATCTTACTTAACTATAACTTTAAGTTAGAATACCTACCCTCACAAAAATTGGTCAGAACTTAATACAGGGTGTCCTCAAATAACCCATCTATTTTGATGCTAATTTATATTTCAAAAGGGAGGGGTAATTTGAGGACATGCTGTATATTCGACACTTGGTTATCAGCTTCATCTCGAGCCAGGTTGATGTTGCAAGGAACAAAACTCAGAATGGGCAATTTTTTTACAAGGGTGTCACTTCTTATCTAGGCCCGAAGGTCACTCGATGATAGGGGTTAATCTGTGTAAGTTGGTCAGTGAGACAACAGCTTCGTAATCTTTGATGGTGGAAATAAGATAGAATTTAATTATTTAAGGGTTGGGACATCAAGAACTTGTTTACATTAGACTTGAAGGCGACCACGTTGTAGTCAGTTGGCAGTTACACAGGCGGGCAGTTCTAGGAAAGAAGCTTTGTTCATGCAATTTATAGATTTAGTCATAGACAGAGAGTAATCCCCTGAGTAAGCTGTTAAGTTGATGCCAGTTTTATACAAGAATAACAGGTCCGATTTTATCTCCCGTAATTCCAGTTCAACCTCTGGAAAGTTGGAACGTAGACCCCTGCTGTTGGAGAAGAAGATTTTCTAGTGGAGGTCTGCGTTGGAAGTTGGAGTTATGGATTCTCTCTCTCTCTCTCTCTCTCTATATATATATATATATATATATATATATATATATATATATATATATATATATATATATATATTTGGTAAAACTAGTAATTAGTAAAAACCTGAAGAGAGTGACCAATACTATTGCAGAGCAAATATGTGTTTTATTTTTTATTACAGTTTTATCTCTTTGGTTACATATGTTTCAGATCTTGGGCCGTGTTTACGATCTAACAGCCTCGTAAGACCTTATAGTAAGGTTTGACGAGGCTGTTAGATCGTCAACATAGTCTGATGAAGCTGTTAGATCGTAAACATGGTCCAACATCTGAAACATATGTAACCAAACAGATAAAACGGTAATATATATATATATATATATATATATATATATATATATATATATATACGTTTATTTTTTATTACAGTATCTTTCTGTTAAGTTATATTATTGTTTCAGCTACCCGGCCGTTTTTTTTTTTTTTTTTGGCCGTCTGTAGCTTCCTCAGACTTTTACAGAAAGCTACAGACGGCAAAAAAAACGGCCGGGTAGCTGAAACAATAATGTAACTTAACAGAAAGATACGGTAATAAAAAATAAAACGTATATTTGCTCTACCACAGTATTGAGCACTTTCTTCAGGATTTTATTAATTACCATCTCTACTATATATATATATATATATATATATATATATATATATATATATATATATATATATATATATATATATATATATTTGGGGAGGAGGGGGTAATTTTTCATAGTTGAAACGCTATGTGATTTCGTCTTTGCCGTGACAGCAAATTTAGTCTCAAATGATCAAAATTCCTCACTCATCAGGTTCAAGGGTTCCACCATTTAGACAGTCAGGGAGACCCTGCCTATCAATTACTTTGCTCTTTGATGTGCTTATCTTCATGTAAATCGTATCTGTCGCCACTTTGATACAATTGATACCGGCTTCAGCTGAATCCCCGCCAAAACTTCTATATTGTCAGCATAATCAAAGTCCGCCAATGAAAAAATCTGGCGACAATCACGCTTGAGAAACCCTGCAACACGACCCTCATAATCCAGTTGATCGCTTCGTTGAATACGACTGATGATCACGAATATTCGTACCAGAGTGAAACTTGAATAAATGTGTTGTGTCACCTCTTGAATAAACTTCAAATTCGTATTCCCTGATCAGACTAATTAGTTTGTAATGAATCGTCGCTTATCCATGCCCAGAAGCAATTCGAGGACAAGTAGTCATGAGTTTGTCCGGTGAACGATGAAACAATCATTTGAAAAGACTGGAGATAATGAATAAAATAGACTAAAGTTTTGTATTATTTAAGAGGCTCCATCAAAAGCAATTTGTTACATGAAACTTGAAAACGATCATGTTGTAGTCAACTGGGATGAAACACCGTGATATTATGCTACACAGATGGAACGTTCTGACAATGATTGTTTTTTTGTTTTGTTTTGTTTTTTGTCGTGCATGAATTTTACTTGTATTTACTCCAAACAAAGAAAATTACGTTGAGGGTTTTTCTATTTTCTTGATAACATTGATACCCTGGTTACAACAATTATCCTTTGCAATATATAAAGTGTATTTAATGCTATCAAAAGTGTAGTATTTGTTCTAATATTACATTACTATATATATATATATATATATATATATATATATAT
>NC_136503.1:20821987-20849487 GCF_053919585.1 Euprymna scolopes | reverse complement strand
GTGGCCCTGGAGACGGTAACTCATTGTAAATGGACCCACTATTACCTACTACGACCTTTTCGTTCATTTACAGGGATAAAATCGACCGTCATTGATGCTGGTTGAAAACGTCTTTCATGAATTTTTAAACTTCAATCTCATTTTGCAGATGCTTCTGTGCTATGCAAACATACATTGGGGTTACCAGTCGGTGGTGTGGTTCCTGGCTTAGAAGAGTCATTTAGAACGAGGGCGTATTTGGATATAGCCGAAAACCACACAAACAATTAGTCTAAATTGTGTATAAAATTTATGCTAAAAATAAAATAAAAGATATATATATATATATATATATATATATATATATATATATATATATATATATATATATATATATATATATAAAGCTGAACGTCTGTGGGTGTCTGGTCACGAATAATCTCCTATATGATTGACTATTATAGAAAGCTGATCACATATAATGATAGATGTATCGAGACACAGGAATGGGTATGTTTGATCTGGCATAATGATGATTCATTAAAACTGTGGGGTCTGCGTACGCGCCTAGTCCACAAACTATGGAAATAAAAAATTTAAAAAAACGTTTACAAGTGTTTTTGATATGGATGTACATAATAATACTTTGATAAGTATGTTTTAACTTAAATAGGAATGATATAATAAAATTTTTGGGTCTGCGTTCGTGCCTGGCCTCCATCGAATGAAAATAGGCACAAACTTTATAAATGACTTTTCATATCTATCTGCGTAAGTATACGTTGATAATAAACTCAGATTGTTCGCGAACCCACCCGTGTACCCGATACACCCGGTCAATATGCAAGCCTCCTAGACCTTTTTCTCTCAACTTCTCCTGAGCTATGTTCATGTTCCGTTCATTCTCCTCTAGGATCCTCCGACCACTCAGTTGTATCAGTTAAGATAAAAACGAAATGTAATAAGTCCCCTGACGTACCCCTCCACCGTACTGTATACCGATACTCTATGGCTGACTGGGATAGCTTCTGTACATTCATATCTGATTTACCTCTGCACTCCATATTTAAAAAGGAAGTGTCCTCTATAGTATCAGACCTGGCCGAATGGTTAATTTTAGGCATAGACCAATTCATACCATCTAAAAAATTCCAACAAAAACCTAACAGCCAGCCATGGTTCTCCCCAGAATGTGCTGCTGCTATCGCGCACAGAAATCACTTTTTCCATAGCTACCAACGTAATAGATGCACTGAAACTAAAGCTGCTTTCAGGACTGCCAGCAACCACTGTAAAAGAGTAATAAAAAATGCAAGGTAGCTGTTAAATCCAAGGTAGCTGATCAGCGGCTTGGTTCCCACCAATTTTGGCAAATAACAAATAGGATCCTGAACAGAAGTGTGCGTTCTATCCCAACCATTATCAATGGACCAGAGGTCATCTCGTCAGCATCAGACAAGGCCAAACTATTTGCAAAGAACTTTGCAGCTAATTCTACCCTATGCGACGAAGGCCATCAACTCCCCATATTTCCTCCTATAACACAGAACACGCTAGATAACATACAAATATCCGTGAATGAGGTCTCCAAGCTAATCAAGAACCTTGATTCCAGTAAAGCAACTGGCCCTGACGGCATCCCAATTATAGCGTTAAAAAAGCTTCAACCAGAACTTGCTCCCATACTTACGAAACTGTTTAAGCGCTGCCTTAAGGAGAAATGCTTTCCGACTCCCTGGAAGACCTCATCAGTTTGCCCTGTATTTAAGAATTCAGGTGATCTCAAGTCATCTCCCTCTCAGTACAGACACATTAAGTCTCCTGTGTATTATGAGTAAGTTGCTGGAATCCATATCAAATAGAGAAATAGTCAACCACCTCAGCAGAAACAACCTTCTTAGTGACACACGATATGGTTTCCTCTCTGCAAGATCTACCGCAGATGTGCTGATGGTTATATCTCACAGGATTAGTGAATCTCTTGACAAAGGTTTCCTTTCTAGGGCAATTGCTCTTGACATATCAAAAGCCTTCGACAAGGTATGGCATAAGGGTCTACTTCACAAGATTTCCAGCTACGGTATGACTGGAAATGTTTTCTCAATCATTAAATCATTTCTCTCCGATAGGCTCATAAGAGTAGTGGTCGATGGACAAAAATCAGAGGCCTGCAGTATTAATGCCGGAGTCCTTCAGGGATCAATCCTGCGCCCAACTCTCTTTCTGATCTACAACAATGATCTCCCTAAACACATACTTAAATCATTCGTTGACATCTATACTGATGACACGACCATCTACGGCAACACATTAAAGGCTGTAAATGACAAAGTTCTCTCTGATTCTCTCTCCTCTGATCTCGAGCGCGTGGTTCAGTGGGGGAAGATGTGGCTGGTTACTTTTAATGCGTCTAAAACCAAACTCCTATCCTTACATCATCAACGCTCTGATCCCCAGCTGGAATCAATTGGGATGGATGGCTCTCGTCTGGGAGAGGCCCCGTGTTTTGACAAGCTTCTGGGTTTGACCTTTACTCCTGATCTTAAATGGAACACGTACATCAAGTCTGTTGCCAAGGTCGCTGGAAAGATGGTGGGATCCTTCTACCGCTCCAGAAGATATCTCACTACTGATGCAATTCTCTATCTATATAAAAGACAAGTACGTCCAAGGATGGAATACTGCTGCCATATCTGGGCAGGAGCTGCTAAAAACAGCCTATCCTGCCTTGACAGTGTACAAAATAGACTTTGTGGCTTATTGGGGGATGCCCTTTTCTCTACCCTGCAACCTCTCTCCCACAGAAGAGACGTTGAAAGCCTATTCTCGTTTATCGTTATTTACATGGCAGGTGCTCGTCTGAACTCCAATCTCTGGTCCCCCCTCGCCAATCTTTAACGAAAAACACCCGTCTAGCCGAATCCACTGTGAAAAATTTCCCCACTCTTTATCTGTGCCTAAATCAAAACGTGGATTCCATGAACAAAGCTTCTTTCTTAGAACTGCACGCCTGTGGAACTCTGCTCCGTCTGCCTGCTTCCCACATGACTACAACTTGGATGTCTTCAAGTCCAACGTTAACAAATTTCTAATGAATCGCCCCCTTAAGTAAACACTTCATCAAATCTCCACACTAACGTACTGTACTTGCAATAACCCTTATCTCTGAGTGGCTTCCGGGCCTGGATAAGTGGTGACTACTGTGTAAAAAAAAACACGTAATATTTCCTAAGACGTGCGATTTGATTACCAAACCGTTTTTTTGTTTGTTTGTTTTTTCTTTATTCTTGAAAATTTCTTAATAAAAACTATTAAGAAGACATGCAAAAGGTAATTGTTCAACACACATATATGGAATTACGCATAAATACACATTTGCCGCCATTTTGCCCGATTGGCAAATATTTCCGCGCCATCAAATGCATACTATTCATTCCTCAAAAAATAGAAATGTGATCATTACGAAAGTATATAAAAGAAATAAACATTTATAGACGCAATTTAAGATATGATAATGGAAATAAACCATGTAGATTAACCTTTATTAATCTGATATATATATGTATATATATATATATGTATATATATATGTATATATATATATATATAAGTTGTGAAAATAGTTATGGCAATTAAGCTACATGGAATATTCTGCGTTCTATCCTCGAAAGAATTCGTCAGGTTTATGCGAAAAGTTGTGGTCATCACGCATTTTTATATTAACACATGATATTGAATTTGCTAGTTAGCCAATCAGCTTCTTAGTTGTAACCGCGCCCATCCTAATCACCGAATGATCGGGCACTTACAGGACAAATTTTCAGTTGACCTCAGGTTCATCAATTCCCTTTGTGTGATTTTTATTGGAAAAGGTTAGTTATATCCTTTTGTGTATAGAAAGCTGACCTACTTTCAACCTAGGTGTAGTTAGATAAGTTATTTTGTGTTTCTGTTTATATTTTGGATATTATGTTAGTTTTATTTATAAAATTATTTATTACATGAATATATATGTTTATTTTATTTTATTCATTATTATTATTATTATTATTATTATTATTATTATTATTATTATTATTATTATTAATTCAAAATTATTTATGCATTGCTATGCCAGAGTAAAGTTTATCCTGTTCACGCAGTGGTTCGCTATTTCTATCCTACAGTTTAATATATGTTGGGATTCTTTTAAATGTAGGGTAGCGAATAATATATATATATATATATATATATATATATATATATATATATATATATATATATATATATTGCAAGAGTTAACATGAATTTAACGAGTATTTTATAGGTGCTAAATAACGGTAGAGCAAGATATATTTTTATTAATACAAACAAATTTACAAGGTTGCGACACTGGACATGTTAAAGTTTTTCTACCACAGAACTTATTTCTGCTGTGGAAAACAACATTTTTAAGTCCCCTGATCAGGGATTGTGGTCTTAACCAACAACCTATCCGAAACATAGCATGTCCAATGTTGCGACATTGTAAATTCATTTATATATATATATATGTATATATATATATATATATATGTATATATCTGTATGTATATATATATATATATATATATAAAATAAATGTCATTTTGACATTTGCTTTTCTAATTTATATTTAATTCTATCACCATTTAATCTTTTTTCTTCTTTCTTCTTCTTTACGAATTTTTTTTAATTACACTTTGTTCTCGGCAGCCGTGTTAAAAACAAATCTTATTTTTCTATTAATATTATGGGAATTTTTTCCTATTTTCCTTGTACATATTTGTGAACTATTCCATGGATTTCAGCCTTTTGGATTATTTTGGACCACGCAATTTTACTTGTGCGAATGGAAAATTAAATTAACTTTCTTGGACTTACATTTTTGAATTTTATCGTCATTGGATACTTTACCTTTCACCTGACTATCCATTCACGTGAAATCACCTTTTTCTCCACCATATTCCCTCTGCTTCACTTTTTGCTATCAAGTAAGATCTTTGACTTGCTTGCAGTTTCATCAAATACTTTTGTATGCAAAATCCGATCCCGCATTTTGCTAATTTCCTACCCTCTGATGAGAAGGAAAGTATTTCTTCGAAACTCCGCGGATTAAGGACTAAGTTTTTCGTTTTCAGATTAAATATGTTTTTAACTCTTTTTCAAAGTGTTTTTTACATGTTTTATTAACTATTGGCTCTTTTATATATATATATATATATATATATATATACATATATATATATATATATATATATGAATTTTAAAATGGATACAATCCGATGTTATGATGTGAAAAAGAAGCGGAAAACCGGAGGCTCGACGTTTCGCCCGTATTATGCGGGCTTTTTCACGAGGTGTTGTCACTGACGAGAGGGTCGATGTTTTTAGTGTTATATATACTGGGGGAGTGTATGCAAATAGAACTATTATACAAAGAAAAGAGCAAATATATATTTATTAACCAGTATCTAGATTATTTTCGTGCAAGAAATGTTAAAAAATCCTTTTCTCTGTTTGATAGTGTTAGTAGAGTTAGAGATAAGTTCAACAAAATATATAGGATTTGTCAAACATGTACAGTGATGCAACATTGTGACGATAGGACAGGGATTGGACCGGGATTATTAGATTTGAAACTCTTTCTTGCAATCTCTAACAGGGAGAGACTAGTGGTAGATACATCAACCCATATGTAGCAAAAAATACTCCATACATGGAGGAATTGTGATAATATAATTTCAGGTGTAATTTTCTAGCACTGTAGAGGAAGTCCACCTTCTTTGCAGCAATCTTGGCATTGCCCTCAATGTATTTTGTTTCAATTCATATTATCTGTGAATGTTAAGTCAATGATTTTTTTAGATAAGCTCTCATGTAGTATGTTCTTTGTCATGGCAATCAATGATTGAGATGATTTTTTGTAGTAATTAGAGGAGAAAAGGTTAGACTTAAATGTTATTATCCATTTACGACTATAAAAAATGTGGGTGTAACAATATGTATTCAAAGATTTACTCTACCTTAATTTAAACCAGATTTTAAAAGTTCTTACAAAACATAATATTTATGTACATTTCTGGAGAAATTTTCTTGTATAAAAGATATATTTACATTTTTTCAGGATGAAAATATCCGTATACAAAAATGCTAAATTTTTAAACCATAAAATGTCAAAACCAACAAAACAGCGTATTTAAATAATCATAACCATAACAAAAATACTATTTTAACTAATAATAACACAAAAATTGTAGGATCTATTCTTGCAATGTGGAATGTAATTTAGCACTTGGGAAACATTTCAGAAAAAATAATAAGTTAAATAATATCGGAAACGTTATTTGGTTTAATCCCTCTTATTCACTTAATATCCAAAACAATATTTATAAGGAATTCCATAGGATAATTTAAAATAAGTGCGAGGTCTCGCATAAATAATACACTCATACATAAAATAATAAAAGATCATCTTACTCAACTGTTAATAATCTGATTCAATGCCTAATTGCTTCTAATAATGAGATCAGAAAATTCCAAACTAGCAACGATAATACGATAACTGCACACATAAGAATGTGATTTATAAATGCTTGTTAGACCTGCTTTTAATAATAATAATAATAATAATAACAATAACAATAATAATAATAATTATAATAACAATAATAAATATAATAATACAAATAATAGAAATAATACAAATAATAATAATGATAATAATAATAAATATAATGATAATACAAATAATACAAATAATAAAAATAATAATAATACAAATAATAATAATAATAATAATAATAATAATAATAATAATAATAATAATAATAATATGAAATATTAAGAAAACCCCTTGAATGTGGAAACACAGGAGCAACAAGTTCGGGCCAGACTAATTGGAGCCAAGAACACTGAAACCTCATATCGATAAGTTCTCTAACCTAATCCTACCCCCATTGCCACAACACTGCCCCCCCCCCAAAGAGCGAGACCAAATAACCAAGTAGAGTCAAGGAGGAAGGAAAGACCGATGAACTGACCAGACCTCAGCCGAATAAGCGTGAAGGGAACTGGGATTTTGAGGAGGCTTATTGACACTCAAATCACAGCAAAGACCAATAGCTGCTACGAACGAGAAATCAATGGCAAACAGCTGTTGCGATAATGCAAATTTATTTGCAAATGTTATCGAAAGAGGTGGAGAATACTGGAAACCTGGGGAGACTTGTTGTCAATCAGCTTCCAGGGAACACCGCAGGCTGTTTTCAGGGAAAGATTTCTGAAGACCTGTGTGAAAGCTCCTTGTGTGAGCCAATAATAATAATAGGTCCAATGGTTGCTATATTGTCAAGGTGGAAGTTGGAACTAGCTCCCATTCTCTTATAAAAAGTACTCCCAAGGCATACTCAATCTAGATTTACTTCTAACCTTCTCTAAGCCCCATAGACCTGAGTTACTGACAGAATAGGTGCATCCGCTAGTAACTGGCGCCTTAAAACCAGTTCTTGGTAGGTGGTGCTCAACAGTCTGGTATGACCAACTATCTAGGAGAATGAAAACTCCGATTTCAAACCACTCTTCTTTTTAATGAAATGTCAAATCAAAGTATTGAGAATAACGGTATGAATAGGACTAGAACTCTAAGGGAGGTTTATTTTTAGAACAGTATCAAGAACTCGTTCGTCATTCTGCAACTGCTAAAATCAAGTGGAATAAAGAGATTAACAAGGAAATCATGAAGTGCAATACGGAAGAATGGATGGTTATCAGAACTGGAATTGGAGGTCAATAAAAAAGGCAGGTGAATGCAGAAGTAATGGGGGATGACACGGAAAACGAAGGAGATGTCTAAATTGGTGAGGAAAGGACAGAGAATGAAGTGTCTTCTGAGACGAAATTTAATTTATTTGATTCTGATGGCCTTAAGCATGTGTGGCGGCGACCAGGTGAGGAGTACAAAGATAAGTGTCATGCCTACAAACAAGCATGGTGGTGGAATGGCATGGACTGAGGCTGCATGAGTGCTGCAAGTATTGGAGAGTTACATTTCATTGAGGGAAACATGAACTCCAACATGTACTGTCAAATACTGCAGCAGAGCATGATCCCCTCCCTCAAGAAACTGGGTCCAACATGACAATGATCCAAACACACATCCAAGACTACCACTGCTTTATTGAAGAGGCTGAGAATAAAAGCGATGGACTGGCCACGCATGTCTCCAGGTTTGAACCCAATAGAACATCTTTGGGACATCTTCAAGCAGAAGGTGGGGGTGGACAAAGTCTCAAATATCCGCCAGCTCCGTGACATCGTAATTGAAGGGTGGAAGAGCATTCCAGTGGCTACATGTGAAGCTCTGGTAAACTCCATGCCTAGGAGAATAAAGGTAGTTTGGAATAATGATGATGGCCACACAAAATATTGACAGTTGACATGTTGTATGTAAATATTGATAACTTTTGGTGTACTCACTTTTGTTGCCAGGGATTTAGCTTTTAATGGCTATATTTTGAGTTATTTTGAGGGGAAAATAAATTAACTCTGTTATATATGTTGCAGACAGACTACATTTCATTTTGTAAAAAAAAAAACTCATTTTTTTCAGTGTTGTCCCATAAAGAGATATACTAAAATATTTTAAGAAACGTGATAGGCGTACTTACTTTTGTGATACAATATATATATATATATATATATATATATATATATATATATATATATAATTTTTTTTACTATAATAATTACCTACAGACACTAGTGTTTAATCCTTTCAGGAATATTCAGTGCAGGGTGTAACGATTATTATTGAGCATTTAACGTTGAAATGAAAAAGGTCGGTCACGTGCACTGTTATTATAATCGCTTGATCGCTCTCGATCTGCTTAAATTACATTTACACTTTATAAAATGTTAAATCAATTATATTCTCGTCGCGTTTGATGAGCGGTTTGTTTTTTGCTAATTTAGGCAGAGATTGCTTCGTTGGAGGGTTCGAATATCTCGTCCAGCGGAAATCGTGACCCTCTGCACTGATCATTCCTGATTAAACACTAGTGTCTGCAAGTATTAAAAATAATTACAGTAATAATATATATATATATATATATATATATATATATATATATATATATATATATATAATTATATATTAGTATATTTAGGCAGCATTTTTTCTTTTATGTAGGTTTCATTAAATAGCTTGTTTTTCTTGTAATCCTCCTTTTCTCTTTTTCGGACCATTTTCCAAACGTTTTTTCCGAGTGAAAAAAGAAATTTCCCATAATCGCGGACGTTTTCGACCTCCATTGGTCATCCTCAGGCGAGTAGTAAAAAATAAAAAAATGAAATTGAAAAATGAAAATAGCGAGATGAAATGAAAAGACGATTAAAAGATGATTAAAAGGCGATTAAAATCGCTTAAAATCATTAAAATACTCAAAAGCACTTGAGCGTGCCCTCCGTTTCATTTTGAGTCTGGTTAATCGTTGGTTTTTTAATGTGAATTAATAATGCCTCAAAGATCGGGAGGCGCACCTCGCAATATGAGACAGTTAAAATGGCCGTGTTATTTATTAATATGTCTCTAAACTCATTTTTAGGGGTGTGGTGTGCTATGAGGTGCTGATAGATTGAGCTATTCGGGGAAGACAGGTGACATGTTAAACGACGGGAGATGCTGGTTCGAGTCATGCCAATGTACGAATTATTTTTGGAGACGCATTCTCCTATGGGGCATTTAAAGATGTACACGACATTTCTAGTTTTCAGCATACTGCCATCGGATGCAGGGTTATTTTTTTATTAATAATTAGCTAGTTTTAAATTTTTTGTAATAAATAATAAATCTTATTTTAGAGTTTCTTTCTGTGGTTACGACATGTTTGTGTATAATATCTTTTATCATTTTTTCGTCTAATTTGTAATTCCCATGCATCTGGTTACAATAATATATGTCAATGTTATTATTGCTGCTATCGTGATTATTATTATTCTTATTATTAATGGTAGTTAAAAAGTGTCTAATCTGCTGGTCAACTATTTAGTTTAGGAAGCCGTTATTAATTAAAGTTTGTTCTACGTTCGAAAGTGATTTATAGAATATTTAATCATCCACATACAGTACTGTTTCGCTATTTCTCAGCTCATCAGCGGATATATATATATATATATATATATATATATATATATATATATATATATATATATATATACTAGCAAAAGTACCCATCTTTGACTGGGTTTAAAAACAGCCTACAGAAAATGGACTCTGATTTATGAAAGTATTATAGGTTATGAAAAGGAAGATTTGTAAAGAGATAGCTTCGAATTTGAGGGTATCAAAACCAAAGCAAAATATGATGAAGCTAAAAATAGTAAAAATAAAATAAACCCCATAATTTATTATACCATGTCTGTTCACACTGAACATGCCTATCAAAATATTTTGTGGATCTATATTAAAAAAAACCTTCTTAAACTTTGTGACATATTTCCATACTATGGAGGTCAGGCGCAAACGAACACCCCATAATTTTATTATACCATATTTCTTCAAACTGAAACTTCAAACTCAAAGTATACTTACGCAGATAGCCATGAAAAGTCTTTATTAAAGTTCGTGCCTATTTCCATTCTATAGAGGCCAGGCGACCCCACAATTTTATTATACAATCCCTATTTAAGTTGAAGCATACTTATCAAAGTATTATTATGTACATCTATATCAAAAACACTTGCGAACTTTTTTTAATTTTTAAATTTTTTATTTCCATATTTTGGGAACCAGGCGCGTACGCAGACCCCACAATTTAAATGAATCATCATTATGCCAGATCAAACATACCCATTCCTGTGTCTCGATACATCTTCTATCACTATATATGATAAGTTTTCTATAATAGTTAACCATATAGGAGCCTATTCGTGACCAGGCACACACACACAGACGTTCAGCTTTATATATATATATATATATATTTGTAGTCATCCAGTCCTGTTTCGTTGTATCACAACTCATCAGTGCCGCTAGACTAGCACCTCTCCCAAGGCGAGGATGTAACCTAGAAGCGTCGTGTTGAGTCGGCAGTTCCACCACTCGACCATGGAAGCGATGCCCGCAAATAACCTCGCCGAATACCTATTTTAAACAAACATCCGTCCACCACTTTTATAGTGCTCAAACCGCCTGTTTATAAATAAATAAACAGTGAGCTTCGCATTTTTCAGCCAATTAAGTAGCGTAGTATGTATAAAGTGATTGCTTTTAAGAAAGCGAATAATTTTTCGGTGGCATATAGCTATGTATTGCAATGAAAAGCGATCAGTTGATTTCTGGTTTCGTTGGAGGAGTAAATTTAAAGAGGATGAAATATTTATCTACTACCTATGTGGGATTACGTGCTTGAGAGACGGGGTCGAAAAGTATAATTTCTAATATAAACGGTGATGAAACGCATGCATTCTTGTGTGAAAATTCGCTGCAGTAGTAGCTGGAAATGGTGGGTGTGGAGGATTTGCACAGAAATTGATTCGTTGTTTTCCTTTAGTGTAGAAATTTACGGTAGATAAATGGTGGATATAAAAGAATTTTTGTATGAATAAGCGCTTGTAGACGAAAAAGTGAAGAGAGGGGAGGGGGAAAAGAAAATTTATTCATTTCATATACTCATTAAGGACTTAGGATCATTTATTTAAGCATATGGTTTATTTTCTACGTTTTTGTCACTGCCAGGTAAGTATTATCAGATAAAACTAGTGTTTAATGAATACATAAAAACATTATAGCTTATTTGGAGCATACGGGAGGAATCATGTGAAGGTTGCCAATGTCCTAAGAGAAAGTGTCGGTATACTCAATTATCAATCCGTATCGTTAACCACTGCGCTACTGTCACCTCCCAGAAAAGAAAATGAACGACTTTTAATGTTGATAGGTAAAAATCTATTAACAAGCCTATCGTCCTCATTGCATAAATAAGTCTCCATATTTCAAAAATGCGTTAACGAGTGCTGCATGTGCACTTGAGACTCGGAAATCGAGTTGAATCTTGTTTGATGGTGATGGCTCATTTTTTTATTGGCCAATAAAAAAACTACTCTAATTGATTGGCCTATTATTAGGGTGTAAAACACCTGCTTATGGGCGGTACTTAAATTACAATAACAAAGCAAAACGGTGGTAAGTAATTTAATCGATTTATATGATGTTGCTACTGGAATAATGACCGATTTCAGGAACAAACATCGATTCACCGTGTGGCGTCCATTTATCAAGCTTTTTCAACTTACTCGGTTTAACATTCACATGAAACATGAATTGAAACAAATACATTAAAGACATTGCCACGGTTGCTGCATAGGAGGTGGGCTCTTTCTACCGGGCTAGAAAATTACTCCCACCGGATAGTATTCTATATTCTACAAAGTTAACAATCGCTCTGTATGGAATATTGTTGCCACATCTAGACTATACATTTTCCAGTTCAAAATGGGAATAGTTCAATTCAAAATCGTAACAGTTCAGTTCAAAATGGGAATAGTTCATTTCAAAATAAGAAATTTTAAATAAAAAATTTAAATTTATAAGTATCTTTGGTGCTACAACAAGGTATTAATTTGTTAATTTTTTTAGCCTAATGGTTAGGTCAACTGAAAACCACGATAACAGAAGTGCGAAAGCACGTATCTTGGAGGTATATGAGATGGATGGGAATTGAAAAGCCCTAGCGGAAAATCTTTCTATTCCGAAAACTACCCTCTATCGCTGGATTAGTAAAGGAAATCAACCTGATACAAGAGGAGGGGATAAAAATTGTAAGATCAAACAGGTGCGTTTGGATTTTATTCAAGCACTAATGGATGAAAATTCTAGGATCACATTAAATGTAATCTTAGAGAGGATTGAAGGCCAGTTTGGGTTTAAATTGTCCAAATCTGCAGTAGCGAAGCATCTAGATATGATGACTTATACGCTTAAAGCTGTAAGATTTCTGCCCGAGAGGGCAAATTTAATTGAGAATAAAAATAAACGTAGTTTACTTTGTTCAAAATTATTGAATAACCAATCAACTGGAAAACCCATTTTATTTATGGATGAAACGAACTTTAATGTTCATATTTCCAGGAGAGATGGACGTTCTCTAAAAGGTAGGCGATGTAATGTGGTTTCAGCCGGTACTCAGGGTGCTAATATTCATGTTATTGGATGTATTGGTCCCCATGGCCTCGTGTATCATGAAATTACAAGAGGATCTTTCCGAAAGGAAAGCGCACAATCTTGGATGCGAGAACGTTTGAGAGCTGCAAAGAGACAATATAGGGGTCCAGTTGTGATGGTTGTTGACAATGCCCCACCCATGTCACTCAAACATCGAAGAAGTTTTTAGTGGGAAGAATTTCTAGGATGTGAAGTGATTAGGTTGGGACCATACAGTGCAATGTTTAATCCAATTGAACAAGTATGGTCTTTAATCAAAGCTTACGTCAAGCAGGAATTGCTGCTAAACTGGTGAGTGTTCTTGCAATGAAGAGAAGAGATAGCTTGTTAATTACTGAACAAAGGGCAAGAGCTTTGATCTTATTAATTGAAGAAGAATTGGGAAGGGTTACACCAGAAGTATACAATCGTTTCATAGCTGGAATTCAATCTAAAATTCCTGCAGCTGTAGCATTAGAAGATGTGTTCTAATAAATGACGAAGATTTTTTTTTCATGTCATAAAATTCTAACAATTTTATTGCTAAAATAATTCATAAAATATTTTTTATATTTATACTTATATAATTTTTCCATTTTGAACGTAACTACTCCCATTTGAAATGAATTATTCCCATTTTGAACTGTACTATTCCCATTTTAAACTGAACTACCCCCATTTTGAAATGAACTATTCCCATTTTGAACTGAACTATTACCATTTGGAACTGGAAAAGGTATAGTTCAAGCGTCCAAAATAGAGTCTCCAACCTAATAGGGCCCGCACTATCAACCAAACTCCAACCCCTGTCTCATCACTGCAATGTTTATAAGTATGTAAATGGAATGTGCTCCCCCGACGTAAATACCTCCGACTAATTCAACAAGTAGCAAGGTCTAACCCCTTCACTGTAGAGATCCCTAAAAGCTGGAAAGCTTTTTACTTAATAGTTTTCCCCCTTCTACTAGATCTGGAAATTCTTTCTGGCATCCTCTTCCCCTGACTGTACTGACATATAGACGTTCAAGTGTGATATGAACATATATCTTGCTGCTGAACTCCCTACGTAGTGTCCCTGTAGATCCCAAATGGTATCTCTTTGCCTAAATGGCACTGTGCCTTGTTTGGAGTGAATAAAAAATGACGAATTTTAAATGCATTTTTGAACCGCGTTGAATCAAGTGCCTCAGCTATTTTTTTTCAATGTTTGACATCGAAAAGTTTAATTTTCAAGTATGTGTGGCCATCTTTTCTTCTTTTCTTATCATATTACATAATTGCGAAAACAATCGCCATACTTTTCGATCATTGTAGACTTTTCTCCCCGTGCGCTGTTGTTGTTGTTGTTGTTGTTGGTCGTGGTGGTGGTGGTGGTGGTGGTGGGTATTTTAATGTTGTTGTTGTTGTTGTTGTTGTTGTTGTTGTTGTTGTTGTTGTTGTTGTTGAGGAGGAGGAGGAGGAGGAGGAGGAGGAGGAGGAGGAGCATCGTTCATTCATTTTGTATGAAATCAGATGACATCCATTTCCCCGATATCTTTCTAGTCAGAATTCTTTTTAGGAAAATATCGGTACTTATGAGACGAACAAAATGAAGGTTGCCAACATCCCTAAGTGAAAGTGAATGACTGAAACTTAGCGCACCCAGGTTGCTAGTCTGTATTGTTAACCATTTAGCTACCATCACTCCCTCCCTATACTGATATTAGCGGCTGTCTGTAAAGCATTATAACAGAGCTTGAACTCAGTCAAGAAAAGTATAGGCATTTCTGCGTTTTCATGTCATTTACTGTGGCTAATATACTGTTATGATGTAATGCTGATCTACTTATTTCGGAAATAGACAGATTCTTCCAGATACTATGTATAGTTACAAGGAAGCGTCGTGGCAGTCATTGGTGTTTGTCATAGTTACAGTATCGGACGCAAACTTTGTTTAATATACAATTTTCTGTCTTCTGTAAATACACTCGTGGGCATATACCATTGTGTTATCATAACTATTATTGGCTCTCCGTGGTCACAACACTGGCGACACGAAAATTATCTGGATTTATGTAGTACATAACAATGGAAAAAAAACTCGGGTTTATGTAGGATACAACATAACCATTACTACAACGGGGATGTTGGATTTTCGAAAGAGGACTCCACATTCACAACATATACTTTTAAAAATATTTTAGCGATGTTCTTCAAAATATAAGTATACCGCTGACGAAGTTGACATGCACCTACAGCAAGAAATGTAAAAATATACGCGGCCTAAAGATACATCAGACAAAAATGAATGCAAGGAATGCATTGACCAACCGCAACGCACATGGGGATTGTCTTGGTGAGATGTAGAAAGAGCAGGACCAGGACGCTCACCACAGTTCCCAGTTCTTCTAAGTAGGAGTTTATGAGCAGCAGCGAATCATCGAGTACGTTTCGAAAAAAAAAAAGATCAAATGGCCTATAGATGCTAATACAAAAGTCCGACCAGATTTTGATTCAGACATCAGCAAGACCCTGGGTCCTGGATATGACCTAAAACTATATCCGATGGTAAGGCCCCACCTTGCGGGCTTTGGGGAGTGTGGAGCCACCCTTTAATTGCCATTGCTCCCAGGTCCACTCTGACCCGAAGTGGTAGTACCTGTTAGGGTCCCCACTATGGGTTAAATAAAATCTGACGTAAAAAAAATATACTCCATTAAAAATCGTTCCTCAAAATAACTAGATTCGGCATTAAATAACCTGAAAAAGGTTGATATGCCGTAAAACGAAAACAACCAACCAACCAATCAGCAAGACCCTGATAATGACGTTGAAAGGTTTTGTTGAGAAACGGCTGGAAACGATAGCAAAAGTAATTGTGAGCTTTGGAGCCGAACGATTTGGGAAGACTGAAGAGAAAGTAGTGCCGAATAGAACCGAGAACGGAAGAGAAAATAGAGTAACAAAAAATATAAAGCAGAATTGAAATCTCTAACAAACAATACAAGAACGCAAAGCCCTGTGAAAGAGAACCTTTACGGGAACTGACTGCAATTCAATGTGTCACTTCATGTAAATTGACTTTTGCAGTCGCCAATCAGACGCAAGTCAGGAGAATTTGCCTGAAAGTGCGCTAGGAGAGGATCGAGCAAACACTGATCATCTCTGCTCGGGTCGGGGTGATGAAGGCAGTATGATCTTGAAAGACCCGAAACTTGCTAGTGATCTTTAAAGACATCACTGACGACATTCTTTAATGCCTCACTATGGTACATATGTTGAAACTCTATACTAAATATCCTGAATATCGACCAATATTTGTAATAACTTTGCCAAGGAATGGTATAAATATGAAAAACAAAACGTGGTTAAAAACAGATTTGTACATAAAAACATAAAAGTACAATAAGTTTTTTTATGAGTCGTTAATTTCTCCTAAAAGTCCGACTGTGAAGCGCACAGCTGTCTTTTTATAAAAACGGATAAATAAAAATGGTGTTTTATCTCGTTACTTATCTAGATAGGGCGAGGGATTTGACAATCTATAGATATATGACACTTTTTTATCTATATAAATAAAACAATAGACGTATATATGTGTATGTCTGAAAATATTTAACCGATAAACTTTTAAATCACTGGTCACATAATACTGAAATTAATGGGAAATCGTAATCATACACCAAGGCTGCTTAGAACGAGTAAAATCTTTGTATGACGTCAATTTGAAATACAAAATGTTCACTTCAACTTGCCGATATATTTCTATTTCTTAAGCGCATGCGCAAATTCATTCATAACTTGAAGTGCTATAATTTAAAATCATTTATCTATCTGTCGTTAGCTGTAGGGAACGTGGCTGTAGTGCTAAATGTTTTGGTGTCGATTCTAGCTGATGGCACCTAGGTCATTTTTTTAATCTTTGGAAATCAGTACGATATATTCGGCACAATACAATATACAACAGATAATTGGTTTTGTAATGATAAATACAAAATTTGCATAAATAAAAAATATATTTAAGCGTGTTTTACGACTTGGCAATGTCGAGAGACGCCCCCCCCCACTAGTTATGAATAAAAGACCTGTACGTCGCGTTTTTTTTTTTTTGTCGTTTTCTATTTTGCCGACAAAAGCAGCAGGAGTAGACGAAAAAACGCTACTCTACCCCAATAGAAAAAGACAAGGAATGAAAAACTACATATTTAACAATGCATAGTTATAAAAATGTCAAAACAAATAATTTCACCAATAATCTAATCAACAAGTAATAAATTGTGCATAGCTTAAAACTTTATTTTATTCAAACCGCTGTAGAAAATTAAATAACATTGTAACATTTCTCATGATCAAATTACCCGTGAAACTGCAGTAAGCTGTTAAAGTAAGAACAATTTATTATCGATTTATCTCTATCTGAAATACTATAACGCTTTATGTTTGTCCAAGCGGTTCCGATTTTTAGACGTTGATTTTGTTGGTATTGTTGTTTACAGAATGAAATAAAGTGAAGATTTGTTAGTAAAAGTGAAATTCTAATCGATTTCATCAATGACATATTCTATTCCGTCAATTAATTATTTCAGTAATACACAACTCCTGAAATGCACAGTTAATTTTAATTGGGTAAACAACAATTATGACTCATGGACTCGCCTTCTTTGTTAAATCGCAATGTACAAATAGTGTCTTAATTCAATGAGTAAGTCTTCAACATCATTTAAAACATTAACAATTTGATTAATATAAATATTAACATTTTTTTTCTTAAAATTAATAAACGTATATTACAAGATAAACCAAATGCTACATTTAGGGATGGTGATTAAGTTTTCCATTTGTAAAATGTTACATTATCATTAAATTATTAAGTTGAGGACAAAATATTTACCATCGTTCAGTTCTCGGTAAAATTGTATCAATATACACTTGTTCATTCTATTCGTAATATTAAGTGGACATGAAAGTTCTTGCGAAATTTTTAATTTTGATTTCAAATGATGTATTTTCAAAAGATCTTTCGTTATAATATCTAATTTATAAATCATTTTAAAGAGCGTTTTTTTTGCTCTATCTAATCGTTTAAAATACAATCATTTTAAAACAATTGTTTTCTATTCAGAACGTTGAATGCAGGATGAAAAATAACAACTTCGTACAATTTTCTTATTTCATTTCAAGCTAGGTCGACAAGTTGCTGAAACACCTCGCGATATCAATGAAGCGTTATGCACAGGAACCACTACAAAGTGCACAGCACAATAGTGGTTTGAGAGATTTCGTGGCGGCGACGACAGTCTTGAAGATGATGACTGCAGTAGACGACCATAGAATGTTGATAACGATCAATTAAGAGCCTTAGTCGAAGCCAGTCTATGCACAACTGTCCGGGAACTTGTTTCTGAATTAGATATACAACGATTTCCAATCACTTGAAAGAGATTGGAAAGACAAAATCTTGATAAATGGGTGCCTGACGAATTGAATGACAGCCATAAGAAACGCTGTTGTGAAGTGTCATCATCCCCTTTTTTACGCAACAAGAACGACTCGTTTTCCAACCAGGTTGAAACTTGCGATGAAAAGTGGGTTCTTTATGACAGCTGGTGACGCTCAGCTCAGTGGTAAAATGACGACAAAGCTCCACAACACTTTTCGAAGCCAGAGTTGTAATATGCTGACTGGTAATATGTAAATAGGCCTCAAGCATTAGTTTTTTAAACTTGCTAATGCAGGTAATTTTTTCATTCTTTTTTTTTCTTTTTCTTTTTTTTCTTTTTTCACCCTTTTTTCCTTTTTTCTTTTTGTGCTCGAACCGGTAATCGCTATTTAGATTTCTTTATATGGGTTTACTTACTTTTTATAATTTTTTTTTTATTCGCGCGGAGATTAACTATTATTATTAAACGTTTCATTTTTTTTTTTACATACAAATATGTCATAATGCAAAATACCATTGGAGTTTAAAACTATTTCTACGTACTTTAATCTATAATAACTATTACTGGATTTTTGTTTTTATTTTTTTACGCAAATACGTCACAAAGCTAAATAAATTGATTTTTATTATTACGTACCTTACATTTCGGGCTAACTTATTGCCAACCACACCCACACTCACAAAATGAGGTGGTTGGTGGTTGGGCTACAACAACAACCATACTTTATTTTTTTACGTGGAGGGGCGATACTACCACCGGGCAACGCCGATTAATGGGCCCTGCTAGTTAATAATATAGAAAGGATAAGATCTCGGCCACACGTCTTCAAGACAGCCCTGACAATGTCCTTAATGTATTTGTTCCAATTCATGTTGCTTGAGAATGTTAATCTAGAGAATTTGAATGAAGAGGTTACATCGACCGAAACTTTGTGAAAATAGCATACAACATAAGAACAGTAGTTCGAATAATCCAAATAATATACGGAAGCCACTCAGGGATAAGAGTTATTGTAAGTACAGTACGTTAGTTTAGAGATTTAATAAAGTGTCTACCCAAGGGGGCGGTTCATCAGGAATTTGTTTACGTTGGACTTGAAGACATCCAGGTTATAGTCAGGTGGGAAGCAGGCAGAAGGAACAGAGTTCCACAGGCGTGCAGTTCTAAGAAAGAAGCTTTGTTCATGGAATCTACGTTTTGATTTAGGCATAGATAAAGAGTGGGGAAAGTTTCTGACAGTGGATTCAGCTAGACGGGTGTTTTTCGTAAAAGATTGGTGAGGGGGGAACAGAGATTGGAGTTCAGACGAGCACCTGCCATGGAAATAACGATAAAACAAAGATAGGCTTGCAACGTCTCTTCTGTGGGAGGGAGGTTGCAGGGAAGAGAAAAGGGCATCCCCCACTAAGCCACGAAGTCTATTTTGTACTCTGTCAAGGCAGGATAGGCTGTTTTTCGCAGCTCCTGCCCAGATATGGCAGCAGTATTCCATCCTTGGACGTACTTGTCTTTTATATAGATAGAGAATTGCATCAGTAGTAAGATATCTTTTGGAGCGGTAGAAGGATCCCACCATCTTTTCAGCGACCTTGGCAACAGACTTGATGTACGTGTTCCATTTCAGATCAGGAGTAAAGGTCAAGCCCAGAAGCTTGTCAAAACATGGGGCTTCTCCTAGACGAGAGCCATCCATTTCAATTGATGTCAGATGGGAATCAGAGCGTTGATGATGTAAAGATAGGAGTTTGGTTTTAGATGCATTAAAGGTAACCAGCCACGACTTTCCCCACTGAACCACACGCTCGAGATCAGAAGAGAGAGAATCAGAGAGAGCTTTGTCATTTACAGCCTTTGATGTGTTGCCGTAGATGGTCATGTCATCAGCATAGATGTTAACGAATGATTTTAGTGTGTGTTTAGGGAGATCATTGATGTATATCAGGAAGAGAGTTGGGCCCAGGATGGACCCTTGAGGGATTCCAGTATTAATACTGCGGGCCTCTGATTTTAGTCCATCAAATACTACTCTTACGAGCCTATCAGTGAGAAATGATTTAATGATAGAGAGAACATTTCCAGTTATACCGAAGCTGGAAATCTTGTGAAGTAGGCCTTTATCCCATACCTTGTCGAAGGCTTTTGATATGTCAAGAGCAATTGCCCTAGAAAGGAAGCCTTTGTCAAGTGATTCACTAATCCTGTAAGATATAACCGTTAGCACATCTGCTGTAGATCTCGCGGGACGGAAATTAATCAGACTACTGTTCTCATTTGGAGGGTGATTTTCACAACGTTTCGATCGATGTAACCTCCGACTTTCTTCAGGTCTATCTTGTCGAACTCGGGAATGTTTCTGTCGAACTCGGGAATTTGGACGGAAATTCGAGCGGAACTCTATATTTACTTCACAGGAGCAGCATGCTCTTGTTCCGTTAGCTATGACTGGATAGAGATCCTAAGTAATTCGCAATTGTATTCGCAGTGGTTAGAATACTTGAAAAAATAAATAGTAAAACATGATATTCTCCTGAAGGTTGAAGGTTCAATTCTATGTGTGGGCGACCGAAAAATACAATTGCTGATTACTTAGGACGCCTATCCAGACATGGCTGACGAAACAAGAGTAGGCTACCCCGCTCGAAATTTCGTCCAAATTCCCGAGTTCGAAAGATACACCTGAAAAAGGTCAGAGATTACATCGACCGAAACGTTGTGAAAATCACACTCAAGATGAGAACAGTAGACCGATGAATCCAAATAATACGAATAACCCATCTTCATCTCAATTATTCAGAAATATTCCATAGTATTTTGAATTATTTTATGAAAAAATATGTCCGTTTTGTCTACACTGTTGCCGGGGGGCTGATTTAATATATACTACAAATAGCACGCATTACTTTTGATAACATCAAAATAAACAAATACTTTATGTAAAATGCGATGGTACACACGGTCGTACCATATAAATTGCTTTATCTCGTGTCGAGAACAAAAACACCATTACTTTCTGAATGTGGATGTACTGAAAGCCGAATTTAATTTATCTTCTATCTTGAAGAATTTATGAAATTCAAGAAACGCCGGGAGTGCAAACATCGTGGGTAATTTGCCGAGAGATACTCAGCTGGGGGTGAGGTTATTTCTTGCGTTGGGAAAGGAAAGCGCGGGAAAGATCGTTTCAAGTTACGTTGCTGGTTTCCAACACCAAAAATATATGTTAAACATTTCTGGCACTTTCAGTGAAATCATTACCATGATGGGTCTGTCCCCCACCCCCTTACACACACACATATGCAGAGCAACATATATTTTAAAAGATACGTGTTTTATCACTATACGACTCATAACCATGGATGAGTTTTGTGAGATTCGAAAGAGGATGAAAAATGAAGCTCTTCCACTGAGTCAATTTCTACTAGCACTATATGCATCTTTTTAATAGAGTTCATTTTATTTTTACATTGTTTGCCATATTTTGAAACGAAAAGCACTCCACCAAAAATGCTAGTTTTAAATAATTTTCTCTTCATCAATTTGATGCTTTCCGATGGAAGAAATACATAAACATATTTTAAAAGAAACGTTTCCACGCAAACATGTTTCATCGTTATACGACTCATCAGCGTGACTGAACCTTGCGAGGTAAGAAACAAGGATCTCAAAATACGAACACTAAAGACCAATTAATGTATGGCTTTTCATGGATGCCTTTTAACTATTCATTATGTTTGCAATACTTTTAAACAAAAAGCATTATATATATATATATATATATATATATATATATATATATATATATATATATATATATATATATATATAGTGTGTGTGTAGTTTAATATAATTCTCCAAGTTACAAATATCAAGTTTTCTCAGTTGATTATATATTACTTTTCAAAGGCTGGCCATTGCAATATTGTTTCGTATTGCAACTAACAAGTCTGCAAAATTATGTTATTGCTGCATATTTAGTCACGTACTAATCAGATGTTTACCTTAAACATCTTATAAAAACACCATTTTAGACAACTTATATCATTAAACTACATATATATATGCTCTGAAACTCAATAAAAAGGCATTCACTGAACTTGGATTTTTTTCTACATGTATAAAATTTATATAAAAAAAGATCTTTTTCATTGTAAAAAAAATTATTTATTGGAAAGATTGTTTTAACGATTGGTATATACAAACCTGGTACGTTTCAAGTAAATGATTAACCTATATATATATATATATATATATATATATATATATATATATATATATATATATATATATATATATATATATTACAATAAAAAAGATACGAGCATGAAAAGTAATATTGTTAAACTTAATATATTGCAGCATTAAGAAATTATTACATAATGTTAAATTGAATTTTTTTAAAAATATCCTCATGCTGCAATATTTTAAGTTATAAATTTATATTTTTTACTAGAATATTTTGTCCTTTTCTTTTCCAGTTTTAACAACTAGTCCTTTACTTTTCCATGTTTAAGCTTAACCCTAGTACTTTTCATGCTCGCATTTTCTATTGTAATCCATGATTTTCCAGGTTTCCAATAAATTCACTTGTTCTTTGTTTAATTTCAGTCATATTGTTTTCCCCAGAAACATAATATACACCTATGTAATAACAATGTACGGCACTAGACTGCTTTCAATAAAATCTCCCAATTATCTCCCTTTCATTCTTTCATGCTCGCTGTTTAACTTGTTACTTCTCTTTTCGCGAGAGCGGTGAATTGCTAGCAACAGTAGTCGCTGAAACGACGTGGTTGTTATGAAAACCAGTCATAAAAAAACGTCGCTCACCTGTACAAATTTTTACGATTTTGAACATCAGTATAATCATCATAACTTTTTGTTTTACTGAACGAAAATTGAATTTTTTTTTTTTTTTTTTTACAATATAGCTGAGAAGGTGATCTATAAACTGTAATAATTGTTTGAAATTTGGTCGAAAAAAGAGTGAGCGGTGAAGCTTTAAAGCAATTCTAAATGACTAAAACTGCCACTTAACCATATATTCAAACACTACTGTATATATATATATATATAAGATGCCGGTATAAGATAAATATAAATAGACTGATTTCATACGTGTGGGTTGAGTTTATTAGTCTCTCTTAGGACATTGCAACACATTTTCTTAGCAAATCCTAAAATCCAACTATTTTCTGAAGAATATACTTTGTCTCTGATGAGTTTTTGGTGGAATTCCGCTATTCAACAAAACACGTGTAAGACGTATTTCATAAAAAAAACATAAATAAAATCTCATGAGTAATTATTAAATACATCTTCTGGTTCTAAAATGCTGACTAACGATTTATGTATTTATATACACACATCTATACACACACGCACACACACACACACACACACACACACATATATATATATATATATATATATATATATATAGTAATTTATAAAATATATATGGTGATTAAGCTACACTGAATATTCTGCGTTTCATTCACTCTAGGATTCTTCAGGCTTATACGCGAATTTTGTGGTTGTCTGTCGTTTTTATATATGCACCTTCTATTGAGATTTTAGTTAGCCAATCAGCTTTCTAGTATCCACCGCGCCCTTCCTATCTTCCTAGCTCTACCTACGTATTGAGCACTTTTGAAGTAAATACTTAAATTTACGCATAAAGTTATACTTTCGTATATTAATTTTATGTGAGTAAATGAAGTAACGGATGCATTTAAGCTTTTTTATGCATATTTATCCCTGCATGATTTTATATGCTAACTAATTTACGGCAGCATATTTCTTAATTAAAAGTTTTTAATATTTTTATACTTATTATTATTTATTTATATATTACACCTATTTAATTTTTATAATAGTGAAACTCTATTTTATCCCCATTTTTTAACTGGGGGGGGGGAGAGATGTTTTCCGCAGGGAAGCTATGAACTTAACAGCTGTCCTATCTTTAAATCGTCGAACAGCTGCATGGTAAACAGCTGATGACCCCGTTTTCTAATTAATATCATGAGTTAAGTTTGTTTTTTTGTTTTTTCACTTTTGTGCTGTGAATTTTCTAGCGGTATATCGAGAAAGTAAAAAGCTCATCAAGATGAAGCTTAGGTATATTAAAATAAAATATCAACAATATTTACTGGTGCATATAAATTCATCAATTCAACGAGGAAGATACATCCTAAGTATAAAGAGTGTTAATAACCTCTTCTATCGATGTATCTTCCTTATAAATTTATATGCATCAGAATATATCTTTGTATTGTCGATATTTTTCCTCACACACACATACGAGGTGCGTCCAATAAGTTTCCTGGCTGTTTTCGTATGGGCACTTTTATTGATAATACACACATGAAACTCTAGTCTCCTTCGAAGTAATCTCCCCCGGATCCAATACACTTGAACCGTGCCAACAACTTCTGGGAGGACTCATGCAAGTACCCTTGTGTGAGCGTGTCAAGAATCCTTGTCACAGCTTCTTTCATGTTCCCATAACAACAGCACCTAAGGTTTTCCTTGAGCTTAGGGAGAAAGACTTAGACTATAGGGAGGGTGAGGAACTTTCCTGGGGCCCATCTTAGTCATAACAACGTCTTTCTTTCTGATTTTCTCTGAGCAATCTTGGAACAAACTTTACACAAATCTTCCGCATCTTCAGTTGCTCGCAAATAATTGTGTACAGTTCCCACACTGATATCAAACTGTGCACTTATTGTCTCTATAGACACACGACGATCTTTATACATGAAAATCTTTATTTGGCCAATCAATTCTGGTGTTTTGACTTCCTAACTCCTCCCACACCACTCATCATCCCTCACAGATTCTCTGCTTTCCTTAAATGTGTTATGTCACTAAAAAAGACTGATGCTCAATTGATGCAAAATGGTCCAAAAGCAGTCTGACGTATCTCATACGTTGCTGTAGTATTTTGTCAAGTTTTAAACAGAATTTTATTGCATAACGTTCTTCTAAAGAGCCGTCCCGTCCAGATTGCATTTTTGAAATTCAATAGATATCGAGTGTATTCAAATTCCTGCTGTAGTTGTTATTTTGAATCTGAAATCATAAAAGTAGCTTAGTCATCTCATAAGATGTATAACAAGAACATACTGACTTTTCAAGACAATTTTAAATGCCTGTACAAAAAAGTCTGGTAACTTATTGGATATATATATATATATATATATATATATATATATATATATATATATATATATATTAGTCATCCACATACAGTACTGTTTCGCTGTTTCACAGCTCATCAGTACGGCTAGATAGGCAACTGCCTCAAGCCAGGATCGACACCTGACCGCCCAAATAACAGTCAAGGCTTCTGACTATTGCGCTATACGGTTGCTGCTGTGTGGGTAATGGATTAACGATGTTTTGACAACGTCCAAATGCCTCCGCTCGATTTGTTTACCCAAAGAACGTCGCTTAATATATATATGTGTGTGTGTGTGTGTGTGTGTGTGTGTGTGTGTGTGTGTGTGTGTGTGTGTGTGTGTGTGTGTGTGTGTGAAATATTATTAATTTCAATGTATACCGTTTTCGTTCAAACGGGTTGATACAATTAGGATAAAAAGTGAATCTCCATCATTTCGAGTAAAGCTCAGTGGATCTCTTTTATAGTCGCAGAGCATATATAGCACAAGATTTTGTTGAAATTAACAGACTTACATTTTTTCTCTTATATAACTCTTGTTTATATTTCACCTTGGATCTCTTCATTACAGCCGTTTCGTTAATGGGATAACAATTCTATGATTTTATTTTTTTCATAGAAATTTTCCTCTCGTCAACTTGTCAGATGTGATTTCCATCCGATGTTATATATATATATACTAGCAAAAGTACCCGTCGTTGAATTAATTCATTGATATATATATATGTGTGTGTGTGTGTGTGTGTGTGTGTGTGTGTGTGTGTGTGTGTGTGTGTGTGTGTGTGTGTGTGTGTGTGGCCATGTTATATATCATTTTAAAGCCTGTTATTCGTTACCATTCACAATCACTTCATTCATTTTTGCAGGCCTTTCGACAACATGGACAAAATTCAAATCAGCACGATTTTCTTGTTCCAGTTAAAACTTGGCCGAAAAGCTCGTGATATCAGTGATGCGTTTGGTCCAGGAACCAATAACGAACGCGTTGCACAATGATAGTTCAAGAAATTTTGCAATGCTGACGAGAGCCTCGAAGATGAAGACGGTCGCGGCCGGCTGACTGCGGTTGATAACAAATATTTGAAAGCCTTAATTGAAGCTGATCCTCACAAAACAACACGAGAAGTTGGCGTTGAACTTGAGGTTGACCACTTAACAGTCGTTCGCCATTTAAAGTGGATAGAGAAGTCATAAAAGTTGAATAAATGAGTGCCGCATGAATTGAACGATGATAAAAAAAATCGTCGTTTTGAGGTGTCTTCTACGCTCTTTCTGTGCAAAAAAAAAAACGACTCATTTCTCGATCGTATGATGAGAAGAGGATCCTCTACCACAATCGGTTGGATGCCCGAGAAGCTCCACAACACTTCCCGAAACTGAAATTGTACCATAAAAGGTTATGGTGAGTGTTTGGTGGACTGCGGCCGGTCTTATCCATCAAAGCTTCTTGATTCCGGGTAAAACGATTACGGGTTAGGGTTAGGGTTAGGGTTCGGGTTAGGGTTCAAAGGTAAGCAATGGTCAAGATTTCTGATTCCTGTTTTTTTTTACCTTGAGTACGTGCTATAATGGAGAAAAAGGTGGCTGATTAAATTCAATGCATCTAAAACCAAGCTTCTCTCTTTCAATCACCAACGCTCTGATCCCAATTGAAATGAATGGCTCTAGTTTTGAGAAAGGACGATGTTTTGACAAGCTTCTAGAACTGACCTTCACTCTC
>NC_136503.1:20766987-20819487 GCF_053919585.1 Euprymna scolopes | reverse complement strand
AGGGATTGCTAGATAAACAGAGAGAGAGGTGGAGTGTTAGAAACAGAGAGGGATGAAACAGAAGAAAGGAGAGAGATAGAGGGAGTTAGAGAGAGAAAGGGGCTCAAAGAGAGATGGAGAGGGTGATATAGAGAGAAAGAGATTGAGAGAGGGAAAGGAAGAGATGGATAGAGAGAGATATTGAGAGAGGGGGAGAGAAACAGAAGGTGAACTACACTTCACCGTTTTTTTCCTCGTTCAGTAGAGAAGAAATCTTTCGAGACTGAGGCAATTTTAATGTTTTGTTATTATCCAGAGTACCCCTTTTTGGGGGGGGGGCTAGATTTTCCTCGCATTAGAAACCGACCGGGTTATCTACTTTCACTTAACAAATTAATAAAAGAAAAACATATTGTAAAATTTGAATTTAACAGGAAAATACTATTTTAAAAAATAGCACGGTAACATAAGTGCATAAGTGCCACTTTAGGTACTCCTTGGGCGTTGAGTTCCATGGCGACCAGCATAATTATTTAATGGTCGCTCCCTTAGCCCCCCCCCCTCCCAGTCAAGGTTAATGCATGCGCATGTAACATTTTTTTTTATTTACTGACGTTGGCTTAGTAACTAAACGATTTATTGATAATTTCGTAACCCTTAAACGCATGCCGGAAGATTTAAATTGGTTCATTATTGTTGTAATGAAAAAAAAAGTTTCATTCAACCCAAAACCAAAAACACATATTAATGATAAATGATTTATTATTCTATTCATTGAAATTTACTAATTTTTAAATTAAAAATTAAAAAAAAAAGTTAATAAAAAAATAGTTGCTTATATGCGCATAAACAACTTGTTTTTTTTTTTAGATTAGGTCCACCTTATAATCACCCCCCTCCCCAACCCCCTCATATTAAGAACAGCTTCCGGAATAAACACCACTTTTGGAGGGGGGGGCTATTTGCAAAATTTAACTGATATTTGTTGTCAGCATACCCACCCGAAAATACTATTAAAAAAAAAAGGAGGGGTTCAGTGCCCGTGGCAGAGAAGTAGATTTATTTATCAATAAAAGTTGTGGAGAAGTAAATTTATTTATCAATACAAGTCGTCATTTAAAAAAAAAAATTGTGGAAGTGGACCTAAATGTTTTGTTTTCGCACTATTCAACAATTTGTTCATCTGCGCATGTAAATTAAAAAATATTTGTAAAAGTGAGAAGTTATTAGTAAATGATTTAGTTTTTTTTTTTAATTTATTTTTTTTTTTTTTTACATTAGATCCACCTCCACAAATGTTAAGAACGGCTTTCAGAATAAACACCCCCAACCTCTCCATGTTAACAACGGATTTCGGAATAAACACCATTGGGGAGGGATATTTAAAAAAAAAAGTCGATAAAAGTCGTCATTTAAAAAGAAATTTAAAATCAAATGTTTGTAAAAAGTGAGAAATTATTAATAAATGTTTAGTAACATTTTTCGGTGCTAATGCAGAGAGTGATCTGCGCTATTTTTTAAATCGTGTTTTTTTTTAATCAATTGAAAGGTTAAAGTACAGAATAGGTACAAAACACCCTCCCCCATGTTAAGAATGGCTTTTTAAATAATAACGTTATTATTTCAGCATGGATCACTGTCTGCATGAGTACCCATTTTTCTTTTAATATTCATAAAAAGTAAAACTTTTTTCAAAATAAATAAATAAATAAATAAATGTTTGTAAATGTGACAGATAATCGTTTAGTTACGGAACGTCAGTAAATAAAATATGTTACGCGCGGGGTGAGGTGGGAGACTAAGGGAGCGACTATTATTTTTTTTCTACTGGTCGCCATGGAACTCAACGCCCAAGGAGTACCAAAATTTAATTTTTTTGTCAAATAAATAAATTTCAAGCAATTTTTGCAATAAATAATAGATAGCAACTTCGTTAATTTTACGACTCGCCCCAGCATATTATAAACACCCTAACTTCCCCATGTTAAGAACGGTTTTCGAGGTTTATGGACGGGCGTTTTTTTTTTGTTGTTTTTTTTTAACATGGGGGTTAGAGTGTTTATAATACGTTGAGGCATGTCGTAAAAATAAAACAGTTTAGAAAAAGTTAAAACAAACTTTTTTATGTAAACAATGCCGTGAAAATAAACTAAACAATTAAAACGTAATGTTTCATGAGTGAAGCCGAAGCCTTAACATAAATAAAATTTAAAAAACATAAGTACATAAATGAATTTAAAGTTTTAAAATATGGGATTATTATTATTTTTGTGTGTGTGTGTGTGTGTGTGTGTGTGTGTGTGTGTGTGTGTGTGTGTGTGTGCTAATGCAGAGAGTGATCCGCGCTATTTTTTTAAAATCGTTTTCCACGTTTAAAGTTTTATATGTTTTTATTCAATTGTAAGGTTAAAGTACAGAATAGGTACAAAACACCCTCCCTTCCTCATGTTAAGAATGGCTTTTTAAATAATAACATTATTATTTCAGCACGGATCACTCTCTGCATGAGTAAATTTTTTTGTTGTTTTTTTTTTTACTTATCGAGCTAACAGAAAATGAAATCTTTCGTCAATTCGTGGCTGTGAAATGAATCGAACCGGAAGTTCAGTTTTATCAACAGAACAGATTCGCAGTAAAAAAAAATATATTTATTTTATTTAATATTTTAATTTTAATAAATCGCGAGGTAAATTTATTTCAATAACATAAAAACATACCTCGACTCTAAAGATGGGTTCTCTGAAAATTTCAAATAAATTGGTAACTTAGAAATAGGGTTTTATTTGTTTAGAACGAACCAACTTAACATTTATATATATATATATATATATATATATATATATATATATATATATATATATATATATATATATACTAGCAAAAGTACCCGTCGTTGACTGGGTTCAAAAACAGCCTACAGAAAATGGACTCTATGGTAGGTTATTAAAAGGAACGGTTGTAAAGAGATAGCTTCGAAATTCGGGGTATCAAAACGAAAGCAATATATCATGAAAGTAAAAATAAAATAATAATTTATATACCATACCTGTTCACACTGAAACACTTATCACTATTCTGTGGATCTATATTAAAAAAACTTGTTAAACTTTGTGACATATTTCTATTCTATCGAGGCCAGGCGCGAACGCAGACCCCACAATTTCATTTATTTATATGTAACAGGAGAACTTGCCAGTATTTGCTGGTTTTGTGCAACTTTTCAGCATCGTGTCAAACCGCTTGTAAATGTACATACCAGTGCATACACACACACACACACACACACACACACACACACACACACATATATATATATATATATATATATATATATGCATATATATAAGGTACTTTGTCTGTTTGTCTGTGTGTGTCGGTGAGTTCGCTCCCTATGGACTCCAAAACGGCTGATCCAATTTTTATGATATTTCACGACGGTACCTTATGTGACTGACAAAAACAGGCGATTTTGACCAAAGTTAACGTCTTACACAGCCTAACATCACGAGTGAAAAGCTTTTTACCACACAAACCGAAAGGTCCAACACATAAAATAAAAATTAGGTTCTTTGATATGACAGACACTTGTTCGAGATGAATGTTTCTGTTTAGAGCACAACTGCGCCATGATACTTGAACTTTTCATTTTAAACTTTCATAGAAGCCATTATATATTATTTTTTTTTATAAAATCCAAAGTAGGCTTTCTATTGTGTAACGTAGACTACAATACAATGTGGACTGAATTACTATGGGAAGGCATCCACCGCGATGGGCCCCAACTAGAGTAGGCAATCAACTGATTTCATTCAAAAATATGCGATTTCACCGATTTCACCGATTTTGATGGAAATAAAATATGGAAGTCTTTCCGCTCGTAAATTTTACATAAATTAAACACAAAATATCCACAAACGTGTTGATTAATAATGATTCTAGTCGTCGAGACTGATTCTTCCCATAACGTTATTTCCCTTGCTAAATAGTATGCACATATATATATACATACATATATATACATATATATATATATATATATATATATATATATATATATATATATATATATATATGTATGTATGTATATATATATATATATATGTATATATATATATATATATGATGATTGTTACTTCTTGACAGAACTTGTCATCTTTTTAAGTTGATGTCGGACATAGTTCTTCCGCCCAGCTACACTCTTGCATAATCGTTCACAGATGTGACAGGGGAATTTGCCAGTATTTGCTGACTATTTATTTTATGCACCTTTGGATGTTGTGTCAAACCGCTTGCAGATGTACATATCAGTCCATATATATATATATATATATATATATATATATATATATATATATATATATACTAGCAGGACCCGTTAACCGGCGTTGCCCGGTGGGAGCCTTCTCCCTCCTTGCAAAAAAATAAACTACAGTTGTTGTTGTTGTTGGTGGTGGTGGTGGTGGTGGTGGCGGCGGTGGTGGCGGCGGTGGTGGCGCCGTCCCTGAACAATTGCAGAATTGCTGTGGCCGAAATGAAATAATTTGGCTTTTATTGACGATTAGTGCTTATTTGGGGCGATAACATACAGACACTGTTTGAATTTTTAAAAAAAAGTAATTAAGGGAATGCATAAATCAGTATTGATTAATATATTAGGTTGTTGCATAAGTTCCAACCGTTTTTATTTTTAAGAAAATCAAAGAATCTTAACAGCAAAAGTAAGTTCGTGTTGGGCCCAATCTCCAAGTTTCTTTGTGGATCCCATCGACTTAAGGTGGCGTGAAATTGTCGCAAAATCACACTTTTACCCAATTCTCTACAAGTCTAATGGCTATCTTCCTTAAAAAAAAAAACCCTGAGTTGGTCTTCGTCTAACTTGATTGGTCTTCCGGAACGAGAAGCGTCATTAAGGTAAAAAAATTACCGTGCTTGAATATCGTAAAGCAATCTCGAACAGTTCTCTCAACTCTAGCGGTTTCTCCATATACGGAACAAATATCCTTCACTTGCTTTTTAACCTCGATTAAAGGCGAAAAGAAGGATGTGTAGAAAATGTGATGTTTTTTTATCTACTTGACAATTAACTTGACGGTTCTAAAAAACGAGAAAAAATCGTGTGAGTAAAAAATGATGAGATGATGATGTTGTAGAACAGAATACGTGCTTTCTAATAATATATATATATAATACTTGGCCAAATATCAAAACATGTTTTAGAACAAATTTTTTTTTCTGAAATGGCGGGAATTTATGCAACAACTTGATAATTACGAAAAATGGTCCATTAGAATAATAATGGAAAGTAAAAACAGACGTTTTGGAAGTTAAGGATTCTCACCGTATATGAACTGTTTCGAGTGATCAAAATCAGTGGTAGCAGTTCTAGCTATTTCTGTTTGTTGTTCGAGTCTTCCTCTTCTTTTCAACTAGTCCACCAATAGTATTAAATTAAATTCCAGTTTTATTTTGTCTTTTTTAACGTGTAAAAACAAAACAATTACGATTTTTTTCACTTCACTTCAATTAAGGACGGCGAAGAGATCCCAAACTCCCAATGTTAAGAACGGCTTTCGGAATAGACACCACCAACATCTCCACCTTAAAAACGGCGTTCGGAATAGACGCCCTCCTAAAATCCCCATGGAAAGTAGATTTGTTTATCACGCGTGCATAGAAACATGGCAGACAGTGAATTACAGGCATAATATAGGTCTTTAATTCTCTATAAGTACTTGTCTCCGCTTGAATAAGATTTTCTTTATCAGCGTAGTCGAAAACTGAAAAAGTTCGTCATTCTAAAGAAAATGTGGAGGTGGACTTAATGTACAAATTTACCCCCCACCACCACCACCACAACCACATCCAAAAAAAGTTAACGTGTGCGCAATCTCGAGAATCAGTCCGGAAAAGAAAATTAAATAAAATACTACACAGTATTCAAAATTGCTGAAAACACAAGTATATAACAAATAATTGTTTCCCAATGTAAAGAAATTTATGTTAAAACTGTAACGTATGTAATCGGTGTAAAAAAAAAATCGGTAATTGTGCATAAAACAAAACTGTAACTTTCAAAGACGCCGGGCAGGTCTGTCAATTGATGTATGGAAGCAGAAAATGGATACAATTCCTACGCTCTTCTTTAAAACTGCTTATTTGGCTAAGATATTGAGATATATTTTGTTAATGTATTTTTATAAAATTATTTACGTTTCATTTTTTGTGTGTTTCAACTATAGTTATGTTGTTTAAAATGTACTTTATTTAAATATACTTTATTTAAATATACTTTATTTAAATGTACTTTATTTAAACCTGCGCAATATAATACAATCGTTGCCGATTTAAAAATAAATGTTTCGGTAATATAATTTACTGGATTCGTACTTACTATGTTGTTTGAATTGAATGTATTTATAACATATGTTAAACTATTTCCTGTTGCTAATTCGCTAAAACTGTAATAAAAAGTTTGACACATTCATTGTTTTCTTTTAATGTTTCTGTAAATAAATATATTTTAAAATATCTAAACAGTTTGACAAAATATATAGCAGATTAACATAGTTATTTGAAAACACGTATTTTTATCTATTTTTATTATAAGGAGATGAAAAACTAAACATAAAATATAACTATAGAAATTGGTGAACAGTTTTAAAATGTGAATATTTCGCGTATGTTAAAAAGAGATATAGCTCAGAGGTAGAGCATTCGACTACAGGTCGAATGTTCCTCCGTTCAAGCTTGGGAGTACCTCACCATTTTCTTTTAATTTTATCTTATTAATGACGTCAATTAACGATAAAAAAAGGTATCATTAAAAATCGCCGCAAATCAAATTTTCGTTAGCCTATTTTAAAATTAAACAGATGTGACTTTTCCGGTGCATTTATCGTCAAGCCCAAATATCAGATGACGTGATATTGTAAACAAACACAGACGAAATTTGATGAACGACATTATCATTATTGTTTTCTAGTATTTTTATTTTGTTAATTTTTTGGCGAATAATTCCACGAGGCAAATTATATATAATACTCCTTAGAGGATTTATTCTATAATAATATATAGAATCTGCATAAATTAAAATACATGTTTAAACGTATTGTACGACCGAACAATGCCGAGTGTCCTTCTAGTATATATATATATATATATATATATATATATATATATATATATATATATATATTCTGTATTCTTTGTCTTGCATACGATAAAATTTCTATATTTGAAATTTAATTTTTTCAAATCACAAATTTTAAATTCCTAAATTATGATATATATATATATATATATATATATATATATATATATATATATATATATATATATATATATCATAATTTAGGAATTTAAAATTTGTGATTTGAAAAAGTTAAATTTCAAATATAGAAATTTTATCGTATGCAAGACAAAGAATACAGTATAGTAAAATATATTTCCTTACCCCATTAGTTTTCTATGTTTATACATGTCTCCGTATGAAAAATATTAGAAAAATACTATAAAAGGTTTGCACCTAATTTGCTAAAGGTAATAAACATAGAAAATTAAATTAAATGTTTTTAAAGTTTTTAAATCATTAAAGCTACATAGAATGATCATTTTAAATCATTTTATATTATTAAATATTACATCCAATATTAATATTTATATATTAAATGTATATCTTAAATATTAAAATATTAATGTTTATATATTAATATTAATATTAAATATTACATCAAATAATATTTTGTAAGACCGATAATCATTGGATTTGCACACCAATAGGTTTATTGTATTCTATTATTCTGAATAATTATATATATATATATATATATATATATATATATATATATATATATATATATATATATATATATATATTGTAATTAAGCTATGCACAGATTCTCGTGTTTTATCTTCGTAGGTAATCGTCCGACTACTTAGCTTAATTCCCATAAGTATATTTTCATAACTTGCTATTTATGTTTATTCACGTTTTGCGTAGTGTTGAAATAAATACCAGAACTTGCCCCCATACTTACAAAACTGTTTAAGCGTTGCTTAAGGAGAAGTGCTTTCCAACACCCTGGAAAACCTCATCAGTATGCCCTGTATTTAAGAATTTAGGTGGTAAGTCATCTCCTTCTCAGTACAGACCAATAAGTCTCCTCTGTGTCATGAGTAAGTTGCTGGAATCCATATTAAATAAAGAAGTAATCAACCACCTCAGCAGAAATAACCTTCTTAGTGACATGCAATATGAGTTCCGCTCCGTAAGATCTACAGCAGATGTCCTAACGGTTAAATCTCATAGGATTAGTGAATCTCTTGAGAAAGGCTTCCTTTCCAGGGCAATTGCTCTTGACATATCAAAGGCCTTCGATAAGGTATGGTATAAGGGCCTACTTCACAAGATTTCCAGCTACGGTATCACTGGAAATGTTTTCTCAATCATTAAATCATTTCTCTCCGATAGATTCATAAGAGTGGTGGTTGATGGGCAGAAATCAGAGGCCCACAGTATTAATGCTGGAGTCCCTTAGGGGTCCATCCTGGACCCAACTATCTTCCTGATCTACATCAATGATCTCCCAAAACACATACTTAAATCATTCGTTGACATCTATGCTGATGACGTGACCATCTATGGCAACACATCAAAGGCCGTAAATGACAAAGTTCTCTCTGATTCTCTCTCCTCTGATCTTGAGCGTGTGGTACAGTGGGGGACAAGGTGGCTGGTCACTTTTAATGCATCTAAAACCAAGTTCTGATCCTCATCTGGCATCAATTGAAATGGATGGCTCTCGTCTTGGGGAGGCTCCATGTTTTGACAAGCTTCTGGGTGTGACCTTTACTCCTGATCTGAAATGGAACACGTACATCAGGTCTGTTGCCAAGGACGCTGGGAAAATGGTGGGACCCTTCTACCGCTCCAGAGGATATCTCACTAATGATGCAATTCTCTATCTGTATAAAAGCCAAGCACGTCTAAGGATGGAGTACTGCTGCCACATCTTGGCAGGAGCTGCTAAAAACAGCCTATCCTGCTTTGACAGAGTACAAAATAGACTTCGTAGCTTAGTGGAGGATGCCCTTTTCTTTTCCCTGCAACCTCTCTCCCACAGAAGGGACACTGCAAGCCTGTCTTTGTTTTATCGTTATTTCCATGGCAAGTGCTCGTCTGAGCTCCAATCTCTCGTCCCCCCCCTCGCCAATCTTTCACGATAAATACCCGTCCAGCTGAAACCACTGTCAATAATTTTCTCCACTCTTTATCTGTGCCTAAATCCAAACGAAAATTCCATGAACAAAGCTCCTTTCTCAGAAGTGCACGACTGTGGAACTCTCTTCGTTTGCCTGTTTCCCACCTGATTACAACTTGGATGTCTTCAAGTCCAACATAAACAAACTCCTGACAAACTGCCCCCTTAAGACACTCTATCAAAACCCCCAATACTAATGATTACTACAATACTATCTCATTGATTACTGTACACGCAATAATCCTTATTCCTGAGTGGCCTCCGGGCTTTGATAAGTGGTGACCTCCATGTAAAAAAAAACAAAATATGGAAAATCGTTACACAAAATATTATATCTCCTTAGAAAATTTTATATCGATGCAATAATGCACATATATATATATATATATATATATATATATATAGAGAGAGAGAGAGAGAGAGAGAGAGAGAGAGAGAGTTTAAAGTTCCTTTCTGCTAAACATATTGATTCTTGTACACTAACACAACGAGACAACCAAACAAACATGGCGACGTTTGCTTGGTCTTTGTTTGTGTCAGCAACTCATCAGAAATAATGCCAATTCCTGAACAGAAGTTCCATTGTTAAATTCCTCAATAACAATTTTTTATGAATCAAATGATCATGCTTACTGTGTGACCCTGACAAATAATGCATTTGACCTTTGTTTTTTACGGAAAACGGACCTATTTCTTATATATATATATATATATATATATATATATATATATATATATATATATATATATATATATATACATATATATATATTTATATATATATATATATATATAGAGAGAGAGAGAGAGAGAAATAGAGATAGATAGATAGATAGATAGATAGATAGATGTGTGCGTATGTGTAGATATATACATATTATATTTGCTTATATATAAGATTATATATATAGTCATCCACATACAGTAGTGTTTCGCTGTTTCACAGCTCATCAGTGCGGTTATATCTATATATGTACACACATACACAGAAAGATTCAATGAAATTGCCTATTTTTAACCAAATTTGTTGATTTCCTGCTCTAGTTACCCCCCCCCCGCAGTGTATAAGGGAATACGATTCATATGCTTCTCCAGAATGACTTAATCTACAATCGTAGTCTACATTGCACTGTAGAGAATCTACTATTTATTTTATCATATTATTTGTAAATAATGGCTTCGCCTAAAGTTTAAAATTCAAAAGTCAAGTATCATGGCTCAGTTGTGCTCTAAACAGGAACATTAACTTCGAACGTGCCGTTGCCTTATCAAAAAGTCAACTGTTTATTTTATGAAATTATCACTTGAATTAAAGTTAAAATACAAAAGTCAATTATCATGGTTCAATTGTGCTCTAAAAAGAAAATTCATTTCGAACGCGCTTTTATTCAGATTTATTCACTTATCGACTTTCTGTAATTATCGGTCGCATTCCGATACAAAACCTATGTAAGAACACACCAAACACATCAAGTACGTTCATGTAAAAAAATTTAAGAAATATATATATATACATATATATATATATATATATATATATATATATATATATATATATATATACTTCATTTAATCACATAAATTAATATACGAAATATAATTTTATGCGTAAATTTGCAGTATTTACTTCAACAGTACTCAATACATACGTTAAGCTAGGTAGTACGTTATAAAAAATATATATAGCAATTAAGCCACACAGAATCACAGAATATTCCGCGTTTCATTCTCGTGAGAATTCGTCAGGCTTGTGCGGAAAGTTATGGTTACCGCGCGTTTTTATATACGCACATACTATTGAATCTTTAGTTAGCAAATCAGCGCGGTGGAAACTAGGAAGTTGATTGGCTAACTTAAAATACAATAGCATGTGCGTATATAAAAACGCGCGGTAACCACAAATTCTTCACATAATCCTGACGAATTCTCACTGGAATGAAACGCGGAATATTCTGTGCAACTTCATTGCCATATATGTTTTTATAACTTACTATATATATATATATATATATATATATATATATATATATATATATTTATATATATATATATATATATATATATAAATTTTTATTTGCCTTATGTTTTTAACGAAACCCTATTTTTAATGAAAAATATCAAGAAAGAAGATTGCAGTGGACAAAAATCATACAATTTGGTTTCAGTTAAGTGCTTTTTACAGACGAATCAGGGATTACCCTCAATCGGCCTGATGGAATGGCTCCAGAATGGGTTTGCAAGCAGCATGACTGAAAAAAAACAAGGCAGTGGTAAGATTATAATATGAACTGAAATTATTGGTAGTGGGCTCATGGGACACTTTAAGTGAAAGACTCGGTTAAAATGAATTCCAAATAAATTCCGAAAATTACTGTGGTTTTCTAAAGCAATATTTCTTTGAATTGCTTGATAACCAGTCTTTAGCCAAGCGTAGATCTATGATCTTCATGCAAGACAACACACCACGTTATGTATAAAAGTTTACTAAATCCTGGTTGAAAGAGAATGGATTGTTGAGAATTCTTTTATGGACTGGCCTTTAAATAGCTGTAACTCGAATCCCATTAAGAACCTGTGGAGCATCCTCAAGAGAAATATTTATTCTAATGGAAGGCAATTCAACAGCAAATGTGACCTCTGGGAGTTAGTCAAAGTTGCTGCAAACAACTTACCAACCGTTAAAAATTGCAAATCTAACACCAGATGTTGCCAATAGGCCGCTAATAGAATAGAATAGAATAGAAAGGAGCATTTTAGGAGTTTTTTTTTTTAATTCTTTTTAAATATATCTTTTATTCTTAAAATAAAATGTTTCATATTTTTCCTGCAAGAAATTGACAATTTTTTTTATGAAATCGTTTCATATGTTTCTACATTAGTTTTACAAAATATAATAATGTAAATGTATCAAAATAAATACTTGCTGACAGTCAAATAAGTCTATTTTATAATCTTAGTAATTTATATTTCAAACAAAAAAATAATCATTCTATATTTAAGTTAATAATAGTGAATAGAATCTAAACAACATTATAAGATATTTACATTAAAGACGCAATTCTTCATACCAATTCATAACTTACATATAATAGTTAGATGCAGTTTATATATATATATATATATATATATATATATATATATATATATATATATATATATATATATATGCGCTGCATTATTTCATGCAGCGTATCTTGGCCAAAAATAGCCTGGCAGTGCCCATCCCTCTCCAGGTTCCTTGCACATCACAGTACCTGGTATTACCAAATGGTCACTCATTTTAGTATTGGCCAGGCTCAACGTCGCTTAACCTTGGTGATCTAATGGATACTGGTGTGTCAACGTGATTATGCCACACACACACACACACACACACACACATATATATATATATATATATATATATATATATATATATATATATATATATATATATATATATATATAAACAGAGATGAAGACAGACAGAGAGACAGATACAGAGAGACAGAGAGACAGAGACAGAGAGACAGAGAGAGAGACAGACAGAAACATAGATCGACATAGATAGATTTTTATTTATATACGTATATATATATGCGTATATACATATACATATGTGTACACACATTCATATACATATATGTATGCACACACACACACACACACAAACACACACACACACACACACACACACACACACATATATATATATATATATATATATAGGGAGAGAGAGAGAGAGAAACCTCTTATCAAGGCCCAGAGGCCACTCTAGGATAAAGGTTAATGATTACCATGATGATCGGTTATGGTGGAAACTGAATGAGTTAATTTATTTTAGAAGACGGCTTATCAAGACTTTGTTTAGATTGGAGGTGATAACAACTATGTTATTGTCAGCAGCTTCATGGTATTGTGTCACAGGTGAACAGTTCTCGGAAGAATCTCTGCTCATGGAATCTTCGTTTAGTTTTATGCATAAATAGAGCAAGGGAAATCGCTGATAGGGGTTGTTGCTAGTTGGGCGTTTGTAGGGAATTCCTTATAGGTGGAACCATAGAGTGAAGCTCAGTCGAGCACCTGGCATGTAAATAGCGACAGAGAAGGGATTAACTCGCAACGTATCTTCTATGAGAAAGAGGAAGCAGGAGGGAGAAAAGAACATCGCCCATTAGATATCGAAAATTAGATAGCTCCTCAAATGTGTCAACTGTATTCCATCTCAGGGGTATTAAGCTCTCATGCATGTAAAAGACTACATCGGTAGTAAAATACCTTCTGGACCAGTAGAATGCTCCAACCATTTTTCTGGCAATTTTGGCAACAGATTTGACGTGTGTGTTCCATTTCAGATCGAGAGTGAAGGTCAGTTCTAGAAGCTTGTCAAAACATTGTAATTCTTCAAGACTAGAGCCATTCATTTCAATTGGGATCAGATGGGGATCAGAGCGTTGGTGATTGAAAAAGAGAAGCTTGGTTTTAAATGCATTAAATTTAATCAGCCACCTTTTTCTCCATTACAGCACGTACTCAAGATCAAAAGAAACAGGAATCAGAAATCTTGACCATTGCTTACCTTTGAAAAGTCGTTATAGCTAGTAGTGTCGTCTGTATGAATGTCTACGAATGGACGAAGAATAAGATTTAAGATATCATTGATAAATTACAGGAAGAGAGTTCGGCGCACGATGGAGCCCCGAGGGACGCCAGTGTTGATACTATAACTTCTGCTGACTTCTGCTCACTGATGACTACTTGTATAAACCTTTCTAAGATAAAAGATTTAATAGCTGAGAGAACATTTATATTAGGTTGGTGCAAAAATAATGTCGTTTATTTTATGTTCAACTTCAAAAGATCATAACTCCTTTCATAATAAACTTTATTAATCAAAATAAGAACCATTAGAATCGACACGTTGTTGCCAACGAGAAACAAGTTTATTTATTCCATTAGCATAGAAATCCAGAGTTCCGGAAGTGATAAAGTCATTGAGGGCCGATTCGGAATCATCTCTTTTGAAGTATTTTTCGCACAGGAAGTTGTCGAGATGCTTAAAAAAGTGATAATCGGCGGGTGAGAGGTCCGGTGAATATGGCGGATGAGGCAGAGTCTCGTAACCCAATTCGTTTAGCTTCTGCAGAGTCAGTTGAACAACATGCGGGCGAGCGTTGTCATGGAGAAGAATTGGTCCCTTCATATTGACAAATCTCGGGCACATACGTTGGAACTTCTGATGCATTTCGTCAATTTGTCGGCAGTACTTCTCTGTCGTAATCGTTTCACCCGGAATCAAGAAGCTATGATGGATAAGATTAGCTACAGACCACCTAACATCACCATAACCTTTTTTTGTGCAATTTCGGCTTCGGGAAGTGTTTTGGAGATTGTCTGGCATCCAACCAGTGTGCTGAACGTCGCCGGCTGTCGTAGAGGATCCACTTCTCACCATACGTCATAATACATTCGAGAATGGGTCGTTTTTTTGGGGGGGTGCACAGAAAGAGTGTAGAAGACATCTCAAAACAACGATTTTTTTATTATCCAACTTTTATTACTTCAACGGCAACTTCTCGTATGGTTTTGCGAGGATCGGCTTCAATTAAGGCTTTCAAATGTTCGTTATCAACCGCAGTCGGCCGGTCGCGACAGTCTTCATTTTCGAGGCTCTCGTTACCATTGCGAAATTTCTTGAACTACCGTTGTGCCACGTGTTCGTTATTGGTTCCTGGACCAAACGCATCATTGGTATCACGAGCTATCTCGGCAGCTTTTCGGCCAAGTTTGAACTGGAACAAGAAAATCGTGTGGATTTGAATATTGTCGATGCTGTCGAAAGGCCTGCAAAAAAAATGAATGAAGAGATTGCAAACGGTAACGAATAACACGATTTGATAGAGCGCTAAAGCGCGCTTCAAACTGATACATAACATGCATATATATATATATATATATATATACATATATATATATATATATATATATATATATATATATATATCAATGAATTAATAAAATAACATATGTGAGAAAACAATATTGTTTTTGCCCTAACCTAAGAGATATTCCATAGTTGGAAACCTTGTGAAGTAAACCTTTATGTCATACCCTATATAAAGCTGTTGATATGTCAAGAGCAATTATTCTAGGAACGAAGGCCCTCTATCAAGAGATTCACTTATGCTGTGTGATATTACAGTAATCACATCAGCTGTAGATATCACAAGACAGCAATTATATAGCATGTCACTGTGCAGGTTGTTTTTACTAAGGTGGTTGATTACTTTTCTGCTTGAATCATTCAGGCAACTTGATCATGACACACAGAAGACTGATTAATCTGTAAGTCCGAGAATCGCTCCAGTATTTTTAAATACAAGGCAGACTGACACAGTTTCTAAGCTATTGAGAAGCATTTCTCCTTAAGGCGACGTTTTACACAGCTTTGTAAGAATGGCATCTAGCTCTGGTTGATACTTTTTGAGCCCTATGTTTGAAATTCTATCAGGTCCAATTGCTTTACTGAAATCAAGTTTTTTTGTTATGATTGGCAACATTACGGAAAGATATATGGATGTTGCACAGCGTATTTTTAGTTATGGAAGAAAATACGGGAGGTAGACGGCCATGATCGCAAATGATAGAATTTGATGCAAAGTTCACATGAAAGAGATTGGCTTTGTGAGATGCTGACAAAATTACCTCAGGTTCATTGATGATGGTTGGGATAGAAGACAAACATCTGTTTTCGCTAAAACTTGTAAGAACCAAATCACTGCTCAGCTATTTTAAGTTTACGGACTGAGGAATATAATACTCTCGCGTTTTTATTACCTTTTTGTAGTGGTTGCTCGCAAGTCCTAAAGGCGGCTTTAGTTTCAGAACATCTATTTCGTTGAAAACAAATGGAAACAGTAATGTCTGTGTGCAATGGTACAAACACAAACTGGCAACAGTAATGGAAAATGAAAGTCACAAGATCCTATGGGACATGGATATGCAAACGGATAAACCCATCCAAGCAAGAAGATCGGATGTCATTATAGTTAACAAGAAGGAAAAGGCCTGCCAGATTGTAGATTTTGCCGTTCCAAACAGACCACAGAGTGAAAATCAAGGAGAAGGAGAAGCGGAACAAATACACGGAACTGGCCAGAGAGTTCAAAGGGATCTGGAAAATTAAGAAAGTAAAAATAACACCACTAATAGTAGGAGCGCTAGGAATGATACCAAAAAAACTTTGAAAAAAGAATGGGAGAGATTGGAATCAGAGGAATGGCCGAGAAAATACAACGAATTTCAATAATGAAAACTGCAGAAATATTAAGGAAAAACCTTGAATGTGGAGACTAACACCACACATAAACTACACACAAACTGGATACAGAAACGGCTACAGATGCAAAGCACAAAATAACATCACATGAATTCATGAAAACTGAAACTGTATAAATGAAAAAACCGCCCCCACTTTTTTTTATAAGTGTCATTACAAACAGGTACCACATCAAATAATGAGGGTCAAGGAGGCGGGAAGACCGAGGAGAGAAAACACTAGTCAGACCTCCGCTGGAGGTGTGCTAAAAGGAGTGGGACCTTGGGGAGGCTTATTGTCACCCAAATTCCAGTGAAGACAAATGGTCGCCGCCAACGAGAAATCAATGGTAATCAGCTGTTGCGATAACGCAAATTATTTTGCAAAGGTTATCGAAAGAGGTGGAGAGTGCTGGAAATATGGGGAGACTTGTTGTCACTTCGGCTCCAGGGAACACCCAAGTTGTTCTCGGAGAACAATCTTTGATGATGGCTTGTGTGAATGCTCCTAGTCAATAAATGATAATAATTTGCTTGGTTTTCCGATACCAGAGTATGAGACAACAAAACATGATAAACTAAAGAAATATAAAGATTTTAAATGAAAATTAGTTAAACTATGAAAATGTAAAGAAGTCAAGGTGATTCCTATTGTAATTGGGACATTTGGTATCATAACGAAAAGCCACCATAAATGTCTTAATCAGATTGACGACACAAGTTTTCCTATACTGCAAAGGGTTGCGTGTTAGTAACAGCGAATATTCTTTTAAGATACAGCTTGAAATTCTAAAATGTTCAATAACTAACAACTAAAAACATTCAAATGTTTAAAAAGTTGAAAAGTATAACAAATAAATAAATAATAATAATAATAATAATAATAATAATAATAATAATAATAATAATAATAATAATAATAGAACCAGCAAAACTAAAACAGTATAATTGTAAGTTAATCCTCCTCCCCTCAAAAATTACTACTGGCATCGCACCAAATAGTCGTGGAGGACCTAAGAATATGGAAAGATCGAGGAGCACTAACCTAACCAAGCCTCCATTGGATGAGTGCGAAGAGGATTGGGACCTGGGGAGGATTATTACCATCCAAATTCCAGTGAAGATCAATTATCGTTGCCAATGAGAAACCAATGGTAAACGGTTGTTGCGATAAAGCAAACTAATTTGCAAAGGGTATTGAAAGAGGTGGAGAGCACTTGAAATTTAGGGAGACTTGTTGTCACTCAGACTCTCGGGAACACCACAGGTTGTTCTCAAAGAGAAATCTTCGATGGCCTGTATGAAACCCTAGTGAGTGAATAATAATAATAATAATAATGATAATAATAATAATAATAATAATAATAATAATAATGATGATGATGATGATGATGATGATGATGATGATGATGATGATGATAATAATAATAATAATAATAATAATAATAATAATAATAATAATAATAATAATGTGTAAGTCACGTTGAAGCGAGAGACACGAACATGCATACACAAACACATTGAAGCGGTCACACAAATTTTCTAATATAGAGATGTGGTGTAGATTGGCGTAAGTATTTTAGTTTCGCCGCGAAAGAATTCCCAGGCTGCAAAAGATTAAAATCACCAAATGAATTCAAATCGCCTAACAATTAAATTCTTATAATTTGGGCGGCAAAATTCATGTGCATGTATGTGTTCCTTAATCTAATTTTTATTCAAAATCTGGCGCCATCGGAATCAACAAAATATTCTCTTTCCTTGTAAGAACACATTTGACATTTCGAATTGAGAACATGCCCACGTTCTTTTTGTCCCACTCAACACGGCCAGAGTTGTCAATCTAATCGGTCCCACTTTATCAACTAAGCTCCAACCCCTGTCCCATCGCCGCAATGTTGCATCACTGTGCCTGTTTTACAAATATATTTTAATGAAATGTGCTCTGATGAACTCGTTTCACTTGTACCCCCCTCGATGTACATATCCCCGACAACCCCGCTTAGCAATAAGATCTCACCTCTTCACTGTCGTTGTCCCTAAATGCCAGAAAGCTTTCTCTTCTAATAGTTTCTTCCCTCGAACAGCTAGACTTTGGAATTCTCTTCCTGCTGCCTGCTTCCTTGGTTGTACTGATATGCAGAAGTTTAAATGTAACATAAACAAATATCTTGTTAATCTTTCCTAGACATGGCCCCAAATAGTAGCCCCTTACGTACATGAGTAAAAAAAATCGCTATTCTGATAATAGTTTTAAGCTTCAGTACATTAGGTATTGTAGCTTTAATATAATAATGACTCGTCGTCTTAAAACTTAGGATTTAAATGTATAAATAAATATGATTAAAGTCTATGATTTAAAAAGCCAGTACAACGCAGATTTTTTTTTTTCATATTTTTTTAAATAGACATTAATTAATCAAACTTTCGGTGATGTATCACCTTCTCCAAGAGTAGAATAATTTGTGTTTTTTTATTTTTTTTTTTTATTATTTTTCGCTGTGGCATGTTGTCACTAGAAAATTTCGTATGTAGTTTTTTGTTGTTTAAATTTGAATAAAATCTAATTTAGGAAGTTAGTGGCTTTAATTACAAATTTCATTGAAATGTGAACAATACTTACATAGAGGAAAAGTTCACTTACCAACAGATTCTATTCTGAAGAAGGTGTTATATCACAGGAAATCTGATTATTTCTTTGTAGATTATCCTGACATGTACTTGATGTGATCCTCGCCAAAATTTATACTAGTTAACATAATCTCAACTTACTGGCGTAGGATCCCAATATATGAACACCAAGCTTTCTACGTGTTTTACAAGAACATAAACATTCGTTACACACAATATTTATTCGTTCCGGTACGAAATTCTAACTTTTGATTTTTTAAATTAATGATTTTCATACTCTTGTCTATGTTTAATGATTTTCATACTCTTGTCTATGTTTAATGATTTTCATACTCTTGTCTATGTTTAATGATTTTCATACTCTTGTCTATGTTTAATGATTTTCATACTCTTGTCTATGTTTAATGATTTTCATACTCTTGTCTATGTTTAATGATTTTCATACTCTTGTCTATGTTTAATGATTTTCATACTCTTGTCTATGTTTAATGATTTTCATACTCTTGTCTATGTTTAATGATTTTCATACTCTTGTCTATGTTTAATGAGTTTTTAATTTCAGATTGATTTTATATCTCTTCTTTTATGAGTTTTCTAATTTCCGGTTCAAACTGGCTGACATTGTCATAGTGATTCTGGGCCGTGGTACTTTTGCTTCGCTCTGGGACCATTATCTGTGATGGGGTATTGACTACAGTAAGATCTTAAATATTTTTCTTAAATATATCATGGGTAATAACAAATACTAGAATCCCGACATATACATAAATAAAAAGCCATACATTAATCAAATAAATTTTCAATCTAACAATACTAATATTCTGTAAAAGAGCCGTTGACGGTGTGCAAATGACTAAGCTGGTTGGGCAGAGTGACGTCACAGCAGAGATAAAAGGATGAAGATGTTCGGAGAAGGTGTTCAAGACGTGAAGAGAGATGCATGTGTTCGAAACGTGTGGGTAGTGTCAGAGCAGATGAGAAAAGTCACACCCGGCTGGAACAGGAGGCATGATCTGTTTAAATATTTTTTTTTAAAAATGCGTTGTTGGAAATACCAGATATAAAGGCATTTGTCTAAAAAAAAAAAAGAAAAGAAAAAGAAAACGAGCCATGTTTTGTCCTTTCTTTTCTTTCTTGGAGACGGAGTCTACAATGTGTTAGCTCCGTTAAAATGTAACGACACTTCAAACTCCAAAGTGGACCCTTCCAACCACCCCCTGCCTGACTTTCCTTTGCGGACAGACGCCACGCTAGACGATCTGAAAATCACCCTTGCTCAGGTGCATGCTATCATAAAAAACCTTGACACTTCAAAAGCATGTGAACCCGATCTAATCCCAGCTGTGTTATTAAAAAAGTGTTCAGCCGAAGTAGCTCCAGTTCTCTCCATCCTCTACAACAAATGCCTTAATGAATCTTGCTTTCCGGGCTGTTGGAAAACTGCTTCTTTGGTATCAATATTCAAGAATTCTGGCGAAAGAACTGACCCATCAAATTATCGCCCCATTAGCCTCCTCCCACTTTTTGCCAAAATATTTGAGACCATAATTAACCATGCTCTAGTCCATCACCTTACAGATGCTAAACTTCTGACTGACAAACAATATGGATTTAGGCAAGACTAAACTGGTTTCCTTCAATAATTACAAGAAACCTTCTCTTCCATCAATAGCAATGGCCAGTGACTCTTTATCTGAGAGTACATCTTTCAATCTGCTTGACCTAACGTTCACAGGAAACATGAGTTGGAACAATTACATTGAAAGCGTTGCCAGGGCCGCTGCGAGGAAGGTAGGCTCTCTTTACCGTGCTAGAAAACTACTAACACCCGAAAGTATCCTGTACCTCTATAAGGCCACCATTTGCCCATGTATGGAGTATTGCTTTCAGATTTGGGCTGGTGCATCTGCTACTAGTCTCTCGCTCCTAGACAAGGTTCAAAAGAGAGTCGCCAATCTGATAGGCCCTGAACTGGCATCTAAGCTTCAGCCTCTGTCCCATCGACGAAATGTTGCATCCCTCTGCCTGTTCTACAAGTATTTTAATGGTGAATGCTCTGGCGAACTGTTGACCCTTGTGCTCCCACAACGTAGACACCCTCGACAAACCCGACAAGCAGCTAAATCCCACCCCCACACAGTAGAGATCCCTAGATGTAAAAGATCTTTCTACTCCAGTAATTTCTTACCCAGAACCGCTAAACTCTGTAATTCCATTCTCGGTCCCTACTTCCCCAACTGCACTGACATGCAGAAGTTCAAGTGTAACGTGAACCGACATCTTGCTGCCCAAATCCCACATAGCACCCCAGTAGTTGTTGCCCCTGATAGTAGCCCCTACACCAAAGTAGCAATGTGCCTGGTTTGGGGTGAAAATGTAATAAAAAAAATTATTATTAATAAGAGCCTTTTTGGGAGGAGCTCTTGAGCTATCCACATTTAAAACCTTCTACCCGTACTTCATTGTCATCGGGAGGAGACAAGTAAAATCAAGCCAGTGCTGTTTTCATCCCAAAGTGTCAGCGCCTATCAGTTCAGCTCAAATCGACAGATATTTATAAAATCTTAGCGGTGTCAAAGCAAACGGGGTACACACGTGAAAAAAAGGTCAAACCTACTTGATCGACACGAAGATTTGAAAAACTAAACATTTTAGTCCTTTTCTTTTTAAGATCTATCTATCTATCTATCTATTCTTTCTCTCTCCCTCCCTCCCTCTCTCTCTCTCTCTCTCTCTCTCTCTCTCTATCTATCTATCTATCTATCTATCTCTATCTTTCTCTATTTCTGTCTATTCAACTTTGGGTTTTGCCACGAGGGAAGAATTGTAATTCAGTTAAAAAACGCAAAAAGTTAGGATCCGATCTCGGTCGGTGGTCTACGTGTCGGGCGCGTGTAGTCAACTTACGAGTTCTTAAAATGGTCCTTAATTATTAAAGTAAAAGAATTTCTATTTTTATAAGAAAATATGTACGCTGCTTATTTTATACAAGCGTTCTATTCCAGTAATGGCGCCGACGAAGAACTGGAAGAGAAGACTTACCAGCAGATGTTGCCGACGACGTAACAACCATTGATCTAAAGGGAATGGGCCTATTGCGTATTTATATAAGGAGCTGGTTGCTGTGCTCAAGACGTAATATATTTATACACACACACACACACACATACATACATACATACATACATACATACATACATACATATATATATATATATATATATATATATATATATATATTCACTGACACGTGTTTCGTCGTCTACGACTCAGTGGTTAATTACATTTTAAAAACAATACATATGCGGCTCCCCATTTGGGAGTACCAAATTGGCCAAAGAGAAAATTATTCCCAACTCGCATTTAGGTAAAAATGCACTTTCGTATAAATAATTGAATTCATTCAAAAAGTATCGCTAACAAAACAAATAAACAACATCTATATATATATATATATATATATATACTTTGGCAGAAAGTCATTATTTATGCATGTTTTATTAAGAGAATATGACTGAACAACAACCACTGGGCGCCATTACTATATAACCTACCAGCCGAAACAAGAAAGATCGCTCGGCGAATAAAAAAGATTATCAGTAAAATTGGAAAAAAGACAAACTCAGTCGTCTTTAATCAGACATGTATATATATGTATATATATATATATATATATATATATATATATATATATATATATATTCAATGGCACTTTATTTAATATGTAAATATAGATATAAAGATATAATCGTAAAGTATGTTACGCATTCGCTAAGCTACTTGGTTTTTACCCCTGAAGGCTTCTTTGGCTGCAGAAAAATGAAAAACACCAAATGAGTTAATGTCTCCTGGCAATTGGATTTCATAGTTCGAGTAGCAATAATAATCTACATATTCTCTCTTCCATAATCTGATTTTGATGCTTAATCCGGGCCCCATGTGCGCAGAGCGGAATTTTCTCTCAACTTTTTTGCATTCCGTCATAATTTCCTCGTTTACTTTTTGCACTCGTTATTTTTATTGAAAAGAAAAACATCGTCAAATGTGTCCTCTTGGTACAAACATCTGTTACATCTATACACAGGCATATATTTTTTTAAAAGTAGCCTTCCTTCCTTCAGATTACAATCAAAGTGTAATATTGTAACAGAGCAGATCTTAGTGCGCATGAAAATGTTAGCAGCAGCCGAAAGATGGATGGCAAGCGATTGTATTATTAGCAGGAGGGGCGTTTTCACAAGTTTGTTCGGGCTTGCGTCGGAAGAAAAAGAAGAAAAAAACACCACATGGTCGGAGAGAAAAAAGGTCGCCGCCGAAAGAGATGAACGTGTAAAATGAAGACGATAATGGGCTGACTGTGGCCAGCTTGCGGTCGAAAGAAAGAGAAACACATCAGGTGAGATGGACATGTGGTAGCGAGAGACTCTTTAAGCGGGTGTCGAGACGGGAAGAAAGAAAGGCCGGTAATAAACGAGTGTGTTAAAAAAAAAAGAAAGAAAAGCCGAGTCGGATTTTTTTCCTTTTTTGTTTTTTTGTTGTTTTGTGTTTTTATTTATTTCTCTCTCTCTCTCTCTCTCTCTCTCTCTCTCTCTCTCTCTCTCTCTCTCTCTCTCTCTCTCTCTCTCTCTGTGTGTGTGTGTGTGTGTGTGTGTGTGTGTGTGTGTGTGTGTGTGTGTTTGCGTGTGCATTTTTCACGGTACCGGATGGCGTGGGGTCTGAGAGAGGTTTGAACTGTAAGTTACACGGTTCGAGCGTAACGACTGGTCTGTCTTTGAAGACAGTCCATCAGGCATTGTCTCCTCTTATCGTAAATAATAAAAGAAATCGTTTGTTTTGTCTTGTGGTGATTGGATCACAAATTGATTCCAACGAACGCTAAATTACAAATGACTATGATTGCTTACACTCTTTCCGCTTTGTTGATATTCACTTTACTCCAAAGCTAGTAATTTTAACGTCTCCGTATTAATTCAAATAATTCTTAACCAATGGAAATATTTCCCGTAAGTAACACCTATACGCGAAAGTTATAAGGCAGTGAAAAATGGGAAACTCCCATAAGGCCTTGTCAAGAAAATCAGTTTGTGAGGCAAGTCACTAGCCGACCCAACGAAAAGGAATCCAAAGGCACATTCTCTACAAACCATCTAGTGCCTCTCTGAAGCCGAGAGTGATGAAAGGAACAGGATTCTACGATTTACAGTCCAGCTTCATCTACATACACACTACAAGAACAAAAGCAACGAACACACATACATAATGCCACACAGTGCAAAGCTCACATAATGAACATTTTGACTTGTAACTTCGATTCATTTAAGCGTTTTATAATCCAGCAACACATGTTGAATTATAAACATTTTAGTACTTAAAATTAACATATATTCCCTTTCTTGTATATAAAAGTTATATTACAAAATTACGTACTTCTTTGATTTCTCTTTCAATAAACTTTGTGTTTAAAGTACCACTCGCTGTCTGGTGATAATTATTTTTTTTCATTTTATTATGCACGCATTTTCCGTATGAATGTGACAGAGGGGACGGTCGGCTGTCCAGAATTTCAAAAATGTCGTCAAAGGAAAGTCGGTCAGATCCTGGATCCAGGTGCCCCGGGAACGATGTTAAAGAAGTCAAAATGAGGGACGTAAAATCCCCTAGAGATTAGGTCAGCGAGACTGACTGATATTTCAGACAATACATAGTGGAATGTTCTGACGTCATCCGTGCCAATAAAATAGAGGCAGCAGACAACGACGAGAAAAGGAGAGAGTAGTGACCATAGGCAGGGCAAACGGACACATTTATCTCATAAATATCCTTATTTTTCTTCCTTTACTAAAACAATATTCTTATACGCCAATTCATATTAAATGTCGGTGTGGTCCCTGACTATGCTCCAAATTAGCCACTCCCAACTTCATTTTGCTGGAGGATGGGTTTATTAGCTGTTGCGCGAAACGAGCTTATCCGTTGTTCCTGTTCGTGATTTTACTATATTTATGTATTTACAACTATTTTTTTAATTTTGATTAATCAAAAACTGCAGCATTTTTTGTTCATTTAATTTTATTTACTTTTCATGAACTTTGCACCTGTAGTTATGAATTATATCGTTTTCCTGTAAAAAGATCAATAATTAAATGTCTGTAACCATTTAATTTTCCATATAAAGCATTTGGTCCTCTTTAAAAAAAAAAAGTGGGGGAGGGCTTGAAGAACCCCTCAGCCTATTCACGGAGTCCCAGGGCTCAGTGGACCCCACTGTGGGAAAAACTACCTTATAAAATGACCACGTATCCGTGTGGATGTAATAAATACATTTATATCTTGAATGGTAAACGTTATGGGCAGATGCTTTTTCGAACTGATATGCTATTAGATATGTCGCACACACACACACACACACACACACACACACAAACTTATCTCAATTACGCACCGGTGGTATTCTCTACTTCCTGCTTCATTTTCTTTACGCAACTCCCGTTATCTTTCTCTCTCTTTCATTCGAATCTCCATGTGAACGCACGCACATTACGCACACGCCTCGACAGGGCGTTATCGTTTCAAAGTAAGAATTAATACACTGTTTTATATTAACGAAATTTCGTATACACCCACACACACATATGCAATAAACATTCTAACTTCATACACGCTGCTGTTGCAAAGAAAAAAAAGAGTACACAAACCCTCAGCTCACTGCAGCAGCATCGTCCGTCGGTATGTTTCGTAGACTCGTTTTCACGTCTGTCCAATCTGCTCCAGAGGCCTGTTTTTATAAAAGACAGAGTCCTCCAAAGTTGCATATTTGCATATGTGCGCGAGAGCACACAAGATTCTGTGAGACTGCATTGTTATACAAGGACGCAGGCGCTATTTTGGACCCTTTTCAGCATAATGACGATGCGTCGGCAAAGCGCACATCGAGGCCGTTTAAGAGGTAAGCCTGCGTTCCGACAATTTCGCCACACACGCATATACAATAAACTAATGAGCGCAACAAACCCTTTCAACTTCATTCATGCTCGTTCGTATACATATATATACACGCGTATATATTTCTTATTGTTCTTACATATTTCAAGTCAAATAAAACATCTTATTTCTATATATTGTAACTTGGTTTTAACGTCCTTCCTTTAATGTTCTTCTTGAAATTTACTCGGTAAATTTGGTCTTTATTGTTGACTAGCGGGGGGTACCCGGCGTTGCCCGGGTGTTTGGAGGTATGTGTGTGTGTGCGTTGGGGGTAGAGCAAAACAACCCTGTTTAAAAAAAAAACGCTAGCCGGGTGTTTGGAGGTGTAAAAGGAAAAAAATGTTTTAGCAGGAAGGTAGGCTTGAACCCCGAAGCCTTAACGCGAAGGTGGAAACGAAATGAAAAAAAAACCCCTGAGACTTAACCATCTCGGCCACGAAGGGAGAGGAAGTGGTAAGTGTCTTTTTTTTTTACACAGTGATCACTACTTATCAAGGCCCGGAAGCCACTCAGGGATAAGGGTGTCTTAAGTTAACATTTATAAAGTGAAATTGACAGGTGCAAGAAAGTTAAGTCGCGTGGTTTGACCTTGAAACATGACGCGGTTGCAAGCCAGTTTTCGGTTTTTTATACTGAAAAGCGTCGTTACGAAAATGCACACAAAATGCATACCGCAACAACGTGGCCTTTTAATGTTCACCTGTATTTTGGGTAAAAACGTAAATTAATAAAGATATGTGTAATCGCAAATGTTAGTTTTTAGTTTATGATAAACAACCTCTCCATCCACACACAAGCACTTGTTTTGTTTGATAAAAAAACATACAAACGTAGATACAATTATACGTTCTAAAAACATGCATTAATCTGAATTAAGTAAAGAAGAAATCCAATCCGACATTATATTTTCCGTTAGCAAATGCCGCTTTAAAATGATCTCCGTGATTTGCGTAGACAAATTCCGCAATAAATAAATCATGATCTTGTAATTATTTGTGGGTCTGGAACATAGAACGATATACAAAGAGAAAAATATGACTCAAATAGAATTCGATCCTGTGACCAAGTACAGAGATCTGCCTCGTGGGTACTTAAATACCCTCTTTATAATATAGAATATATCTTTAAAGGCAACGTTCCTTTACCTTTTACCTTAAGCAAGGCGTATTGTCACTTGGAACGCAAAGGGATACTATTTAAGATCATCTCTAACACGGGCTTGTGGGGAGTTGAATAGGGAAATATCAGTTTACATTGCATTTAAACTTCTGTATATCAGAACAGTCAGGGAAACTGGAAACAGGGAGGGGATTCCAAAGTCTGTCAGTCCGAGAAAAGAAACTATTAGAGTAGGCGTTCCGGAACCTAGGAACCTCAAAAGTGAAGGGGAGGTGCTGCTTGTAAGGTTGATCTGGAGTATGTACGCCAAGGGATACAAGTTCGAGCGTAGACAAATTTCGTAATAAATAAACTTCAATTATTAATTAATAATTATCTGTGGGATTAGAACATAGAATGATCTACAAAGAGAAAAATTATGACTCAAACAGAATTCAAGTATAGAGATCTGCCTCGTAAATACTTATTGTCCACTTATATAATACTAGCCTGCGTGCCCGGCGTTTCCCGGGTGTTTAGAAGAGTGTGTTGAGCAAAAAGAAAAGTGGTAGTAGGCAGGCAAGCTCGGACCCGGACCGCGAAGGAGGAAAAGCATATGAAAAAAAACGTGACTTCTTTGCCGTTACCCCCATCGCCAAACCGGAAGTGACATAGGTTTATATTGAGGCTAGTCAATCGAAAAGAGGGAACGACTTTTGAAAATATCGGCGAAAAAGCGACCCTTCCCTATTGAAAAGTGACCAGTTGAAGGTGAAAGAATTAATGTTTTTAACCAATTTTTCGATATTTGTCGTCCAAAGGGTCGTGCTTCAAAACAATACCAATCTTGTGAAAATTCGTCGCCTCTGTCGAAAGTTTTAGGCATACATACATACATACATACATTTAAACAGACAGGGGAGATTTATATTATAGATTGAATTTCTCTTTATAAGGCAACGTTTACTAAAATAATTGGAATTAGTGCACTTTAGCTAATCTGAAGTATTTTTCTGTTTTTCGGAAAAATTACACTAGAAAAAAGAGAAAATACTCCAAAATTTATTGATTTTTTAACTTCTAAGACTTTTATTTTATTAAAGCAATTTATCTTTTTCAGAAGAAAACTTCACAATTTAACTTTTGCAAATTTATTTGGCTCATATATACTAAGTTTTTTGGGGTTTTTTTACTAATTCATTATATGTTATTTCGTTTTTATTGAACTTATTTGGATTTACGATAACATTTTGGTTTGGTTGGAAAAAACTTTTTCCCCTCAATGTAAGCATTGTTTAAATTTAAATTGAACACTTTATATTTAAACAACGAAATTCACTAATAGAATTAGTTTTAGTGAAGGGTGGGATTCTTCTGCTTGACAAAGTGATCGGGAGTATGTACGTAGGTATTCAACTAATAATCTGTTTATGGTCATGATCACCCAAACCCTGGCATATTGCCACCTAAAGGTAAGAGGCTACTATTTGGAATAATGTTGATACACGGTGGGCTTAGTCTTAGTAGCGTTACGTTTTACTAGCCATTTACGGTCCCATTCCGCTACAGACTGCCAGTTTTTTATAAGGATTCTGCCATTACCTTAGATATGTGTATACCCGTTTTTTACCACAATATCATCATAGCTAAATGTAACTTTCAAAATCCTATTTCAAACATAATCTGGTCTGGCTCCTTGTTCAGACCAATATGACTGTCTCTAGATTTTCCTGTTTTCCATCAGCTGCTTAACATCCTCAGGCTCATAGTTGGCGTCATGTGCAATTTGCTGGATGTACGTGGATCTAGCTTGTCCTATGCTTGTGCGCCTGCGCCGTGAAGTCCACAGCAATACATTTTTCAAACCATAGAAGTCACTCCATGGTGGTAGTAGAAATGGCGGGTAGGTTGCCATAAAGTTGCTGCTTCGTAGGATGATCTTGCCAAGATATATTTAACACTATTCGTAGCATACGAGTGTAGTGCCGTCTAACTTTATTTCCAACCTTTTGGTGAGTGTCCAGGTTATAACATCGTAAACAAGGATAGACTCCACCACTGCTCTGAAGAACTGCTTTTTCAGTTTGTCAGTCAGCCTTGAAGTCCATACTGACCGGAGCTTATCCAACGGAGCCTATGCTTTTGAGATGCGAATATCGATATCTCTGTGCGGAATCAAACATAATAATTTGGTAAAAAAACAAAAACAACAAAATAAAACAAATGTCATAGTTAAAAATAAAAAGTGAAATAAAAAGGAAAATTAAAAAGACTCCCGGGCAACGGCGGATAAAGCACAACTAGTTGATACTAAATATTAAACAAAAGATCCGTACCATTACTTTCTACAAATTTATAATTTTTTTCAAATATTTATACTTCCATGTGGGAACGTTGCCAGGTAAAAGGTCAATATGCCTCATTACAATTACTCATATTTCAAACGACTGCTGCTGATACGAAGTCCTAATGCAATTGAGAGTTGTTTTTCCTTTTAATCTTTTTGCCCCCAAACAAGGCATACTGCCATTTGGAAAGTCAGGGATACTAATTTAGATCGTATCTAACAGGAGTGTTGAACAGCAAGATGTCTGTTCAAATTAATTTACAATTCAGTACGTTATCACAGTCAGAGAAACCAGAAACAGGAAAGGAATTCCAAAGTCTAGCAGTTCTAGGAAAGAAACTATTAGAGTAGGATTCTTTCCAGCATCTGGAGACCTCAACATTAAAGAAAATGGATTTACTATCTTTCGGGTTAGTCGGGAGATGTACGTCGAGGGTAGGGTCACAAGCGCTGTGAGTTAATTGGAGCATATTTTTTCTAGATAGAGGAATTCTTAGGCAGCCTACGTTCGATAATGAGGAAGAGGAGAATGGTCTCGATGATAATGTGTCCATATGTGGTTAAAACTAGTTGATGTGCAGTGAAATTGAGATGTGATTCGTTATGGAACGAACACAAAAATACAACTGGTGTGAATAGCCATCTCTTCTCTTCCTTTCTCCACTTTATTGGAATATACTCTCTTTTTTACATCCAAAACACAAGTTTTCACAGAATTTTGCTTACACAATATTTTTGAACTAATGAAAATCGTTTTAAACCCATAGCATGACAAATTCGTATGAACATAAAAAACATTATAAAACAAGGAAATAATAAGCGATCTCCAGAGATCAAGACCTGTACAAGTTCCATCACATAGCGCGCATGTACATATGCACTAATAAACACTGTAAACCAACATACACACAGTTCCACGCTGCCTAATACCCGCCTTGTCTATTACTCACACATTTATATTTACATTAATAAATATATAGGCTGTAATCTAAATAAAAATTGACAGCACTCTTTTTTACTGACGCTGTAATTCGCACCATTTCTGAACATAGACCCGTGTTCTCTATGTTGCCATACACGCCACTCCTTGCTCTCCACTATTCTTAACGCAGCCACTTCTGCCCCATATGCAAACTAATGCTTTTTCTATTTTTAAACTATCGTCTCTGCTTATTTACGAAACATTTTTATATTAAAACACGACTTGTATAAACTTTCATACGTGATTATTTCTGATTATTAATGACTTCCTGTAACTTATAGTTATATAAATGTTATTCGTGTTTTCCCTTATTGTTACTTGACAAAACACTATTCATGTTAAGTTAGTACAAAAATACAACAATATGTGCTTTCGGGTTGCACTTGCTCTCACTACGACATTTATATTTGCTCTCTATCGCCCGCCCCCCTCCACACAACAGCGGAGTTACTATCTTTAAAAGCATATCTGAGAAAATTGACCACATCCTGTCCGCCCATCTTTCGGTTAACATTCACGTTTGTGGAGACTTCAATGTTCACGATGTGGAATGGTTAACTCACTCAAACAAGACCTCTATTGCTTATCACCTCACTCAGATTGTTCATGAATCCACCCGTGTGCCTGACACTGACGGCCAGTAGACAAGTCTTCTAGACCTTTTTCTCACAACTTGCCTTGAACTATGTTCATCTTTCGTTCTGTCTCCACTGGGATTTTCCGACCATTCTGTTGTATCAGTTAAGATAAAAACAAAATGTAATAAGTCCTCCGACATACCTCTCCATCGTACAGTATATCGATACTCTATGGTGGACTGGGGTAGCTTCCGTACATTTATATCAGATCTACTTCTACGTTCCATATTAAAAAGAATGTGTCCACTATAGTATCAGACCTGATGGAATGTTTAATTGTAGGTATAGACCGTTTTATACCCTCCAGAAATTCCAGCCAAAACCTAACAGCCAGCCGTGCTTCTCTCCAGAATGTGCTGCTGCCATTGCGCACAGAAATCAATTTTTCCATTGCTTCCAACGTAATAGATATATTGAGACGTCAGCCACTATAAAAGCGTAATAAAAAGCGCAAGAGAGTTTGATGTTCAGTCCGTCAAGTGTAAAGTAGCTGAGCAGCGGCTTGGTTTTCACCACTTTTGGCAAATAGCAAACAGGATCCTGAAGAGAAGTATGTGTTCTATCCCAACTATCGTTAATAGACCTGATGTAATCTCTTCAGCATCAGACAAAGCCAAACTCTTTGCCAAGATCTTTGCAGCTAATTCTACCCTATGCGACCAAGGCCGCCAACCCCCAATATTTCCTCCTGTATCAGAAAACACGCTACGTGACATACACATATCTGTGCATGATGTTGCCAGGCTAATCAAAAACCTTGATTCCAGTAAAACAACTGGCCCTGACGGCATTCCTACTATGGTGCTCAAAATGCTTCAACTAGAACTAGCGCCCATACTTTAAAAACTGTGTAAACGTTGTCTTAAGTAGAATTTCTTCCCAACATCCTAGAAAATCTCATCAGTATGCCATGTATTTAAGAATTCAGGTGATCGGTCATCTCCCTTTCAGTACAGACCAATAAGTCTCCTGTGTGTCATGAGTAAGTTGCTGGAATCTGTGTTAAATAGAGAAGTAGACAACCACCTCAGCAAAAATAATCTTCTTAGTGATATACAATATGGTTTCCATTCTGCTAGATCTACAGCAGATGTGCTTACGGTTATATCGCATACGATTACCGAATCTCTCGATGGAGGTTCCTTTCTAGGGCAATTGCTGTTGACATATCAAAGGCCTTTGATAGGGTATGGCATATTGGCATAAAGGTCTACTCCACAAGATCTCCAGCTATGGTATAGCTGAAAATGTCTTCTCAATTATTTAGTTATTTCTCTCTGATAGGTTCATAAAAGTAATTGTTGATGGACAGAAATCAGAAATTTACAGTATTAAAGCTGGAGTCCCTCAGGGGTCAATTCTAGGCCCAACCCTCTCCCTGATCTACATTAATGATCTTCCAAATCACATCCTTACATCATTAGAGACATTTATGCTGACGACACCACCATCTATGGCAACACATCAAAGGCCATAAACGACCAAGTTCTTTCTGATTCTCTCTCTTCTGATCTTGAGCATGTAGTAGAATGGGGAAATAGGTGGCTGGTTACTTTTAATACATCTAAAACCAAGCTTCTATCTTTACATCATCAACGTTCTGATCCCCATCTAGCATCAATTGAAATGAATGGCTTTTGCCTTGGTAAGGCTCCATGTTTTGACAAGCTTTGGGGCTTGATCTGAAATAGAATATGTACATCGAATCCATTTTCAAGGTCGCTGGAAAAATGGTGGGATCCTTCTATCGATCCAGTAGATATTTCACCGCTAATGCAATTCTCTACCTATATAAGAGCCATGTATGTCCAAGGATGCAGTACTGTTGCCATATTTGGGCAGGAGCTTCTGGAAAGACATTATCCTACCTTGAACGAGTTTAAAATAGACTATGTAGCATAGTGGAGGACGCCCTTTTCTATTTTCTGCAACCTCTTTTTCACAGAAGAGATGTTGTGAATCTGTCTCTGCTTTATCGTTATTTTCATGGCAAGTACTCGTTTGAGCTCCAATCTATTGGTCCCCCCAACGTCAAACTTTACGAGAAACACTCATCTAGCTGAAAACACCATCAATAATTTCCTCTACTCTTTATCTGTGCCTAAACCTAAATGTAGATTCCATGAACAAAGCTTCTTTCTCAGAATTGCACACCAGTGGAACTCTCTTCCGTTTGCCTGCTTTCCAGCTGACTATAATCTGATTGTCTTCAAGTCCAATGTAAACAAGTTCTTGATTAGCTGTTTCCCTTAAGTAATCCAATTTACCAAATTTCCACTACTATCGATTACGAAGATATTGTCACATTGACTACTGTACACTCTTTAACCCTTATCCTCGAGTGGCCTCTGGGCTTTGATAAGTGGTTACTCCTGTGTAAAAAAAATTGCGTGTTGGTGACTCTAATATTCCTCAACATTTCATTTATTTCCATTTTAATATGCATGCACAACTGTTTAATATATTTGGTTTTCTTCTTTGCTATCACATAATTTTATAGACAATGTGTATTCTTGGCAATGCCCACATACGGTATCATCATCCAAAATGATTCTGCAAAGGCCAGAGACCACGGCACATATTGGTATCCTTGACATTCGGTAGACACTTCTACATTTTCAAATTCAATGCTTAAAGAACTGACTTTATGGATATAAACATTGTTGGTGCTGTTATATATTAGGGCCCGGCATGATAGTCTTTTAGTCCTTCAAGCTAGATTTCTAGTTTTTCCATATAATTGCAGGTATCGATGGACGATCTAACTAATGTACAATGTTATTGAAGTATAAAATATTTTAATATCAGAAAGAATATTAGAACATGAATATTTAAAGAAACAATAATAGGTTTGGAATTTGGTAAAAAAGAAAGTAAAATATTTATAATAAACAGAAGTGATTATAACGCAAAGGAAATATTTGAAACAAGAACAATTGGGAATTTAGTTAATGATGCGGGGGAACGATAAAATTGTTTCCCTAGGAAAGACGACATGATTCCATTTCCATTTGATGAAAACCAGGTTTTTTGTTGTTGTTGCACACCATTTACTAGTTGGCCAGTTGTATACAAATCCCAAGAGCGATAGGAACCTTCTATTATGTTCGAAAGTGACACAATGTTCAACGAGCGAGATCTCTACCAATCCAATTTTATGACAACAGGACCATTGCTAGCACCCTTAAAATGCATCACTTGATTGCCGCGAATAACAGGGACGTGCCCAGGGTGATGAAAATAAAGTTTCCAGACACGGTTATGGCCTTTGGTGTGGTTTCAAGTGAAAGCCACAATATACCACCTCACATCTTTGTAGTCAGCTTGAAAGTCAACACTAAAGTGTACCTGGATGTGCTGAAGAGTTTGGTGATTCCCTGGTGCAAGGGACCCAGGTTTGGCTTCAGAAGTACTACGACTTTATACCCTTCTCTCACTGGCCCCTCTTCTCCCCCGTCCTAAACTCGCTGGACTATTTCGTTCGGTCATACGTCGAGAACATCACCAACATTACCTCTCACAGCACCAAAGTCAACCTGATCACTGCCATCCGCTTAGTATTCACCAAGCTCCTGCCAGTGCTTTTAGAAAAGTATACTCCCAGTTCAGGACCTGTATCAAATCAGTGATTGAAGCTGAAGGAAGTTACCTTCAATAGATGTCAGCTCTACTACATAATCAAGTTACTTGAATTGATCTTTTCAATAAAAGTTTTAAAATACAGCTGCAGTGTTGTTTTATTTTATGGCGACACATTTATCATTCCATCTTGTATTTACAATTAAGAATAACAAAAAGATTAACCTTTGATGTAATGGGGACGTAAACAGAAACAACGGTTTTGCTATATTTAGAGTTTCCAGAACGGCAAAGTAGTCAGTTTGCTTGACGATTAATCGCCACTTTTACGTCCATGTAAGTTTTAATAGACACATTGTGGAAAGATGTAGAAGCCAGAGAAACGTTTGCAAACTCCGAAACGAGGAACACCAAAGAAATAAAGTTATATAAAATATAATCTGTTGTCATGGTGTTTCCTTCGGATGAAAGTATCTTCGTTCACAGCGTTCCAACCACTAGAAGAGAAAGAAACAATAAAAGATGTCGCTCTTTGTCTATGAGAATATGTCTAACGTGTAAACAACGCACACACACACACACACATACACACACACACACTCGCAATGTACGTTAAAAGAATGATTTGAGCACTGTATACACACTAGACGATACTGTTGCTAACAATTAAACGTTTATATAAACTTTTTTTTTTCGTACAAGCATTTAAAATTAACGTAAACTCTTGAGAATTCAGTATGTTATTGCGATATATCTTATGAGATGACTGGCCAATTTCTATGATTTCAGGTTCAAATGAACAACCACAGCAGGAATTGGAATACACCTTACTAAAGCCTGATTGTTACAGCTGGTGAATTTCAAAAATGCAATCTGGACGCGAAGACACATTTTAGAAGAACGATATGCAATAAAATTTCTGTTTTAAATTTGGTAAAAATGTTACAGAAACGTATGGAATGCTGCAGACTGCTTTTTGGACCATCTTGCATGAATCGCGCATCAGTTTTTTAGTGCCATAAGGCAGGGTGTCTGTGAGTGATGACGAGAGGTGTAGGAGGAGTAAGGAAGTCAGAAAACCATAAAGAACTTCATGGATAAGGATCGTCGTGTATCTATAGAGACAATAAGTGCACAGTTTGATGTTAGTGTGGGAACTGTACATACAATTATTCGCGAGGAACTAAAGATGTGGAAGATTTACACAAAGTTTGTCCCAAGGGTGCTCAGAGATAAGACTATTTGACCAAGATGGTATCAAGACAGTTTCTAGTCTAGATCTTGCTCTTGTGACTTTTGGTTATTTTCTAAGCGCTAGAAAACCTTGGAGGCTTTCATTATAAGACAAGTGAGGAGATTGGAAAGGTCATTGACACACTTACACAAGAGAACTTCCATGGGGCCTTCCAGAAGTCGTTGGAACGGCACAAGTGTATTGCAGCCGGAGGAGATTACTTCGAAGAGTTTCATGTGTGTACTATCAATAAAAATGTCCATACGGAAAAAGTCTGGAAACTTATTGAAGGCATCGTGTAACTTGCCATTGTCATTTATGGACTTGTTTTCTGTCTTGCCATATTGTGTGTATGTGTTACCCGCCAAAGCTCTGTTTTATTTCGTTTTCTTACTTTTGATTTTTTTTTTTTTTTTTTTTGTAAACTAAACAAACCAATTGCGTTCTCGTATTTTGTTAATAATCACAAGTAGGTCAAATGTCTAGACGGTTTTCAAATAATATAAGCACGCCTTGATTTCGACAATTAAAGAAACGTCGAAACACGAGCAATTTCTTATTAGATTTCGTTAGATCAGATTTGTTTGATAAAAGCATGTTCGAAATATGCCTGTCAAAACTGTTATCAACAATTTAGAGCAGTAGCAAGACGATAGAGAATGGCTAGAATGTAACCCAACTTCTGATGACAAGTAATTCAAATTAGAAGAGGGTTTATGCAAGTTTGAACGCAACTGTCAAACAAAACACACTTACTTTATAAAAGTAATCCGATATTGGTTTTCATTTACAAAATGATGCGTCCAGTGTAACTACAGCTTGCAAAATTATCAAGTAGTTATATCTTTCAGTTGAAGTTATTTATTTTTCTCCCACAGTTAAAAATGTAGCACAAGGATCGAAAATCGGCTTGAAAAGTTACCGCCTTGGAGGAGGAGCACTCTTACCCTGCAAAAGATGCCTAGACAGCGCTGTCGGCATATGCCTCGGTAGTGGTGCCTCAGGCGATTAGCAATAAATTAACCTCTTTTCAAAGAGAGAAAGCAAATGTTTGAGGGGGGTGAACCAGCATACTACCGCAGTCAACAGGGAAAAATTCATTACAAGAATTGTCTAAACTCGATTGATTTTGGTTCCGGAAAAGTTTAAAGCAGCTCATAAAGACTTGATGGTAATAACCAAACGAGTTAAAGGGAGGTTAATGTATTGCTTGCTTGTAATCAACTGAAAACAGATTTTTTTTACACCACGTGATCACAAATGGCGACAAATTACTAATGGTACATCCTTCTTCATTACACGAGTAGAAAGAAGAGGAAAAGGGATCGTGTGCAAACTGATGCTTCGATCAGTCTCAAGAGACAATGGATACTCCTGTAAGAGTAGCTGCGCATGTAGTTGTGAGGCAAAGGTTGCTCAATCTTCAACCACACCTCTCCTGAATCGGCACTGCTTGAATTCAATAGCAAGGAGAAATTCTAGACAACTGGAAACAATGCCGAGAAAAGCGGAGAGCACATAGAGCACCTGGAATGGCCAAATGGTCTCCCATTTTCATATTGACTAGGCTCGACGTTGCTTAACTTCGGTAATCTAACGAGAACCGGTGTCAACGTGATTATGCCGGATATTATACTGTGTGCAAGTTGAATGATACAATTTCTCACAAAGGATGTATGATGAAACGTGAAAATATATTTTAAAAAAAGAAGAGGATTTTTAATTCAGTGAAATAAAATGCGTCTGTTGGGTAGATGATGATGATGATGATGATGATCAGCAGCAGGTCCGGAAGCTTCTCCTATTTAACATGGACAGGATGCACTGCTGTTAGTTTTAGTTTTGCTGATGTTAATGATATTGGCAGGATCTGAAAGTGCTGCTTATCATGGAGAGCAGGATCACCATAACGAGAAAGATGTTTCTTAAGATTTTTGTACATTAACACCCTCCACTGAGGCCCCATCCTTATAATAAATAAAATTTTAATTTTTTTTTATGCCATTACGAATCTAAATCATTTTAAAAAAATATGGCGGAAGGGGGAATAAAAACAAAACGAAATTATAAAAAAAAAATAAAAAAATAAAAAAAAAAACAATTATTTTAGAATTTGAATTGGGGAATGAGTTCGTTTGTAAAGTTAATGCAAAATGAATACCATTTCCATTATTCATGGAAGAAGTTGAAAATAAATTATTAGAACTAGCGGGACCTGTGGAAATTCCACAGCGGCATCTTCCATATGTTGCTGCTGAGTATTCTGTGGACGTTTAGTGGAGACTCCGCGATATTTTTGTAGCTGTTTTGGTAAAACTGTAAAAATATTTATACAAGTAATCTGGTTAATGTAACTTCAGAAATAGTTCGGTTTATCTCAAGTATCCTTATAGAAATCTTTAACATATGTCCATTGTATGGATACCTGGCACAAACGGAAACGCTGCGATATCATTATGCCATCTTTAGACAGAACAGATACTACCCTTGGATCCTAGCCAAAAGACTAAGAAGATATATTTTAGTTTCATGTACAACTCAAATGTGACATCAGTTTTTGGAGGGGTTTTTTTTTTCATTGCGTCTTCAGTGATCGGAAGATCCTATTTATTAAAAAGGAGGATAGAAGATGATAACAGACTACCAACATTGAATTACCTTCTCTATACACTAATTTAATATTCATGGTATGTTACCACCTCCTGTCCTCCTTTTTGATAAATAGGATCTTCCGATCAGATAATTTATAATCTGGAAACCGTGACACACATACATACGTACGCACGTACGTTAAAGATACTACGGTATTATTATATATAGATATTTTCTATACCCATATTTAAATTTCCTCCGGAAAAATAGAAAGTTCAACCCTGGATTATTTTTTTTCCAGCTGAAACAAAAGAACCTGAATTTCTATGCAAGATGTTTGACGATTATCCAGTTTTACTTTTAAATTAAAAACTGTTCGCTAAAAGGAGATAAACAAAATATAATCATGAACTTATGTAATTATCTGAATCATATTAAACTTACATGTTAATAAAAATGCCGAGATAAGCAGAGAGCACATTATTTACTACACTGAAAATTTATCAAGTATTATTTTAAAACAGAAAAAAAAAAACATTTTAACGAAGAAATGCCTCATACGACATTTTCTGCCTAAATTAAGGTCAACAGCCAGGGGACATACCTCAACACACAGTCATCATAATATTGGCTAGAAATCGTTCACCGATCAAATTTTATTTCATTTTATAAAACCAAAAAATACTGGATGAATTTCTATAAATTTTGGTCTACAGCTTTTTTTAACCGAACAGCTAAGTAAACAAAGAAGTGTTTATACAATTCAAATTTTTTATATAAAAGCAAAACTTAATAAGCGCCAGATATTTGACTATTTTTTAAGCTTTTAAACTGATAAAAATATTTTTATAATAGTTTGATTAAGTTTTTTGTTTTTTTGTTTTTTTTACCCCAAACAAGGCACAGTGCCACTTTGATGTACGGGGACTATCAGGGACATAAGTTGCAGGGATACTATGTAGGGCGTTGACCAGCAAAATGTCTGTTCACATTACATTTAAACTTATGCATGTAAGTACAGTTGGGGAAGCAGGAAACTGGAAGGGAATTCCAAAGCCTAGCAGTTCTGGGGAAGAAACTATTAAAGTAGAAGGCTTTCTTACATCTAGGGATTTCTACTGTGTGGAGGTGGGAATTTGCTGCTTGTCGGGTTTGTCGGAGTATTGATGTCGAGAGGGTACAAGGGCTATTAGTTCGTTGCAGCACCCACCATTAAAATACTTGTAAAACAGGCAGTGGGATGCAACATTTCGTCGATGGAACAGAGGTTGAAGCTTAGATGACAGTTCAGAACCTAGCAAGTTGGTGACTCTCATTTTGAACTCTGCCCGAGAGTGAGTGACTAGTAGCAGATGCACCAGTCCAAATGTGACAACATTACTCTATACATGGGCGAATTGTGGCCTTGTAGAGGTACAGGATACTTTCAGGCGTAAGTAATTTTCTAGCATGGTAGAAGGAGCCTACCTTCTTTGTAGCAACCTTAGCAGTGCTCTCTGTGCATCTGTTCCAACTCATGTTCCCTGTGGACGTTAAGCCGAGGAGTTTGAAGAAAGTACTTTCAGGTAATGTATCTTTAGCCATAACTATTATTGATTGAGAAGATTTCTTGTAATTATGGAATGAAACAAGCTTAGTCTTGGCAGCATTGAATATGACCATCCATTTTTGTCGCCATTACAGATTGGAGGTCTTCCTCTAGTGTTTCTGCCATTGTCTTAGATATGTGTTCATTTATTTTCCCTTCCTGACTGTTATAGAGAGTGATGTCATCAGCAAAAATATCCATCTCAGAGACAATTTTATCAGGGAGGTCATTTTTGAATATTAGAAATAATAAAAGTCCAACGATCGACCCTTGACATCGACATATTATATTGTTTAGATGACCCTCGACGGCAACCTAGATTCTTCTCTTTAAGGATTTAATAATGTTAAGTATTCGTCCAGTGATACTGTATGATCTGATTTTCCTGAGAAAACCATCATGCCATACCCTGTCAAAAGCCTTAGATATATCTAGGGCTACTGCCCTACTTTCCCCTGCTTTGTCCAGTGTATGGTATATATGTTTGGAGATTATAGTTAGGATATCTGCTGTAGAACAAGCTTGCCTAAATCCATATTTAGTTAAGAGCTTGATTAATAATGACTCATATTTTTGGCGAAAAGAGGGATGAGACTAATGGGACAATAATTTAATAGGTCACTTCTTTTGCAATAATTCTTGTAAACTGGTACCACAGAAGCAGTTTTCCAGCAGTTAGGAAAGCAAGATTCGTTGAGGCATTTGTTGTAAAGTTTGGAGAGGACTGAACCAACCTCAGCAGAGCATTTTCTTAATAGTGCAACTGGAATGAGATCGGGTCCACATGCTTTTGGGTGTCTAGTGTTTTTATGATATCATGCATTGAGCAGAGGTGATTTTCAGATTATCTAGTGTGATGTCAGTCTGCAAAGGAAAATCAAGGAGGGAGTGGTTTGCTGGGTCCAATGTAGAAATTGAAGAAAACCGACTGGCAAGCATGTTAGCCTTTTCAGTTGCCGTGCAAACAACCTCATGATTATTGAACAGTGAGGGAATTGTTGATTGCTCATTATTTACTGTTGTAGATTTTTAAAAAATCACGAGTTCCTAATTTCTGCACTTCGGTGCGTTTTCTGGTAGTTTCAGTATATTCTCTCTTAGCTGTCGTTATTTCTTTCTTACAATTACTTCTAGCTTCAATAAACTTTTGTCTGTTTGTGTTGGTCTTTATGTTGAATAAACCTTTGGTATGCATGATGCCTTTGAGCAATGGCAGCTGCACAAGTAGAAGTAAACCATTTGGTTTGCTATAGAATTTCCGTGTGGGAACATGAGCTTCAATTGCTGCTTTGAACCATTCAGTTGTCTCATTTGCACACTGTTCTGTTCCATGTGACATCTTTGATGAGATCTCTGATGGTTTCCTAGTCAGCCTTTTTATAATACCTAGTACATTTTGAATAATGGCTCTTCAGCTTTGGTTCGAGAATTTAGGGTGATTTCTACCATTATCACAGCGTGATCAGCATTAGTTGATCTTGCTAGTCTGGGGAAACATGTCGGAAATGTCTGTGATAGAGAATGAGATATACAGAAGCTATGTGTTATGCTACCACCTGTGTCTGTGTAAGCAGAGAAACCAAGCCAACCAACCAAACTGTGGTGGGCATTAAAATCACCAGATACATGTACTTTCATGCTAGCATCAAGGGAGAGTACTGTATCTATGCTGCCAGAGGTTGATTAGACTACAGTCCTGGGTCGAGGGAGAGCAGTATAGAAAATATAAGTTGCTATGTTGCAGGTTAAATCTAAAGCACATGAAGGCCTGGTCGTCTGATTCTAATTTTGATTCTCTAGTCAAGGGGAGGGTGTTTCGAATATAGACTCTAAATCCGTGCATATGTTCCTATTTACAATGACTCCCCACGGGACAGAGTTAGACACCAGGGTCGTTTTTTAATGTGGAGAAAAGGCACAAAAATTAAAATTATCTCAATCGTGAAGATTTCTCCTCCACTGACAAAGAACAAGAAATTGAAGTGCAGCATCTGAAGAACAGATACTACACTTTGATGTATTTATTTGCTCCCCCACTGAGCAAATTAGGCACAAGGCCGATTTTTAAAGTGAGGAGTGAAGGGGAAATGGGGACCAACTCCCCGGGGAGTAGGGGAGCTGGATAGTGACAATTGGTATGAAGGGTTGCGCCTTCATTGACCAAGGTCTTATATGTGGGGTCGCCCCCACATATGGTCTTTGCTTGCAGTATCTGCTGGAACAGATGGTATTTATTCGCTCCCCCACCGAGCAAATTAGGCACAAGGCCAATTTTTAATGTGAGGAGTGAAGGGAGGGGGAAGGGAAAAAGGGGACCAGCTCCCGAGAGGTGGGAAATGGGAGCTGGTTAAAGGTCAGGTATGTGGGGTTTCCCCCACATCTGGTCTTTGCTTGCAGTATCTGCCGGAACAGATGGTATTTATTTGCTCCCCCACCGAGCAAATTAGGCACAAGGCCGATTTTTAAAGTGAGGAGTGAAGGGGAAATGGGGACCAACTCCCCGGGGAGTAGGGGAGCTGGATAGTGACAATTGGTATGAAGGGTTGCCCCTACATTGACCAAGGTCTTATATGTGGAGTTGCCCCCACATATGGTCTTTGCTTGCAGTATCTGCCGGAACAGATGATATTTATTTGCTCCCCCACCGAGCAAATTAGGCACAAGGCCAATTCTTAATGTGAGGAGTGAAGGGAGGGGGAAGGGAAAGAGGGGACCAGCTCCCGAGAGGTGGGAAATGGGAGCTGGTTAAAGGTCAGGCATGTGGGGTTGCCCCCACATCTGGTCTTTGCTAGTCATAGCTAGTCATAGCTAGTCATAGCTTGCAGTATCTGCCGGAACAGATGGTATTTATTTGCTCCCCCACTGAGCAAATTAGGCACAAGGCCGTTTTTAATGTGAGGTAAAAACCAGCTCCCCAAAAAGGGGGCACTCTGGTTACAAAAAATAATAATTATCCCAGTATAGAGGGTTTCCCCTCCATTGACTGGTACAAATTATCTTAAGTGCAGCATCTGCCGGAACAGATGGTATATATTTGCTCCCCCACTGAGCAAATTAGGCACAAGGCCGTTTTTAATGTGAGGTAAAAACCAGCTCCCCTAAAAGTAGGCAAAAAGGGGGCACTCTGGTTACCAAAAATAATAATTGTCCCAGTATAGAGGGTTTCCCCTCCATTGACTGGTACAAATTATCTTAAGTGCAGCATCTGCCGGAACAGATGGTGTTTATTTGCTCCCCCACTGAGCAAATTAGGCACAAGGCCGTTTTTAATGTGAGGTAAAAACCAGCTCCCCTAAAAGTAGGCAAAAAGGGGGCACTCTGGTTACCAAAAATAATAATTGTCCCAGTATAGAGGGTTTCCCCTCCATTGACTGGTACAAATTATCTTAAGTGCAGCATCTGCCGGAACAGATGGTGTTTATTTGCTCCCCCACCGAGCAAATTAGGCACAAGGCCGATTTTTAATGTGAGGAGTGAAGGGAGGGGGAAGGGAAAAAGGGGACCAGCTCCCGAGAGGTGGGAAATGGGAGCTGGTTAATGGGCAGGCATGTGGGGTTGCCCCCCACATCTGGTCTTTGCTAATCATAGCTAGTCATAGCTTGCAGTATCTGCCGGAACAGATGGTATTTATTTGCTCCCCCACCGACCAAATTAGGCACAAGGCCGATTTTTAATGTGAGGAGTGAAGGGAGGGGGAAGGGAAAAAGGGGACCAGTTCCAGAGAGGTAGGAAATGGGAGCTGGTTAAAGGTCAAGCATGTGGGGTTGCCCCCACATCTGGTCTTTGCTAGTCATAGCTAGTCATAGCTAGTCATAGCTTGCAGTATCTGCCGGAACAGATGGTATTTATTTGCTCCCCCACTGAGCAAATTAGGCACAAGGCCGTTTTTAATGTGAGGTAAAAACCAGCTCCCCTAAAAGTAGGCAAAAAGGGGGCACTCTGGTTACCAAAAATAATAACTGTCCCAGTATAGAGGGTTTCCCCTCCATTGACTGGTACAAATTATCTTAAGTGCAGCATCTGCCGGAACAGGTGGTGTTTATTTGCTCCCCCACTGAGCAAATTAGGCACAAGGCCGTTTTTAATGTGAGGTAAAAACCAGCTCCCCTAAAAGTAAGCAAAAAGGGGGCACTCTGGTTACCAAAAATAATAATTGTCCCAGTATAGAGGGTTTCCCCTCCATTGACTGGTACAAATTATCTTAAGTGCAGCATCTGCCGGAACAGATGGTGTTTATTTGCTCCCCCACTGAGCAAATTAGGCACAAGGCCGTTTTTAATGTGAGGTAAAAACCAGCTCCCCTAAAAGGGGTCACTCTGGTTACCAAAAATAATAATTGTCCCAGTATAGAGGGTTTCCCCTCCATTGACTGGTACAAATTATCTTAAGTGCAGTATCTGCCGGAACAGATACTACACTTTGATCTTGTTTATATATTTTATTGCTTTTAAAAATTTTGAAAATACAATTAAGTAAAAAACAAAAGATTTTTAAACAACAAAATTAGGCACAAGGCCCTTTTGATCTTACCCGAAGGCCATCAAAATAGTGTTTGTCTGAGTCCTTACGGCAAAGTGGGGCATGTTAAAGTGGTTAGAGGGGATGGAGGAGTTTAAGTCAGTTTCACTTAGCACAAAGATATCCGGATGTTTGCTAGGAGAAATGATTCAACATTAGCTAAATTAGTTCTAAGCTCGCGGATATTTGTGAATGCAAGCCTCAAGGGAGGAGGCAAATTGGTTTTGTTTGAGTTTACACCTGATTTGATCGTAATTTTTAATTGAACTGCCATTTTATTTTATTTAAAAATTTCAGTTTAAGGGTGAAAGGTGCTGGACAAAGTGGTTGTGCAAAATACCAAACTTGCAACACAATCTTTTATTTTTATTTGCTGTTAAGCCGTATTATAAGCAAGTGTTTTTCTTTATTCTTAATTTAATACTCTTGTTTATTGATTATTATATTATTTTATTATATTATATTATTGATTATTATATTATTATTATTGATTATTATATTATATTATTGATTATTGATTATTATTATTGTTGATTACTAGCAGGCTGCCCGGCCTTGCTCGGTCGTAAAAGGGGTCACTCTGGTTACCAAAAATAATAACTGTCCCAGTATAGAGGGTTTCCCCTCCATTGACTGGTACAAATTATCGTAAGTGCAGAATCTGCCGGAACAGATGGTATTTATTTGCTCCCCCACTGAGCAAATTAGGCACAAGGCCGTTTTTAATGTGAGGTAAAAACCAGCTCCCCTAAAAGGGGTCACTCTGGTTACCAAAAATAATAACTGTCCCAGTATAGAGGGCTTCCCCTCCATTGACTGGTACAAACCATCTCAAGTGCAGCATCTGCCGGAACAGATGGTATTTATTTGCTCCCCCACTGAGCAAATTAGGCACAAGGCCGTTTTTAATGTGAGGTAAAAACCAGCTCCCCTAAAAGGGGTCACTCTGGTTACCAAAAATAATAATTGTCCCAGTATAGAAGGTCTCCCCTCCATTGACCGGTACAAACCATCTCAAGTGCAGCATCTGCCGGAACAGATACTACACTTTGATCTTGTTTATATATTTTATTGCTTTTAAAAATTTTGAAAATACAATTAAGTAAAAAACAAAAGATTTTTAAACAACAAAATTAGGCACAAGGCCCTTTTGATCTTACCCGAAGGCCATCAAAATAGTGTTTGTCTGAGTCCTTACGGCAAAGTGGGGCATGTTAAAGTGGTTAGAGGGGATGGAGGAGTTTAAGTCAGTTTCACTTAGCACCAAGATATCCGGATGTTTGCTAGGAGAAATGATTCAACATTAGCTAAATTAGTTCTAAGCTCGCGGATATTTGTGAATGCAAGCCTCAAGGGAGGAGGCAAATTGGTTTTGTTTGAGTTTACACCTGATTTGATCGTAATTTTTAATTGGACTGCCATTTTATTTTATTTAAAAATTTCAGTTTAAGGGTGAAAGGTGCTGGACAAAGTGGTTGTGCAAAATACCAAACTTGCAACACAATCTTTTATTTTTATTTGCTGTTAAGCCGTATTATAAGCAAGTGTTTTTCTTTATTCTTAATTTAATACTCTTGTTTATTGATTATTATATTATTTTATTATATTATATTATTGATTATTATATTATATTATTGATTATTGATTATTATTATTATTGATTACTAGCAGGCTGCCCGGCCTTGCTCGGTCGTAAAATATACATAATATTATATTTTAATTAATACAGAAACTGAGCTATGTACATGCGAGTATTACATTTTTCTTTTCTAAACTGTTCACTTCTTGGAAGTAAAAAAAAAAAAAAACTCAAGCCGAGATCGAAACCAAAACGTAAAGACAGTGAGTCAAGTACGATAACGATTTGACCAGTCCAATATTTTCTTTAGAAAGTGTTTTTAAACTATTCATTTTTCACATCAGTTATCTGTAATGTGAATTATTCACGCATACACATTCATGAAACAGGTAACAAATAGATAAAAATCTGTCGACTCCTACGTACCAATTTTGACCCCTTAGTAGCCCTTTTTTCCAACAAAAGGTATTAAAAAGTTTTCCACGTGTCTGAATATCCTATATACCAAATTTCAAGTCTGTAGATCAAAACCTCGTTGAGTATATAGGTTGAAAAGTGACCTCTAATACACATATTCTCACTTTTATAGATAATTTCTACAAGTATTTTAATGGTGAATGCTCTGACGAACTGCAGACACTTGTGCCCCCACGACGTAGACACCCTCGACAAACCCGACAGGCAGCTAAATCCCATCCCCACACAGTAGAAATCCCTAGATGTAAAAGATCTTTCTACTCCAGTGGTTTCTTCCCCAGAACCGCTAGACTCTGGAATTCCATTCCAAGTTCCTGCTTCCCTAACTGTACTGACATGCATAAGTTCAAGTGCAACGTGAACCAACATCTCGCTGCCCAAATCCCTACATAATACCCCAGTAGATGTTTCCCCTGATAGTAGCCCCCTACACCAAAGTGGCAATGCGCCTTGTTTGGGGTGAAAATGTAATAAAAAAAATTTTTTTTAAATTTGTGATACCTTAATGCACCCTTAACTTGTCTTCACTCATGGAGCGTTTTTTAAAATAAAAACGGTTCTTTTCTGAATGTCTGAGATGAGGATTGGTTATTCATATAACTACTATTCTCATCTTGAAGATTATCAAGACGAGAACAGTAGAAAATCTACTTGGCTTTGCTCGGAATAGAAAGTGATAGATAGTCATAAAAAATGCTCAATATCCCAAGAATAGAAGGTATGTTTAAACACTTCATTTTTATCTTTTTTTATATGGCCCCAGGTAGCCCTGCTAGTCATTTTCTAAGAGTTAAAATTATCTTAAAAGGGTTACAATATGGTGTTTGGTTTGGTTTTCCACCGGATAATGATTCGACAAAGAATTGAAAACGTTCCTGATGCATATGGAATAAAAGATGTTTATTCTTTTTGATTTTAACACAGAAAACATCATTTGCAACATTAAAAAAATAAAAGATAATATAATTAAACAGAAAAATTTTGTTATTAGTCACAGTGTTTGCTTAAAAGAAAATAATTTCACTTTGGCATCACTGATAAGATCGAATTGTATGCCAATATACAAGCGCTTTTTCACAGAAGAGACATTGCGAGTCTATCTCTGCTCTGTCGTTATTTTCATGGCAGGGGCTTGACTGAGTTTCAATCTGTGGCCCTTCCCTGTATACCCTCACAATAAACACTTGTCTAGCTATAATTTCCCCTACTCTCTATCTGTACCTAAAACTAAATGGAAATTCCATGAATAAAGTTTCTTTTCTAGAAATACTTGCCTGTCAAACTCTATACCAGAGGGCTGCTCCAATGTAAAAAAGTTCTTGTTGAGCCCTCCTCTTAAATTCTACACAATTTCCACTATTAGCGATCATAACGGTGTTGCCTCACCAATCACCTGATGAAACTTATTAATCCTTTTATTATAGTGACATTCAGGCTTTGATAATGAGTGACTCCCTTGTTATATATATATATATATATATATATATATATATATATATATATATATATATATATAAAGATATATATATATATATATATATATATTATGATTATGAAGTCCTCATTTCCAATATCAAAATTTATGTATTTAAATTTTCGGATTTGTAAAAGTTAATATTTAAATATGGAATTTTTTATTATTTGAAAACAAAGAAAACAAAGATTTTGTATCTCTTTACCTCCTTACAATTACCTAGGAACCGGTTATATTCACTGGAGTCACATCGGTCGACAGTTCCTCCGGGACGCCACATGTGCAGAATCAGTTTCGTAGGGCGTCACATGTGGCCTTGAGATTCCCGGACGACATCAGAATGACTTCTACCCATCTGGTGTATCTATCTGCATATACTAGGTAGTTCCTCCCTCATAAATCTAAAAAAGTCCGTCACCGTCTTTAAAATAATAAATAATGGATAAAAGTTGTATTTTGTGTCTGATGATCGGCCATTTTAGAATATCTTTCAACGAAATAATGTTTATGCTTTTCTAAATGGTTAAAAAACGATTGTAACACTGAGGAAATGCATCCTACGATAAACTTGTTGTCTTGGTTATTGTGAAATTATAATATATATATATATATATATATATATATATATATATATATATATATACAATTATTATAATAATTTTTATTTTATATATATTTCATATATATATTTCAATTATATATATATATATATATATATTATATATTTATATATATTTCAATTATATATATATATATTTATATATATTTTAATTATATATAAATATATATACTTTATATATTTATATATTTTTTATATATTTTTAATTATATATATATATATAGATATATTTTATATATTTATATATATTTTAATTTGGTATATATATATCTATTTTATATCTTTATATATATTTTAATTTTGTATATATATATATATATATTTTATATATTTATATATATTTTTTATATATTTATATATATTTTTTATATATTTATATATATTTTAATTATATCATATATATATATATATATATATATATATATATATATATATAATTATGAAGTCCTCATTTCCAATGAGTGATTTTTCTGACAGAAAAACCTGCGTTTGTCGGAAATTTTCTGTTTCTATGTTTATCCTTGCGGGCATGTCACTAGTAAGGGTGCTGGAGGTAAACGTTTTATCTGGGCTGATGTTACATTCATATCTGATCTACCTCTGCATTCCATGTTTAAAAGGATATGTCCTCTATAGTGTCAGACCTGACCGAATGGTTAATTGCAGGCATAAACCGATTCATACTATTCAAAAAATTTCAACAAAAACCTAACAGCCAGCCATGGTTCTTCCTAGAATGTGCTGCTGCCATCGTGCACAGAAATCACTTTTTGCATTGCTACCAACATAATAGATGTACTGAGACTAAATCTGCTTTCAGAACTGCCAGAAACCACTGTAAAAGAGTAATAAACAATGCAAGAGAGCTATATGCTCAGTCTGTTAAATCCAAGGTAGCTGATCAGCGGCTTGGTTCCCCCCAGTTTTAGCAAACTGCAAACAGAATCCTGAACAGAAGCGTGCGTTCTATCCCAACCATCATCAATGGACCTGAGGTCATCTCATCAGCATCAGACAAGGCCAAACTATTTGCCAAGAACTTTGCAGCAACCCCATGCAATGAAGGCCATCAACTCATATTCCCACATATCGCAGACAACATACTATGTAACATACAAATATCTGTGCGTGAGATCGCCAAACTAATCAAGAACCTTGATTCCAGTAAAGCAACTGGGCCTGACGGCATTCCAATTGTAGTGTTGAAAAAGTTTAAACCAGAACTTGCCCCCATACTTACAAAACTGTTTAAGTGTTGCCTTAAGGAGGAGTGCTTCCCAACACCCTGGAAAACCTCATTAGTATGCCCTGTATTTAACAACTCAGGTGATAAGTCATCTCCCTCTCAGTATAGACCAATAAGTCTCCTCTGTGTCATGAGTAAGCTGCTGGAATCCATATTAAATAGAGTAGTCAACCACCTCAGCAGAAATAACCTACTTAGTGACATGCAATATGGTTCTGCTAGATCTACGGCAGATGTGCTAACAGTTATATCTCATAGGATTAGTGAATCTCTCGACAAAGGCATCCTTTCTAGGGCAATTGCTGTTGACATATCAAAGGCCTTCGGTAAGGTATGGCATAAGGGCCTACTTCACAAGATTTCCAGCTACGGTATAACTGGAAATGTTTTCTCAATTATCAAATCATTTCTCTCTGATAGGTTCATAAGGGTAGTGGTTGATGGGCAGAAATCAGAGGCCCTCAGTATTAATGCTGGAGTCCCTCAGAGGTCCATCCTGGGCCCAACCAAGACCGTCTTAAAAGACAAGATGGCCGGTGGGCAAAAATAATTTAATCTGCTGACGTCATCACGGATAGTCCATACCGGTGACACCGGTAGTCACCGGTAGGCATTCGTAACGTCTTGAAGTCAGTGTAATATTTCTTTTTTTATTAAAATGCCTTCACGGTGCATCGTTCCAACTTGCTGAGGAAATTATCGTAAAGGACCAAAAAGTGACAGTATTTTCATTTCCGAAAGATAAAGAATTATAATGCAGTAAAATAAAAAAAAAATTTTACACCATCTCCATTCAGCAAAGTAAGTTTTAACGTGCTCCCCCCCCCTGTATTTAACACGATGTAACTATAATTTAATTCAATATTATCATCCTAAATGTTCTACCATTCAAAAGAAGAAGCTTCAAATAAATTGCTAATATTAAAAAAAAAATTTTTACAGCATACAAAACTAATGAAAATGCGAGACAACATCGACTCTTTAAAACACGATTTTTTTAAGCTGTTGACACACGTTTTAAAAATCTAACAATAATTTATTTTTCTGAAATTTTTCAATATTTAAAAATAAATTATGCCGGCTGATAAAATTTTTAAACTTTTTTTTAAAGCTAGAAAGATAAAATTTAAAAATACTTATTTATATATATATATATATATATATATATATATATATATATATATATATATATATATATATATGAAACTAAACTAAAAAAAAAAAAAAAAACGCGCGTTCACTCGTGGTCTTAAACAGTCTTGGCCTTCGAGACCAGATCAAAGTGTAGTATCTGTTCTCCAGATGCTGCATTCTATTTCTTGTTCTCTTTCGGTGGAGGAGAAATCCTTCACGACTGAAACAATTTTTATTTTTGTACCTTTTCTCCACGTTAAAAAACGACCCTGGTGTTTAACTCTGTCCCGTGGGGAGGCATAGTAAATAAGTACAATTCATTTCATTAACGTAATTGGGTTTGTATTACTGTACACATAGATTCGAAAAAGTTGTCAAAAACAAATATATAACAAATAAATGTTATCAAAGGCAAGATAAGTTACTTTCCTACCAAATATTTTTCGTGTTTTTATTCAATGTAACATGTTTATTCAGCTCGAAAAACAGCGTTTACCGATGTATTCGAAAATTCAAGATGGCGTCTGATTCTCTCTTTAACACGGTAAGTTTGGGATAAGGTGTTATAAATAAAAAACTATACAACATACTATTAAAAACCCGCCGAATATATGTCAACCTATGTCACGGTAACATATATTGAGCGATTTTTTAACAGTATTTTATCCGGTTTTGTATTTATAACACCTTATCCCAAACTTACCGTGTTAAAGAGAGAATCAGACGCCATCTGGAATTTTCGAATACATCGGTAAACACTATGTTTTTCGAGCTGAATAAACATGTTACATTGAATAAAAACACGAAAAATATATCCAGTTTGGCAGAAAAGTAACTTATCTTGCCTTTGATAACATTTATTTGTTATATATTTGTTTTTGACAACTTTTTCGAATCTATGTGTACAGTAATACAAACCCAGGTATTTTAACAAACTGAAAATATGGATATAAAAAAATGATTTTGCATGTCATTTTTGTTATGTGGTGAAATAATCTTAAATAAGAAACATGATTTTTTCTTTAGGTTAATTTTTTTACTGTGCAATATTTCATGAATTTATTAAAAATATTGTTTTTGATTTTGAAAAAATATTGTGGTTCATTTTGATTAAAAAATATTCATTTTGATTAAAAAATATTCATTTTGATTTAAAAAAAATATTCATTTTGATTTTAAAAAAAAGTTTAATTTTAATATTTGTTTATTGTCTTAACTCATATCAAATGTTTTGCTTGTGTTCTG
>NC_136503.1:20711987-20761987 GCF_053919585.1 Euprymna scolopes | reverse complement strand
ACTGAACGATTTATTAACCCCTAGAAACCCCGTTGGGTCATCCGTTGAATCCAGGCTGTTATTTGGATCAGAAGAAAGTAAGTTTGCAAAGTTAGTTAACTTTATAAAACAACTAGCAGGCCACGCAGCGTTGCCCGGTCGTATGATGCAGTTAAATATGATTTATTAAATGATGCAGATTACGTATTTATTATTATAGAGACAATTCTCTATCGATTATTATATTGAACCTAATATATAGTAGTGAGATCAAAACTAAAAATTTATATGACTTGAGTGTAATAAACTAGAATCGAAACCAAAACATACAACCCTCTACCCGCATTACTTAACATCTGCGTCACGTCCATACGCATATATATATATATATATATATATATATATATATATATATATACTAGCATTTCAGCCCGGCGTTGCCCGGGGTGTTTGGAGCTGTATGTTGAGCAAAAAAAAAAAAAAGTGGTAGTAGTAAGGCCGGCTCGAACCCGTACCGCAAAGGAGGAAAAGAACGGGGTAAAACCTAACGTTTATACTGTTACGACCACCGCCAAACCAGAAGCGACATTTTGTTAAATTAAGGTTAGACAATCCAAAGGAGAGGGTAACTTTCAAAAATGTCGGCGAAAAAAGTTACCCCCCCCCCGTAGAAAAGTGCTTAGTTGAAGGGGAAGATATTAATGTTTTTAGCCAATTTTTCGATATTTGTCGTATGAAAGGTTGAACTTTAAAACGATACTGATCTTGGTAAAATCCGTCGCCTCTATTGAAAGTTTAAGGCAGACATGCAAACAGACATACATACATACATTTATATATTGGTAACTTAAAATTTTCGACCCAAACTGATGAAAAAGCTTGCCCTATCTCTGAATACCATTTATATAAAATTTCAAATATTTAGACCAGAAATTGTCTGAGTAATTTGGAAGAGACCGCAGAGGTCAATTTTTTTTAAACTTTGACCGCTATTATGACCCCTTAAAATTTATTGTTTTGGGCTCAAATCAAGTTATTAAGTTAGATCCATGTCCAAGGAACCTATATCTTAAGTGCGTAGACCAGAAAATTTTCGGAGGAGTTTGGTAGAGTTCTCAAAGGTCAAATCGTTGAACTTTGACCCCTTATTCGCCAAATTTCTGACCAAAAACCGATCAGATCGATTTTACCAAATCTCAGTACCCTCTATATCAAATTTCGAGTCTGTATACTAAAAATTGACAGAGTTATTGCATAGGGAAATGTACACAGACACACAAACAGACACGTTCACTTATATATATATATATATATATATATATATATATGCACTTATTTGCTTTTTATACTACTAAATAAGCTATAAAGCGAGGCTTGCTGTTTGTCTGTATATAAACAAGCAGCTCGAGCACTGTAAAAGTGTTGGACGATTTTTTATTTAAATGGACGATTTTGTTGAGATCATTTACGAGCACTGATCCCATAGGCCTGTGGATAGAACTGCCGACTATCAACACGACGGTTGTATGTTTAATCCTCGGCTATGGAAAGGTGCTCGTCTAGCCGCACTGATGAGTTGTGATACAACGAAACTACTGTATGCGAATGACTATATATATATATATATATATATATATATATATATATATATATATATATATATATATATACAGGAACCTTTCACCTTTACTTAATATTTCTTGTTTTGAATAAAATATTGTAAATCCAATTCTACAATATCTTGACTTTTTTACTTAGACATATATATATATATATATATATATATATATATATAAATGTGTGAAATTATCAATTAAGTTTTCATAAGAGGAAATAAACAAAACCATGTTTATATAAACAATCGTTTTGGAAACGATATCCTTTTATCCATTCGATATTACCCCCGACGTAACTACCCCCGACAAACCCGACAAGCTACTAAGTCTCATCCCTTTACAGTAGAGATCCCTACGTGCAAGAAAACCTTTTACTCCAATAGTTTCTTCCCCAGAACTGCGGGTCTTTGGAACTCCCTTCCGGGATTCTGCTTTCCCAACTGCAATGATATGCAGAAGTTCAAGTGTAATGTTAACAAACATCTTTCTACTCTTCTCCCTTCATAATGACCCCGCTAATTAATTCCCTAATAGTAGCCCCCTGCTTCAAAGTTGCACTGTGCCTTGTTTGGGGTGAAAATTGAATAAAAAAAAAAAAAATTTACAAAATAAATCCATCGGGAAATAAGTAAAATATTTCTGAATATCGTCTCTTCATAAGCATAAATAGAAAGGGAGGGGAGAGAAGACACCAAATGTTAATCAACTTATTGGAGTAAATATAGTTTGTGAACCTTTGTAAGGGAGTGTTTCATTGTTGTTGCTTTTTTTTTTAACTGTAAGGATGCTTCTCGGTGCGCGAGCCTTTGAGAAGATAATTTTTAAAATCTAAAAATAATCGTTGGTATATGTAACCATTGTTTTTAATCTGATTGCATTTAAAATTAAAAAAAAAGGATATCGTTTCTGAAACGATCGTACATATAAATATGATTTTGTTATGTTTCCTCCTATGAAAACTTAATTGATAATTTTACACACTTTCTACAAATAGCTCTAGGTAATTACACCTATTGAGCTTATCATAACTGCGGGACTCAGATCACAGCACTTTTTAAAATATTTTACTGAGACTTTGCTCATTTAGACCCTGTCTATTACACTTATATATATATATATATATATATATATATATATATATATATACTAGCAAAAGTACCCGTCGTTGACTGGGTTCAAAAACAGCCTACAGAAAATGGACTCTGATTTATGAAAGTATGATAGATTATGAAAAGGAAGGGTTATAAATTTGGGTTGAATTTGGGGGGTATCAAAACCAAAGCAAAATATGATGAAAGTAAAAATAAAATAGATAAACCTCATAATTTATTATACCATACCTGTTCACACTGAAACACTTATCACAATATTCTGTGGATCTATATTAAAAAACCTTGTTAAACTTTGTGACATATTTCCATTCTATGGAGGTCAGGTGCGAACTAACACCCCATAATTTTATTATACCACATTTCTTCAAACTGAAACATAATTATCAAAGTATACTTACGCAGATAGATATGAAAAGTCTTTATAAAAGTTTGTACCTATTTCCATTCTATGGAGGCCAGGCGCGAACGCAGATCCCACAATTTTATTATACCATCCCTATTTAAGTTAAAACATACTTATCAAAGTATTATTATGTACATCTATATCAAAAACACTTGTAAACGTTTTTTTTTTAATTTTTAAATGTTTTATTTCCATACTTTGTGAACCAGGCACGAACGCAGACCCCACAATTTTAATGAACCACCGTTCTTCCAGATCAAACATACCCATTCCTGTGTCTCGATACATATTCTATCATTATATGTAATCAGTTTTTTTTAAATAGTCAACCATATAGGAGCCTATTCGTGACCAGACACACACACACACACACACACACACACACACACACACACACACACACACACATACATTCAGCTTTATATATATATATATATATATATATATATATATATATATAAATTCTCTTTCTTGAAGGATGAAATTGCCCAAGCATAAATAAATAAATTAATTAATTCACCTGTCATCCTATTTTTTTTAAAGATGAAATCGCCGATCGTTGAGGACAAAATTCAAGCAAGGACGCTCGGAAGGTCCATGGAGTTTTTATAATTATATAGATAGAAACCAAAATCAAAAATTAGTCTCTTTCTACTCACTATATATTTTCAGTTATGTGTTAATTAGTATTGTTACCTATTTTTCTCTATCTCTCTTTGTCAATATAGAAAGGTGGGGCAGCTGAAAGGAATCAGCAATGAAGGGAATTACCTTAGATTGTTAAAAGGGAGAAAATGTGACAGAAGGAAGAGAGTGTATAAAATAAAAGCAGAGAGAGAGGTTGAAAGTGATAGACATAAACTTACTAAGATATGGATCACTTTGTGAGTATATTATAATTCACTGCTCATTAGAATAATTAAAATGGAATTTTTTGTTTTCAAATATAACCGAGCAATATTTTTACATGTATTTTCTATAATCAAAAATTCTAACTCGACAGTGTTTTATGCACATTTTAAAAAATGGAAATCACTCCAGATAGGACACTTGATGAAAGGAGCTAGAAAAAAGTACGATTTCATGGTCGAAAATCAGCCAACAATAAGTGTTAGATAAAATAGATTCCAACCCAGAAAACAGCAACTCTCACCCCTTTATCAGAAACATCACTAATAGAATGTGAGGACTAAAAGACAAAATAAGGGAAGCAAAAGTTACCAGGGTTTTTATTGTGACACCATTACTAAGATACTTCGCTCACCAAAGCGTAAAGGGGCACAAAGGAGAAAGAGCACATTAGAGACGTGGTTGACGTTACAGCTGTAACAAGAAGTCACGTGTGGCTGGAAAATGGAGAAATAAATGTCATTGTTGAATGCCTACTGGAGAGAACTTGAATTCCTACTAGACATTATCCTCGAGTGTCTTAAGGCCTCCCTGTACAGGAATTCGTCAGAACAACCTGGCACAAGGATACTTTTCCCTAGAAGTAAACCCTGACTAAATATTTAAAATCACATAGTATTTATAGCCCTAATAAGATCTGTGTATGGCGAATCCACATTAGCTTTTACGAGGAATGGTGCATCTTCTCTTAGTCATATTACATTTGAGTAACAATATGAAACTGGACACTCCACCAGACTAGATTAATTTTTTCCTTGGAATCCGGTAAGACCATGAGAAAGATATACTATAACATATTTAAATGATCAATTTGGGAGAGGAAAATCATCTTCCCAACTTCTTTACTAACTCAGCGTTTAAGAGATATATGAGAACGCTCAATTAAAGTCAAACGCAACCAATAAATGAAAAAAAAATATTTTCAAACGTTTATCAACCATTATCAGAACTACTACGTTTCAAAATTTTTGAGATGCAGATTAATAATTCAGATTTGATTATTCCAGCTACTTTTCTCATCGTTTCGGTCGATGTAACCTCCGGCCTTCTTCGGGTGTACATTGTCAAACTTGAAAATCTTTCTGTTGAACTCGGAAATCGATACAAAATTTGGAATGGAAACTTTTATTCAAACCTATGAGTAAACTTGCTTTCATTCCATCAGTAATGGATAAAAGGGCTAAGCAATAATAACTGCAAGGTTACAGTCTTCATGAGGTTGATGGTTCAATACTCAGTGCAGGTTATACTAAGTATATGATTATAAGTTAAGATTTTTACCTGTTCATCGCTAATAGAGTGAGAGCAAGCTACTCCAGTGGAATAAATAAAGGGTTTCTAGAAAAATTCTGTAAAGACTTTGGAGTTTGAGATAAAAATTCCCCGAGTTCAACACGACAACAAGACGTGAAGAGGGTCAGAGGTTACATCATGGTGAGAATTACGTCCAAGACGAGAACAGTAACCCAAATGATAGAAACTCAGAATTATACTTAAAATGTTGGAAACAATGATAACCACAACGGCAACCACAAATACAAGCAATATCACAACGGCAACCACAAATACAAGCAATATCACAGCGGCAACCACAAATACAAACAATGTCACAATGGCAACCACAAATACAATGGCACAACAGCAACCACAAATACAAACAATATCACAAGGACAACCACAAATACAAGCAATGTCACAACGGCAACCACAAATACAAACAATGTCACAAGGACAACCACAAATACAAGCAATATCAAAACGGCAACCACAAATACAAACAATTTCACAACGACAACCACAAATACAAACAATTTCACAACGACAACCACAAATACAAACAATGTCACAACGACAACCACAAATACAAGCATTATCACAACAGCAACCACAAATACAAATAATGTCACAACAACAACCACAAATACAAACAATGTCGCAACGGCAACCACAAATACAAGCAATATCACAGCGGCAACCACAAATACAAGCAATGTCACAACGGCAACCACAAATACAAACAATGTCACAATGACAACCATAAATACAATGTCACAACAGCAACCACAAATACAAACAATATCACAAGGACAACCACAAACACAAGCAATGTCACAACGGCAACCACAAATACAAACAATGTCACAAGGACAACCACAAATACAAGCAATATCACAACGGCAACCACAAATACAAACAATATCACAACGACAACCACAAATACAAACAATGTCATAACGGCAACCACAAATACAAACAATGTCACAACGGCAACCATAAATGCAAACAATGTAACAACGGCAACCACAAATACAAGCAATATCACAACGGCAACCACAAATACAAACAATGTCACAACGACAACCACAAATACAAACAATATCACAACGACAACCACAAATACAAGCAATATCACAACGGCAACCACAAATACAAATAATGTCACAACGACAACCACAAATACAAACAATGTCACAACGGCAACCACAAATACAAGCAATATCACAACGGCAACCACAAATACAAGCAATGTCACAACGGCAACCACAAATACAAACAATGTCACAATGACAACCATAAATACAATGTCACAACAGCAACCACAAATACAAACAATATCACAAGGACAACCACAAATACAAGCAATGTCACAACGGCAACCACAAATACAAGCAATGTCACAAGAACAACCACAAATACAAGCAATATCACAACGGCAACCACAAATACAAACAATGTCACAACGACAACCACAAATACAAACAATGTCACAACGGCAACCACAAATACAAACAATGTCACAACGGCAACCACAAATGCAAACAATCTAACAACGGCAACCACAAATACAAGCAATGTCACAATGACAACCATAAATACAATGTCACAACTGCAACCACAAATACAAACAATATCACAAGGACAACCACAAACACAAGCAATGTCACAACGGCAACCACAAATACAAACAATGTCACAAGGACAACCACAAATACAAGCAATATCACAACGGCAACCACAAATACAAACAATATCACAACGGCAACCACAAATACAAACAATATCACAACGGCAACCACAAATACAAACAATGTCATAACGGCAACCACAAATACAAACAATGTCACAACAGCAACCATAAATGCAAACAATGTAACAACGGCAACCACAAATACAAGCAATATCACAACGGCAACCACAAATACAAACAATGTCACAACGGCAACCACAAATACAAGCAATGTCACAATGGCAACCACAAATACAATGTCACAACAGCAACCACAAATACAAACAATATCACAAGGACAACCACAACTACAAGCAATGTCACAACGGCAACCACAAATACAAACAATGTCACAACGGCAACCACAAATACAAGCAATATCACAACGGCAACCACAAATACAAGCAATGTCACAACGGCAACCACAAATACAAACAATGTCACAATGACAACCATAAATACAATGTCACAACAGCAACCACAAATACAAACAATATCACAAGGACAACCACAAATACAAGCAATGTCACAACGGCAACCACAAATACAAGCAATGTCACAAGAACAACCACAAATACAAGCAATATCACAACGGCAACCACAAATACAAACAATGTCACAACGACAACCACAAATACAAACAATGTCACAACGGCAACCACAAATACAAACAATGTCACAACGGCAACCACAAATGCAAACAATCTAACAACGGCAACCACAAATACAAGCAATGTTACAACGGCAACCACAAATACAAACAATGTCACAATGGCAACCACAAATACAAACAATGTCACAATGGCAACCACAAATACAAGCAATATCACAACGGCAACCACAAATACAAACAATGTCACAACGGCAACCACAAATGCAAACAATGTCAAAAATTTTATGCAAGATGACGCATTACGTTTATGAATTTTTTTAGATGAGGACTTGTTATTCGCATTATTTTGATTCTTCGGATTATTATTCTCATCTTTAGTGATATTTTCACAACACTTCAGTCGATGTAAGCTTCAACATTCTTCATATGTATCTTTTTGAACTCGGGAACTTTTTCCGTTTGAAATTCTGTGCAGATTCCCAATTTTGACAGAAAGATTCCAGTTGCAAATTGCTTAAGACTTCTACCCAGTCATTGTTAACAGAACGAGAGAATGCTAGATTGTGGATTAAATAAAATGAAGAAGGCCGGAGATTACATTGGCTGAAACGTTGTGAACATAACACTGAAAATGAGAACAGTCGTCCGAATAATACAAATAATACAAAGATGAACTCTTTTTGTTATTGGGTTGGTGTGTTTTATATCATTTTAACCATTTTTAAATAGTTGATATACTGTCAAAGGAAAATACCTATTGAAAACAATTCATGAAATAGTTTTGTGCTTTGTGGCATATCAATCCTTTTAAAGTGTCTTTAGGATTGCACAAATCACCAACTTCTTCTGATCCATATTTGCCCACGTGACAAAAAGAAGTAATTCATAACCGAAAGCAATGCTGGTGTAGGTACAGAAAGACGAGTGTTCATTTAGGACTTTTATTCTCCTAAGCTAGTTGCTCTACCAAGGCTTCAGAGTTCAGTCATTACGAGTCATCAAGGTCATCATTTAGTTGATTTTTATTCCTTTTGACTAGTTTTTTCGTTTCTGCTTTTGTATTGAGTTCAATTGTCTCCATACTTTATACGAACACTTTTCTTGCTATCAATTGCTCTCTTGGTATCAGATTGAATTCACTGTGGAACTGGTTGCTTAACAGATGGCGTGACTGTGGCAAAAGCTGTGAAAATGAGGGCTTACCGTTCAAACGACCTAGGTGTGCGTGTGTGCTTTGTCATCGCTGCGAAGCTAGGATAAGAAAAGAATCCCAAGATGGCGCCGACGGCGTTTTGTAATGGTATGATTTCGGAAACTCTCGCAAAATCTCGTGCATATATGCAAATCAGTTGGTCTTCGACAACTATAAATTCAGGTCGTTTTGGAAGGCAAGGTGGAGGAAAGAACGGCCGGTTAGTAATTGCGTACGCTGGATCGTGTTGGTGGCGTGTCACCGTGTCTATGTGTGTACTGATCGAACCGCTTTCCTCTCCCTTGCACATTGGACTTTGAATTGGTTTACATTGGACTTGCACTTTGGCTTTGAATTGGTTTACATTGGACTTGCACATTGGACTTTGAATTGGATTGGACTTGCACATTGGACTTTGAATTGGTTTAGATTGGACTTGCACATTGGACTTTGAATTTGTTTAGATTAGACTTCAACTTTTCAGCTTCCAATGATTTTCCTGTTAACTACATCTGAAAATTCCTCAATATCAATAGGGTTGAAATCGGTTAGTAAGCTCGAATTGGAAAAAATCACTAGTTTCAATGTTTTTCAAGTCTTCAACATTATATTTCTTCATTGGAATTTTAGGTTTCTTCCAAATACACTTTACATTAACGTCGACACGAAGGAATAAGTGGTCTGATGTGCTTGGGGTATTTAGGACTGAAGCATTTCTCATGTTTTGACGAAACCTGTTCTCAGAAAGAATGAAATCAATTTGGCCTTTATTCTTATCGTTGGAATGATTCCAAGTATGATGCTTACGGTTCTGAAAGAAATTATTAATTAGATTAAAGTTATTAGCAGAACAGAAACTAAGCAGCCTTTCACTTCTAATATTACTGGAGCCGATAGTATGTTCACCAACACAATTCTTATATGTGCAATGTAAGCCACCGACATGTGCATTAAAATCGCCCATAATAAAAAGAAAGTTACGCTGTGGGACGCTGTCTATTAATTTTTTAATTTGGCCATACAGCTGTTCAACGTCTTCATCAAGATAACTAGTAGTAGGAAAATAAGCTTGGATGAAAGCAATCTTATTATCCTGTCCATGAAGAGAAAGCATTACCAGTCTATCAAAAAAGCTTTGGTAGTCAGAAATAAATGGAGAAGTAGATTTATTAATAAGGAAATCTACACCATTTGAGCAAGATGTCTTATTCCCGGAATTGAAAAGGCAATGGCCAGATGGGAGTGTTTTAATGGACGAATCCTTAATTTGAGTTGTAGATAATCCAATAGTGTCCCATTTCGTGCATGTAAGCTCAACAAGTATAACATCAAGATCTTGGTTAAGGTCGCTTATAGACTGGAGATTGCAGGTGCAAATACAAAGTTGCTTCCCGTTGACATTTTCCTTGGTCACATTCCATATGTTCAGAACTACACAGGCTGGCCCTTGGTCACATGTGTCACACTGATCTAGATCTAGGGTTGCCAGTGTGCCCTCTTGATCGCATGTTGATGATCTAGAGGTTGTCTCATTTGATCTAAAGAAATAAGTGATGTTTTTGTCATAGTGGGTTTTATGGTTATTACGTCCTTGCAAGGAGCCAATCTGCTGAAGGACACTATGGTTAAAAATCACTAAAAACCAATGATCGTGACATCATCATTAAGATCGTTCACTAACCAAAGCATGAAGGGGAACATCTCATCCTGTAGGGTAGGTTTACAGACGCCAGATAACCAAGGTGATATTTATTTATACTGTTGCCATAATGATTTAGTATACGGTTTACTCCAATAGATGGGTTGCCTTCCCTATGGCTTAGGAGTTCCATCTGCCCCACTGAAACAGGTTGGACTGGTTTGTATTTTACCAGATAGTAGTCTCAGTAGAACAAAACAAAACTTGTTTAAAAGTTGTTGTTTTTTTTATGGGGAGGGGTTACATACAAAATATTAAAAAGCTTTTAAATAGCTCAAACTTATTAAAAGATATTTTAAAAAGTGAGGCATATATTTAATTTAAGATGTTCAGTATACACTACTAAAAGTCATTTTTGCTTCCAAACCGATGGCATATGGTATTTCTAAACCGTTAGTCATCTATGTGCTGAGTTTTCTGTCTCCAAAGCTAGTTGTCTACCAAGGTTTGATTGATGCCTCCGTTCAGTCTCGAAAGACAAAGGATACCTCCATGGAGGGGCTGCTGCACATGTAATTATGAGGCAAGATTTGTACAATCCCCAACAACACCTCTCCTGAATCAGCACTATTTGAGTCCAGTGCCGAGGAGAAATCCAGGACGACTGGAAAAAATGCTGAGATAAGTGGAGAGCACATACAGCACCTGGTAAGTAATAAATGGTCACCCATTTATTACTGACCAGGTTAAACATTGCTTAACTTCAGTGATCCAGCAGAAACTAGTGTGTCAACATGATCATGCCGTATAATCAAGGTTTGAGAGTAAAGATCATTCTTCTGATTCAACCATAGTGATGGGGGATTAGTTTGTTCCTTTCTCAAAATTATAGAAAAAGTGTTTATTCTACAGCTGCTTCCAATTCCAAATTTATAGCATTTGGTAATCACAAATGGTCACCAATATAACTATTGTCTAGACGTAAAACTACTTAACTTTGGTGGTGCAACAATAAGATTTAACAATACATATTTCGTCTGTCTGTCTGTCCATCCCACTTTTTATCAGAAATTACTGGACCGATTAGGTTTAAACTTTGTATAGATCTTTTTTATGATAAGGTCCAGCAAACTATGTGTTATGATATCTGTTCAATGCACAATTAGTGATTAAAAGGGATTAGTGTTTAATGCAAAAATGAGCACAAATTAACCATATTCAACCATAAAGCATTCATTCTGGTACTTTTAATCATTTTAATGAGCTAAAAAATCATTACATATTTTGCTTTGATATGAAATTTTAAAATAAACAAAAAAAATAGAGGAATGTTGTGTCTGCTGTCAAATGACTAACAATAAACAAGTATATTTTTCAAGAATTGTTTTCTTTCTGTTTTACAAACCTCTGTAGCTGTAAGAACTCCGACAACATAAGGCGCCAAGAATCCTGGAATTGTTGCTATTGTGTTGCTGATTCCCATGAGGATTCCTACAACAGAAAAAAAAAGACATAAATGAAGACAAAACAAAATAAAAGAATTAAAAGAAAATCTTTTTAAATATCAAAGATTATCATTTTTTTAATTGTGTTAGATGGAAATTTTTATCTGGTGAACTTTTGACTTCCTTTGACTTGCATCAGATTTTTTCTAGGACTTACTGCCTACTTGAAATTACTACAGAATCACTGCATATGATATGTACTAGTTGAAATACTCACCTCAGGGCAGGTTCATATTACTTAATTTGTGCAAAGGGGTTCAACCCAAAAAGACTTCAAAGATTGATTTGGATTCTGAAAGTTTCCAAATATCTCAGACTAGTCCAAGTAACTAAAACGATGCTCTGCTAGATCTCAAGAGTTACTCTATTTGATTACATCTGTAATACTGATATCCAAAGATGCTATGACATTGTGCCTCAGTTGGATATGTGTTGATATGAGCAGATGAAATTCGCTTTCCACTGTCACAATTTCTCTTATTATATTATTGTATTATATTATCTTATCATATTATCTTATTATATTATCTTATTATATTATTTTATTATATTATCTATGCCTGAAATTAAACAAAAATTCCAAAGTTTCCTTCCTGAAACACAATACCGTTGGGCGGCTTACAAGCTGACTATAACATGGTCATGTTCAAGTTAAATAGTCGAATTCTGACCACTGTTCACAATTACCAATCATTACAGTATTGTCTCACTAGCCACCTGAGACATTTACTCCTACCCTCGAGTGACTATTTGGCTTTAGCAAAAAACAACAAAAAAAAACATCATGCACAATCTCCATAAAATTGGTCTTTGTCCAGACCCAGACCAAGTGGAGACAAAAATCCGTTGTTGCAGAGCCCGATTGGAAATAAATACAAAGGAAAATGTGAACAGGGCCATGCTTGTCTGTTTGCCTTAGCATAGCGCATAAACATAAGTGGCATTCGACAACTCAAATGACAAATATAAAAGTGCAAGACAATGGTAGAAAAAGTGCAGTTTGTTTATTTTCCTGTAAATCTTGTTTCCCAAGCCTGGTCAGAACTAAAATAGGTGACGATTTGAGAATTCCAGGGGATGATTATTTAGTTCTTTCCTACCACAAGGGTCAGAAAGTGGGATTGCTTCAGAAAAGGACTCCTCTGACTCTTGCAACCCCAGCGGTATTTCCGGCAGGTCGCCTCAGGCAATTAGCAATAAACTAACCCCTTCTCAAAGAGAGAAGGTAAAGCTTGAGAGTGTGAACCTCCTAAAACTGCACAGAACAAGCCTTAAACCACAATCAAGAGGAACCAGGTCATTACAGGAATGGTCTAATCTCTGTTCAGTTTGGGAGCCGATGGCTAAAAAGCCGGGAAATTCCAGGGCTGTATAGAGAAGAGGGCTCTTATCTTGGTATTGTTTCTAGTCGTCTTGGACTTCTTACTACTAAAATCAAGCTGTATCTGTTTAAGAGAGTTGTGGTTGAAGATTGCTCAACTTTTGATTCACAATTTACTCCTGACAAATGCTCCCTTTTGAGAGGGGTGTATCCATTGTTTTTTTTTTTTTGTTTTTTTTATACGGTGGTCACCACTTATCAAGGTCCGGAAGCCACTCAGGGATAAGGGTTATTGCAAGTACAGTACGTTAGTGTGGAGATTTGATGAAGTGTTTACTTAAGGGGGCAGTTCATTAGGAATTTGTTAACATTGGACTTGAAGACATCCAGGTTGTAGTCAGGTGGGAAGCAGGCAAACGGAACAGAGTTCCACAGGCGTGCAGTTCTAAGAAAGAATCTTTGTTCATGGAATCCGCGTTTTGATTTAGGCACAGATAAAGAGTGGGCGAATTGTCGCTCATCACTGAATGTTGGATTTTTATGTTTGCTTTTGATTTAGTTCATTATTTCAAGATGGTGGATTGAATATTAAATGTTGACCATCCTTATTAAATTGACTTATTTGATAGTGTCAATAACTGTCAACATTTGTTGACATTAATCACAAAGGGATTAATCTGAAATGCTTTAAAATCTCATTCTGATATAAAAAATTTTTACAAAAAATAAAATTTTCAAATTAAACAGAAAAGTGACATTTTAGTTGTTTATATCTTTGATGTTTTATGGCATCAAAACTTGCTTTCGTTTGTCTAAAATTTCCTCTTTCTATAAAGATAACATCAATTTACATTGATCATCGAGTTCTGTGTTACCGAATGATTGGAGAACAGCAATATTAAAGAAAGGCAACAAGAAGGAGCTGCTCAATTTTGTCGACTTGTCAGTCTAACCATCATAATTTTGAAAGATCATTGAGACTATTGTCAATGAAGTGATTATGATCTACCTCCTAGCTTTGAATGTTATTTCTATGCATCACAACATGTGTATGTACACAGTAAGTTCTGTGTAAATAATCTGCTGCTTGTGGAGGAGTGGGTTATTATGCTGTGAGTCAATAACACGTTTAATACGGTATTAGCTTTAACTAACTTGCTTGTGTTCAAGTTAAGTGCAGAGAGGGCACTAGGTTAAGATTGACATTGATTTCCATTGACAACGCATTGCACCTGTATGCTAGCATAGGTCATGAGGCAGCGCAGTGCATTTTGAGTGCAAACCGGTTAACAGGATGTTACTATCACACACACACACACCTTAAAATAGACAATGCACATGCGTTTCTAGCCAGTTAATCTGATAGTTAGAAGACAATCAGAGACTTCTTTAGTCAGAACAAGAGAATCTTGATTAGAGATGAGAAAATGGAAAAGGAAGAAACAGATCAGAATTGATTCAGCAATGCAGAGGCTTCCCATGGAACGAAGAAAATCCGAAATAAAAACCGTTTCCAAACAACAATATCAAAATCGTGTTTTTGGGAGCATGCATTAATTATCGCGAGGGGTCACCAACCAAAGAGAGGAGAAAAAAGGTACATGACTGTACACAGATATGCACTCACAAAGACAGATGATCACGGCTATGTTGAATTATATAGACACCATACACACAGGAATATATACCTCCCCCATCCAGGTATATAACAATTAGACCGCTAGTATTTATTTGATGATTTGAATTCGTACAGGTAATGCTAACACATAAATAGGAAATAGAGGTCATACTGGGGACAAAAACATGAACTACAAAAACATCACACAAGATAGAATAAGCATGAAGAGAAGTTGTCTCAATTCTTGTCACATTTTCCAGATGTCGTAAGTGCTTTCCTCTATGGGCCTCGACTTGATGGATCTGCTGGTCCGACCAAGAATATATCTTGTCAGACGAGTCTGCCAAATCATCCAAGGGTGCGCCTGCTGGTGTCACTGCAAGGATTTGCACTACATTCAAGGGCAAGAGGTCCATCCACAGACCTCGGAGTATGGGTTCCCCCATTATACTACCCCCCCCCAAACGGTTCCTCATCAAATGAAGACGCTGAGATGGGGTTCTGTCGCCAAGAGTCACATTGCTGAACAGGTTCCTTATGTTCATCAGAACACCCAGTTTGCTTAAGGATTACTTCTTTAAGGCGGTCATACGGTTGTATGTCTGGTATGTTTAGGAGTATATCTTCTACCTCTTCCACAATGGATGCTGGCAGGGCCTATACTTCTGCCGCGTATTTGGTTGCTTGTTGAGTAATCTTCCTGGAAGCGAATATAGCCTCCAGTTGTATGAACCAGCTCTGGGTGTTTGCCGTGTTGAATGGGGGTAACTGAATCAGGGGAGCTGATACATTGATCTCCTTTTCATCCAAGATTTCTACCATCTTCTCCATCAGCTGTTTGCCTGTGTCAAAACTCACATCTTGGTCACCACTTGTTGCAGGGCCGAATGTCAGTGGCAATCGACTCTATAACTAAAAGATGACACAGTCAAGAAAAAGACGAAAAACGACAATGGTAAAGAGGAGATGACAAATGCAGTAGGTATCGTTATGAATGGATATAAATCCGTCCAGGTTTATTTTGCAAAAAGAAAGTAGGAGGTCTTAGGCTGAGGGTTGGAGTCCAGCTGGTGTATGGACTGATACGGCTATGAGGTCGTCGCCAGTGGCTACAGGAAATATGCCCTGACTTGAGATGCTAGGCTGCTGGAAATCGAGTGAGTGACTGATGCTGCTGCTACTGGGTTCAGCTATCAAATGAGTCGGCTGTTGTCTGGGGAGGTAACCTAGTCCGTTCTGTAGTGGTTGAGCTGCTGGTGAGGGCGACTCTCACTGCTTGATGAGCTGGGCTGATCTGCCTCTTGTTGAAATAGCCCGCTCTATTTATACTCGTCTGGTGAACGTAGTTATAGACAAAGCGGCTTTCAGCACTGTTTGTCGTTTTCATTTTTTATTTCTGCTTGTTTTTGTGTGTTTAACGTACTGTAGGGAGTCATCTGTTTGAGGTTTATATTCATGTATCATATCAAATTGAAGCTGAGAAAGTTGCGAATATTATTCTAGCAGGAATTGTACTATTACAGTGTTCTATGGGATAATTATTCACGTCAAAGGGTCGTCAGCTGTGATGTTTATGTTTTGAATTGGGATCTTTTTTTTTTTTTTTGATGAGCAGTTTCTTTTGGTTGAAACCGCAACATATTCTTGACAGGAAAAACCCGGATGTACTCATATTGATTACATTAAATTCAAAACACATTTAAATGAAATCTAGTCGTAAAGTAACCTTTCTATTAAGTTTTGACCTTCCTTGACTCGCACCAAATTTTCTTTCCACTTAGAAATAACAATCACAATATGCCAGTTATATGGCCTACTTTTATTTATTTATTTTGTTAACGCTTAGACAATAAAAACGGCTAATAACAATAAAACTTAGCATTTAAAAAGTTTCTGTGTGAATAAATCTTAAATCATGACTTGGCTTTCAAGAAAATAATATTAAAAAATTGTGAATACATTTTCATCATTTTATGTACGAAATAACGACACCCCTCCCCCTTTAGTGCAGCAAGAGTAAAGATTTATTAGGATGACAGCAAAACTATTTCTACTTTTCAATCACTTAAGATGTGACCCGTAAGAAATAGTTTGCTCTCATTTTTTATTCTATGAAAAACATTTTTTTACAAAAGGGTTAAGGGTTAATGTGTGTATTATAGCTATTGGGACAGTAACATATTAATCATTTGTAGTAGAAATTTGGTATAATTAGTTTATTTACGAGAACAGTTCAATAAGAATTTGTTTATGTTGAATGATATTGTAGCCAGCTCAAAAGCAGACCAACAGAGCAACGTTCCACAGCCAGGCAGTTCTAAAAAGAAGCGTTATTCATGGAATCCACATTTAGGTTTAGGCACCGATAGAGAGTGAGGGGAAATTATTGATAGTGATTTTGGCTAGATGAGTGTTTTTTGTGAAAGATTAGCAAGAGGGGGGGACATAGATTGGAGATCAGTTGAACACTTACCATGAAAATAGCTATGGAGCAGAGACAGACTCTTCTGTGAGAAAGAGGTTGCAGAGGAGAATAAAGGGCATCGCCTACTAGATTATGAAGTCTGTTTTGAACTGTATGTTTTACTCTGAGCAACTCCTGCCCAGATGTGGCTACAGTAGTTGGGAGAACGAAAATACTAAGAAAAATCCAAGAATGTTCTGCTTGTTAAGAATTTATTTAGTACTAGCTGTACCCTGCCACGCGTTGCAGTGGCTCAATTTGGTGTAATGGAAAAATTTAATAAAAGAGAAAATGCATGTTTCTTATATTAGTACAGCAATCCACTGCAAAAAGTGAAAAAGAAGGCGAAACTGAAAAAAATGGTACTCTTGCAGAATTTGATCTGGATCCTCGAGAGTTTCTGTCAATCATTCATGTTTTGGACTTGACCAACAATCAGTGGATGAAGCCGAACGTAGCAAAAATGTTGAAACGCTAAATGCTTTTTTTTGTTGTTGTTGTTTTAAAAAATGTGAGTTAGTAATTAATATTTGGTTGATGGTAGGGGGAGGGGGGTTACTATACACAGATTCGAAAAAGTCGTCCAAAAACAAATAAATGAAAGCAAAGGTAAGGTAATTTACGTTTCTACCTAATTGGATAATTGTTTAGTGTTTCTATGTAATGTAAAATGTTTAATTGGCTCAAAAAACAGAAATGGTCGCGAATTCTGTTGAATACGTTAAGTTTGGGAAAGTAAGTTGAAAACTAAAAACTATACAAAACAGTGTCTGAAACTCACCGAACATATGTTACCATGACATAGGCTGGCATAATCGGTAGGTTTCTGACAGTATTTTTTATAGTTTTTTTAGTTTTAACTCACTTTCTCTAACTTAAAGTAATCAACAGTGTCCACCACCATTTGTAGCTTTCAAATACACCAATAAACACTGTTTTTCGAGCCGACTAAACGTTACATTAAATGAAAAGGGTTTATATTACTAAACGCAGATACAAAGAAGTTGTCAAAAAATAAATATATAACAAATAAATGTTATCAAAGGCAAGAAAAGTAAGTGTTCTACCTAACTGGATAAGATTTTAGTGTTTTTATGTAATGTATAATCGGTTCAAAAACATTCAATGTTTATCGGTATATCTGAAAAATACAAATGCCGGCAGACTGTATCGAGCACGTTAAGTTTGGGGAAATTTTGGGAAAATGAGTTTAAATTAAAAAACTATACAAAATACTGTTAGGAACTCACTCAATATATGTTACCATGATGTAGGCTGGCATATAATCGGTGGTTTTAAACTTTTGCTCGATACAGGTGACGACTTTTAAAAATCCTTTTTAGTGATTACCTGGTTTGAGGAAATTTGTACAACTAAACGGCAAATCTGCTAAAAAAAATCCGGTATTATTTTACTTTAAGGCCCGTTTCACGTTCATATATAACGAAATATTTTATTGTAGATTTCGGTGTGCTAAAAACGAATCTGCAAACCGTTTACGTAGCAAAAAAAAAGTTTTCATGACATTCATGAAATTACTTTTTCGAAAAGTGGGTGATCACTTTTCAATCTAAATTTAACTTAGAATGAGCACCCACTTTCTGGCCATCTGAGAGAGGGGCATTTTTCTGTTTCTTGGCTAAAAAGTTTTTTGTTTGATTTCTTTTGCATGGTAATAACCCCTGAACTCTGGGATTATTTTCCATTTAACAGCTGTAGCCTTCGTTTACGCTATGCGTAAGCATAAACGAAAGCTGTTTAGCCAATAAACATGGGAAAAAATCCCCCCTCTCTCAGGTGGCTAGAAAGTGGGTGCTTATTTTAAGTTAAATTTACATGGAAAAGTGATCGCCACTTTTTCGAAAAAGTAATTTCTTCATATCATAAAAACTATTTTTTTGCAACGGAAACGGTTTGCAGATTCGTTTTTAGCACACCAAAATCTACAAAAATATGTTTGTTATTTACGAACGTGAGACGCACAGCCCTTAATGGAAAATTATATCAAAAATCCGGGGGAAAATAGTTTTCAATAAAAACAGCAAATGAATTCGATAGAAAAAAAATTAATGCTATTTTTTTTTTCTTTCTGTGTGTTTCTTGGCTAAAAAGTCTTTTTGTTTGATTTCTTTTGCATGGTATTAACCCCTGAACTCTGGGACTATTTTCCATTTCACAGACGTAGCCTTTGTTTATGCTATGCGTGAGCATAAACGAAAACTGTTAAATATGCATTCGCATACCAAACTGCCTTGTCAAAAAAACCTTTAAGCCAATAAACACGAAAATAAATGCCCCTTCCTCAGGTGGCCAGAAAGTGGGTGCTCATTTTAAGTTAAATTTAGATGGAAAAGTGATCACCCACTTTTCGAAAAAAAAAATTTCTTCAGATCATGAAAACTATTTTGGTACTCCTTGGGCGTTGAGTTCCATGGCGACCCGCAGAATTATTTAATGGTCGTTCCCTTAGTACCCCCCTAGTCAAGGCTAACGCATGCGCACGTAACATTTTTTATTTATTTACTTACGTGGTGGAGTTTCTATACTGATAGGTTTTTTGAAATTTTTTCACTGGATTATTATTGATTGAACACTAACCAGATTATGAAAAAAAATTGAAAAAAAAAAAAAAATCATTTCAACATTTGAAAGGGGTACTCACTTTTTAGTTACCACGTTCTGGTAAATCGGTCACTTTTTATTTATTTTTTTTCTAAATACGGAAGTGTCTTCGGGAGATATAAAATGGTCGCATGTTGACGAAGCAATGTATCGGGAGGCGTACGGGATTAAAAATTATTGGTAAATTTTTAGATTAGGTCCACCTCCTCAATTTTCTTTTAAATGACGACTTGAAATGGTTTTCGACTATGCTGAATACGAAAATACCATCGAAATTTTGCAGAAATAAGTAGTTATCAAGATATAAATGCATTGTAATCTTTGGCGGCCATCTTTTTTACGTGTGTGTATTTGTTTATGGCGCGTGTGCACGTAAAAAGATGGCCACCGAAGAATACAATGCATAATACAACTATTTATTTCCGCAAAATTTCAATGCAATTTGCGTGTTCAGCATACTCGGAAACCTATAAATGTCGTCATTGAAAGGAAAATTGTGGAGGTGGACCTAATCTAAAAAAATACCAAATTATTAAACATTTCTCCAGCATGTTAGTGAAATTTATAATACTTTAAAAAAATTAAAAAGAAACAAAACAAAAGTTTTGAAAAAAAACTCACCTTTCACAAAAACAATTTTAAAAAAAAAAACACAAACTGACTAAATAAGTAAAAAAAAAAAATAATTAAAAATCTCGAAACTTTATTTTCATGAAAACAATAAAAAAAGTCCTGTTCTCTCTATTTTTTTTCTTTGAGAAACAAATATATTTCTGACTTACAAATGCGGTAGAGACTCATTATTTTTAATTTCTATGGTTTGGATATACCACGTTTTTATTGCTTACAAAATGGGTGACTGATTTATCAGAACGTTGTAACTAAAAAGTGAGCACCACTTTCAAATGTCGAAATAATGATTTCTTTTTTACATTTTTTTTTTTTAATAATCTGTTTAATTAGTGTCCAATCAATAATAATCCAGTGAAAAAAAATTCCAAAAACCTATAAGTATAGAAATTAAGCATGGGAGTAATGGTTGTACAACAACGTCGCCTTTCGCACTTTTACAAACATTTTTTAAAAAAGTAACTAAACCATTTATTGATAATTTGTCACGTGTACAAACATTTATTTATTTACGTAGGCTTAACTCCTTTCATGAATAAGAAAAGTTTTACTCTTTAAGAATAATAAAAGGAAAAAGTTACTGAACATTTATAAAAGGACTTCTTTTCATGAAGGCCAGAGGAATAGTTGGCCGAAAATTCGTGAAACAACAACTAATAAAAATGAGAATAATAGTCCGCAATAAATAAAAATGGTGCTAATGCAGAGAGCGATCCGCGCTATTTTTTAAATCATATTTCCACGTTTAAATAACGTTTTACGATATTTTTTTTTATTTATTCAATTGTAAGATAAAAGTACAGAATAGGTACAAAACATCCTTACCTCCCCATGTCAAGAATGACTTTTTAAATAATAACATTATTTCAGCACGGATCACTCTCTGCATGAGTAATCTTATATAGAAAAACAAAAAAAAAACTCAAAAGCAAGCAACAAACTTTTTTTTCTTTTGGCCTTATATAATAAAGAAAAGATGTGTAAATTAAAAAATTTGCAAGATAAACAAATGAAATATGTTTTTTTTTTTTTTTTTTTTTTTACTTATCGAGTTAACAGAAAATGAAACCTTTCGTCAATTCGTGGCTGTGAAATGAATCGAACCGGAAGTTCAGTTTTATCAACAGAACAGATTCGCAGAAACGGTTAAAAAAATATATTTATTTTATTTAATATTTTAATTTTAATTAGGTAAATTTATTTTAATAACATAAAAACATACCTCGACTCTAAAAATGGGTTGTCTGAAAATTTCAAATAAATTGGTAACGTAGAAATATGGTTTTATTCTTTTAGAACGAACCAACTTTACATTTTTATATATATAGATTAATGCAACATTTCCCATTTCTAAACGAAGTTGATATATTTCAATATCGCAATGTATTTCTTACGTTTAGAAAAATTCTGACAGACACAAAATGTGCTCCTTATATTATGAGCAGACATGTTATTTTGGGCTTAAGAGTAAACAGACCCACCAACAGACAGACAAATGATAGCACTGTCCTTGCAAGAGTTTTACAAAACCTTTAGAAGATTCAAATTAAAATCGAGAAAAAACGTTTTTTTGTAGTTTCATGAATAAATATTTACTTTTTAAATAACAAACAACTAATAGCAAGCAAAATTTTTTTCACATAATTTTTCTTTTTATGTTTTTATGATTTTTATTTTGTTCAAATCTACATAAATATTTTGATTAGATATATATATATATATATATATATATATATATATATATATATATATAGTCTTGGAAGTTTTTTAACCTTTAAAACTACATAAAAAACTTAATTAATTTTTATATTTTTTATCATTCGTTAAAAACTATTTAGTTATTTAATCACTTGCAATCGCGGCATCAACTTTTTTTTTTAATCCAATTTTTTTAATCTAATGTTATTTCAAGGATTATCAGTTATCTACCATAGAACTGTTTGGGGGATTTAAAAATAAAACAGTATATTAAATCATGGCTCCCCGGCAGTGTTCATCAAACACCTCCTACCATATATATACGTAATAAACCAATGATACTAAACAACTTTTATATTAGGATCAAGGTGCTCAGCATTTCGGCAGCTCTATAAACCACCTGGACGATTCAAACGAAAACACGGTCTTCATACAACATAAGTTTTACCTAATTTTTAAATAAACAATTTAAGAGTAGGATAGACAATTTTTTCTTCTTTTTATGTTTTTATGATTTTTTTTTTGAGACCAAGGATGACCAATTATCCCCACACTTTTGATTAACATTGGATTTGTTCAGTATGTAATATTTTTATATTTTGTTCAAATAAACATTTCAAAGTGTAGTATCTGTTCTGATATTACACTTCATCTATTAAATGGATTTTCCACACATTAATAAAACCGCCATTGTGTCTAATACTGCTTTTGTGGGAAGGCAAGTAAATAGGTACTCTTTTTCAAAAGACAGATCAAAACAATCTCTGAAATTTCTTCAGACAAATAAAAAACAAGAGCAAAAAGTCTTTAAAAAAGTTCCGAACACTATTTTCTAAAAGACGTTCAACATGCCAGCATGTAAACATACATGATGATGATGATGATGATGATGATGATGATGATGATGATGATTATGATGATGATGATGAATAGCAGAATACACGCAACGGTCCTTATTCATGAAATTTTTTATTTGTTCAGTAAACTCTGATGTTCTGACGTCCTTACTCCTCTCACACTTCTCATCATCCTTCATAGACTCCCTGTTTTCCTTGAATCTCTTATGACACTCAAAAACTGATGCTTAATTCATGCAAGATGGTCCAAAAGCAGTCTGAAGCATTCCATGTCTCTGTGGCTTTTTTTTTCCAAGTTTAAAACAGAATTTTATTGCATATCGTTCTTCTAAAGTGCCCTCCAGATTGCATTTTTGAAATTCACAAACTGTGACAAGCTGGCTTTAGTAGGGTGTATTCCAATTCCTGCTATAGCTGTTCATTTGAACTCCAAATCATAAAAATTGGTCAGTCACCTCATAAATTTTCAAGAGTCAATGACAATTTTAAATGCCTGCACAAAAAAGTCTGGAAACGTAAAAAAAAGTAAAGGCACCTTGTAAATAAAGAAGTAAGAAAAATCCTAAATCTATCAACTAATGTACAATGTGTCAATGTTATTTGTGGAATCTCGCTAATTTTATTGCATTAAAAGTAGGCAATAAATTTTCCTGCAATGGAAAGAAGAGAGATATACCTGTGGAATTATCACAAACATTCTTACTGCCCTTGTTTTTTTTTTTTTTTAAATAAACTTTTCCCACAGAAGAGACATTGTGAGCCTGTTTCTCCTTGTTATTTTCATGACGAGTGCTTGTCTGAACTCCAATCTATGGTCCCCTTCTTGCTTGACTTTGATGAAAAACACACATCTAGCTGAAAACGCTATCAATAACTTCCCCCACTCTTTATCTGTGCCTAAACCTAAATATAGATTTCATGAACAAAGCTTCTTTCTTAGAACTGCGCACCTGTGGAATTTTGTTCCATTTTCCTGCTTTCCAACTGACTACAATCTGGTTGTCTTAAATTTCCCATAGCAGTAGAGCAACGAAATTTGGAACAATTATTAATCTTTCTCTACATCGGATCCACCCAGAGTTACACATTTCCCCCACCTCTGGAGACCGTTTTTTATAAAACACTCCAGATTGGTTTCTATGACTTTGAAAATCAAAGCTCCATCATCTGGGAAACGTTTTCTTTAAAAACAGCATCACTCCTGAAAAGATCTGAACAGTAGAGGGTTTAAGGTCAGAAAAGCATGAAGTACGATTTCATAACCGCATGCTTGTACTTCTGATCTGACAACATGCACATCGTGAAGTTGAGCATTTTCTTGCAGAAGAAAGAAAATTTTGCTGACTTTACCCCACAAATGGATTTTGATAGTTTCTCTTAATTTCCTAAACAGTAAAGATTAATAGGCTTCTGAACATTTAGTACGCTTTGCCAGGAAATTTGTCATCACTACTCCATCCTGATCTCAGAAGACTGAGAGCATGGCCTTGTTAGTAGAGGGCTGCATCCTTACCTTTTTTGTAGGTGGTGCAGTCAAGTTTGTTCACTGCATTGACTAGGTTTTGGTCTCTGGATCATAGTGATAGACCCAGGTTTCATCCTGTGTTATCAATCGTTTAAAAAACTTTGCCTCATCTTCTTTGCACATCTCTAAATAATCTTCAAGCATTTGATACGTTCTTGCTTCTAGAAACCTCACCCCTTCACTGAAGAGGTCCTTATATTTCGGAAAGCCTTCTACTCTAATAGTTTCTTCCCTCAGACTACCAGACTTTGGAATTTCTTCCTTTTTTTCCTGCTTCCCTGACTGTACTAACATACAGAAGTTTAAATGTAATGTGAACATAACTCTTGTTGCTGAACTCTCCACATAGTTCCTTGCAGATATTATCTTGATTAGTAGCCTCACATGTCCAGCTTGTTTGGGATGAAAAAGAATAATAAAAAATATAAGATAGGATGAAACACCAAAGTGCTGGCCTTCCTCTTCTTAAGTTAAAAGCATTTTGTTTTCAAGCATGTGGCAAAGTTTTCTGGGATATCCAAACAAGTAAAAGTGATGATCAATGTGCGCATTGTTATTGTTATTATTTAATTCATTTTTTCATGTGTTTATTTCATAATTATTTATGAAACTTGCACTTTTGTTACTTTAGAGATACCATTAGAACACACGGTGGAGCAGGTGGCAGTGTAATTACAAGAGTTATGAGAGGATAAAGTAAGTTTTGACTTTTCTTTCGAGTTCTATATAATAAAGTAAAGCTGGATTATTTCCGAAATTTTGTCATTGATCCTTTCATTCAGGCAATATCATTATTCTATCCCGAATAGCCATTTCTTCCTGTGGATCATGCTACTATGCTCTTCTTCTTTTCCAGAGCTAGCTGCCCGTGGAACTGTTTCGCTGGCTTGCTTTCCAGCTGACTACAATATGGATATGTCATCAAGTCCAAGATAAACAAGTTCTTGTTGAATCGGGTCCTCTTAAATAATCCATTTCTACCTCATTTCCACCACTAACTATTAATACACTGTTGTTTCAGTAACTACTGTACACTCATTAACCCTTGTCCTCGAGTGGCATTCGGGCCTTGATAAGTGGTAACTCCTATATAAAAAAAAAAATATTAAAATGTAATTCTCTGATCTGAAAAATATTCCTAGTAACATAAAGTATTTTCTGAAAGGTATTAAATCGAATTCACTTTATTATATAGAACCAGAAAAATACCCATCCCAGGAAGGGTAAAATTCTTACAAATATTAAAATCAAAATATGATGCTTCTGAAGTTTATGTCTAGAATCCGTATTCCAATTTTAATCAAAATCCATTACATGAATTTTGATTCTAGAAATTATCTACAATTTAAGGCTTAAGATTAAGGTGTCATAAGGAGAACTTGAAATTCAGAGAATCTTGCTTAATTAGTGTCCAATGACTATGAATCAAATGTAATGCACATCTTAGATATTTGAATTTTATAAATAATGCGTTATATCCATATTATACCCCTAAACCCCCCATAAAATATCAAAGTATCCATTACTGAGTAACTTGCATTCAGTTCATACATGTACAGAAACTCCTTGACAGATTCATGCTCTTGTTTATCTTCTTCTTCTTCTTCTACATGTATCAGGCCTATATTCACAGACATCAATGATCATGGCTCTTCAGTTCCTTCTGTATTCAATGAAGTCTATGATTGTACATTTCGTGATCTTGTTGAGATCGTCCGTGAACTTTGTTCTGTCTTTCCCTGCTTCTTTTGCTGACGATTTTTCCTAACATCAAATATTTTTCCATCCCGTGTGTCCGTTTTATATGTCTAAAGACATCTTTAACTGTATGACGTGGACGGTATGTAAAAGTTGCTTAAATAATATGCATGCAATGAGTCAAAGAGGATCTCGACAAACAAAAGAAACCTACATACAACCATAGTTAGTGCATACACTTCCGCTTAGGTTTTAGAGATTCTGATAGAGATTGACTCACTAACCAACCCCTAGAGTGTGAATCCGCTCTCTGCCTGCCCCCCATCAGAAACCTCTGTGTTATTTTATACGTGCAGGAGAGCCTGCCAGATGTGACCAACAGCGAAAATGGGCAACTGACATAAAAAACAAACATAACTTAGGTTCCAGGTTGACTAGCAAGGCGACATCGGATATGCCTGCAAATGTTCCTATGGCTCAAGTAACATCAACCAAACATACTTAGCCATTTCGATGGGTGATTATATTTTTTATTTTTTGTGACTTGTTTCTTTGGGGGAGGGGCTTTCTGCTTCAGTGAACTTGGCCACTCAAGTACAAGAGCGAACAAGAATAAATAAAGTAAATATATTTTATGTTATGTGTGCACCCAGGGCTGGCTTTAATGCAATGCAACTGAAACATGTGAATTGGGTTATAATGTATGGTGCATTAAACACCCCCCCCAAAAAAAAAAAAAATTTTTTTAATTGTGTGATGCATTAAACCCCCCCCCCCCAAAAAAAAATATTTTAAAAATTGTGTGGTGCATAAAAAAAAAAACACTTTAAAAATTGTGTGGTACATTAAAAAAGAACACTTTAAAAACAGATATTCTACATGATTTATACTTGCATAATATTTGCGTAAAAAGTTTACAGGAAACACAAAATTGTTTCCATATATATTTATGTATGTATGTATGTATGTATGTATGTATGTATGTATCTATCTATCTATATATATATATATATATATATATATATATATATATATAGATGGTTTTGAATTCCGTTTTTGGAAATAAGGGTTGTTGCCTGATGAGGCCTCTAGTTGGTAAATACTGGTAGACCGAAACATACTCATGACTGTGTAGCAACAAACTACTGCTTATGTACAGACAAATATATATATATATATAATATATTTTAGTCATCGACATACAGTCCTGTTTCGTTGTATCACAACTCATCAGTGCCGCTAGACTAGCACCTATCCCAAGCCGAGGATCGAACCTAGAACCGTCGTGATGACAATCGGCAGTTCTACCCCTTGACCACGGAAGCGGTGCCCGTAACTAATCTGTCCGAATGTCTATTTAAATAAACATCCGTCTGCTACTCGTAAAGTGCTCAAACGTTTGTTTGTAAACAAACCGCGAGCTTCGCATTTTTCAGCCAAATTAAGTAGCGAGTGAGATTATTTACGATAGTGCTCAACTCAAGGAGGGGGGCTATATAAAATATATTTTAGTCATCGACATACAGTCCTGTTTCGTTGTATCACAACTCATCAGTGCCGCTAGACTAGCACCTATCCCAAGCCGAGGATCGAACCTAGAACCGTTGTGATGACAGTCGGCAGTTCTACCCCTTGACCACGGAAGCGGTGCCCGTAACTAATCTGTCCGAATGTCTATTTAAATAAACATCCGTCCGCTACTTGTAAAGTGCTCAAACGTTTGTTTGTAAACAAACCGTGAGCTTCACATTTTTCAGCCAAATTAAGTAGCGAGTGAGATTATTTACGATAGTGCTCAACCCAAGGAGGGGGGCTATATAAAATATATTAAAATATATATATATAAGTGAACGTGTGTGTGTGTGTGTGTGTGTGTCTGTATCTGTGTGTGTGTGTCTGTGTACATTTCCCTACGCAATAACTCTGTCAATTTTTAGTATACAGACTCAAAATTTGATATACAGGGTACTGAAGTTTGGGAAAATCTTTGTGATCGGTTTTGGGCCAGAAATTTGGCGATTAAGGGGTCAAAGTTCAACGATTTGACCTTTGAGAACTCTACCAAACTCCTCCGACAATTTTGGGTCTATGCACTTGAAATTTTAGATATAGGTTCCTTGGACATGGATCTAACTTAATAACTTGATTTGAGCCCAAAACAATAAATGTTAAAGGGGTCATAATAAGGGTCAAAGTTAAAAAAAATTGACTTCTGCGGTCTCTTCCAAATTACTCGGACAATTTCTGGTCTAAATATTTGAAATTTTACATAAAGGGTATTCAGAGATAGGGCAAGCTTTTTCATCTGTTTGGGTTGAAAAGTTTTAGTTACCAATATATAAATGTATGTATGTATGTATGTTTGCATGTCTTCCTTAAACTTTCAATAGAGGCGACGGATTTTACCAAGATCAGTATCGTTTTAAAGTTCGACCTTTCATACAACAAATATCGAAAAATTGGCTAAAAACATTAATATCTTCCCCTTCAACTAGGCACTATTCTACAGGGGGGGTCACTTTTTTCGACAATATTTTTGAAAGTTATCCTCTCCTCTAGATTGTCTAGCCTTAATTTTAAAAAATGTCGCTTCCGGTTTTTGATCGGGTTTCAGCCAGAAATTTTGCTGTTAAGGGGTCAATGTTCAACGATTTGACCTTTGAGAACTCTACCAAACTTCTCGGCCAATTTGGGGTCTAAACACCTGAAATTTTGGGTGTAGGTTCCTTGGACATGGATCTAACTTTATAATTTGATTTGAGCCCAAAACAATAAATGCTAAGGGGTCATAATTGGAGTTAAATTAAAAAATATTGACCTCTGCGGTCTCTACGAAATTACTCAACCAATTTTTGGTCTAAACATTTGAAATTTTACATAAAGGGTATTCAGACATAAGGTAAGCTTTTTAATCGGTTGCTGAAAATTTGGCTCCAAAGGGTAATAGTTCAAAAGATTTTACCTTTGTGGTCTCTAGCAAACTATTAAGCCAATTTTGGGTATAAACATTTAAAATTTTATATAAAGGGTATTCTGACATGCAGCAAGCTTTTTAATTAGTTTTTGAGCGAAAATTTGGCTGCTAAGAGGTCAAAATGGACAGAGTTGACCTTTGCAGACGCTACCAAACTCCTCCGCTAATTTTGGGTCTAAATACTTGAAATTTTAGATCTAGGTTACTCGGACATGGGTCAAACATTTTAATTCAATTTGAACCCAAAACAATAAATGTTAAGGGTTCAAAATTGGAGTCAAAGTTTTAAAACATTCGACCTCTGCAGTCTCTACCAACTTTTCTCTATGGTAGTTAAGGAAGGCTATTATATAGAAAGGCATTACCATACATATTCACACTTTTTAATATATACATATGCACATAAAGTTATGAACAGTACATAAGGCTTGAGCAAAGCCGGGCTGAACTGGTAGTCTGATATATTTGAATTTTTAAATAAAAGGTTTTACCCATGTTATGCCTTTTTAAAATACTCCAAAATACTTAAAATTGAGGAATATTTATTAATTGAAGTCTGCTACTAAAATTTCACAAAACTCGGAAGAATCTGAATTTTCATAAAGGGCTTTAATCCCCTTTTTGCCCTGTTTACATAAAACTAAACTAAGCCCTTACTCTTAGCAACTGAGCTGCAAATTCATAAGTGTGATTAATTGCGTATATGTGATAATCCATAGAAAAATCTGACCATGATGAACGCCAATCAAATGGCAAATGCCAAAGGAAGGATTCATTTATTTGTGAAAATTTAAATAATTCTTTTAATTTCATGCGATTTACAATCTTTACAATAAACGTATTGTGTGACTCTAATCAAACAGAAAGTAAAACAATATGAAAATGACGTTTTAACTGCATCAAAAGTGACAAATAGAAATATTATATTTTCAAACAAATCCAATAAATCTCGACAAAACAGACAAACTTTTCATTTCACCATAAAATTTATTTAAATTCAAACAACTATTTACATCATTAGTTTCTATGGATATTGTTTGGTGTAATTTATTTTTTATGTGATTGAGGATTAAAATAAAAATGTACTACTTTCGACATGGATTGAACTCACTGCTTCCAAATCGTGAGACTTTTGTGTTAAGTACGTTCCCCTCACCTATCCTATTTATTTTCTTCCTTAGACGACCTTTTGTAATTGACAATTTTCCATTTTGTAATGACTATACCTACATCTTTCTTGGAGTTATATTTTTGGATTTTACCGTCATTGGATTATTTACCTTTCACCAGACTATCCATTCACGTGTAATCCCTTTTTTCTTCACCATATTCCCTCTACTTCGCTTTTTGCTATCAAGTAAGATCTTTGACTTACTTGCAGTTTCATCAAATACTTTTGTATGCAAAATCCGATCCGCATTTTGCCAATTCCTACCCTCTGATGAGAAGGAAAGTATTCCTTTTCAGATTAAATGTTTTTAATTCTTTTTCAAAGTGTTTTTTAACATGTTTTATTAACTGTTTGCTCTTTATATATATATATATATATATATATATATATATATATATATATATATATATATACTAGCATTTCAGCCCGGCGTTTCCCGGGTGTTTGGAGGTGTATGTTGAGTAAAAAAAAAAAAAAAAGGGGTCAATTTTTTTTTAAACTTTCACCCTTATTATGACCTCTTAACATTTATTGTTTTAGGCTCAAATCAAGTTATTAAGTTAGATCCATGTCCAAGGAACCTATATCTAAAATTTCAAGTGTTTAAACCCAAAATTGTCAGAGGAGTTTGGTAGAGTTCTCAAAGGTCAAATCGTTGAACATTGACCCCTCACCAGCCAAAGTTCTGGCCGAAAACCGATCACAAAGATTTTCCCAAACTTCAGTACCCTGTATATCAAATTTCGAGTCTGTAGACTTAAATTGACAGAATTATTGCGTAGGGAAATGTACATAGACACACAGACAGACACGTTCACTTTTATATATATATATATGTATATATATATATATATATATATATATATATATATATATATATATATATATATATATACTACACTGATGAAAACTAAAGGATCAGTCGAAAATTATGTACATGTAAAAAAAGTTTTTTAATTTCTTTATCATAATATTTTGCATTCCCGTACGTACCAATAGAAAACGAATAAAGAAAAGGTGTAAACGTTTATACTTTCCGTATTCTTTTTTTTATACATCTTCATATGCATATATATATATATATATATATATATGCATATATATATGTATATATATATATATTAGCTTTTGAACCTCAATGTTAGTTAGATATAACAACAGAGCATATAGAAAAGAATGACAGTATAGCTACATTCCAAGATCCAAATGCTTATTATTCTTACTAAACAGCTTTTTCAGCATATTAAAATTTTGATGTATATTTTTATAGATTCGTTTCGTTATTCAGAAATAATCATTATTATTATGTCAATGCTGAATATTCCCGTGCATATACTCATCAGCAACAAACAGAAATTTTTGCTTAGAAAGAAAAAATGCATGACAATATAATACCAGAAAAAAAGGGGGGAAAAAAACAATCATAGAAGACCCAGCGTCGCTTATTTGTTTAGGTAGCTCTATTGGAAGTATCTGAATTTTCACAAAATGCTTTATTTCCTCTTTTGCTCTCTTTACATAAAATTAAACTGAGCCCGAATTATTTCTGTTTTAGTCAACGTTTGAATTAAAAATGTTCTAAAAAGTTTTAGTCTGCAAATAAATTATTTATATTTATTTAATAATATTACTTTATATATTTTATTTTTTATTGCCTTTAATAAATTAATTTGGATTATATCTAAAATGGGTTTACATAGGTAGTGGATACGAAACTACTTCTAATAAATTGCATTTAATTTTTTATGTTAAATTATTTAGTAATTAACGAATATTTATCGGGTGTAAAATCATGACTGTATATCAAATAAATCAATATACTTTACGTTTATAAAGACTCAATTAAAAATTAGTTTCGTATTTTAGTGAACGGTCCTTCAATCAATGTAACCTATTAATATTAGCCCAGTAAAAGGGAGGTAATTAGAAATTTTACCAGAAGTTAGTTCCCTTGTATTATAGATGCGATTGCAACTTATTTACTCAATACTAAAGAACAATCACATAATCTGCTCCCTCATCCTTCCAATAAAAACCACACACATGTGATGATAACGGTATCTGTTAGTGTCACAAAAAATGATGGTGAAGAGTCAAGGAGGATGAAAAGAGTGAGAAGGGCACTATCCAGACTTCCATTGGAAAGGCACAGAGAATATTAGAATCCCAGGGAGGCTTATTGCCACTCAAATTTTCTGAGAAAACCAAGGGCTGTTATCAGCAGAAAATCAATGGTAAACGACTGTTGTGAAAATGCAAAGTGATTGGCAATAATAATTATTTATAATTATAATTATTTAAAGAAGCATAAAGTACTGAAAATCAGGAGTGGGGAGACGTGTAGTTACTCACTGCATGAAACACCATCTGTTGTCAGCAGTGAACTATCATGGATAATGACTCATCAGAATTCTTAGTGTATTAATTAATTAATAAATAATAATAATAATAATAATAATAATAATAATAATAATAATCCAGAGAACATCACAAGTTGTTCTCTAGAGATGATGGACTGTGTGACTACTCCTAGTGAGTAAATAAAAATAATAATAATAATAATAAGAAGAAGAAGAAGAAGAAGAAGAAGAAATAACTTTCGTCTATATTTTCTCCTTTAGTCTTTATGTTGTTTCTGACAAAGAGGAAACAATTGCTATTCTCTGGTGACTGTTGTATTTTTTAGCGAGTGGTGTAGGGAGATTTTTAATCCTCTCATAGTATTCATCATCACTCAGCTTTTAATCTATTCATCTTATTAACATTTATCCTCAAGTGGTTTTGGACCTTGATAAGTGACAATTCCTTAGTAAAAAAAGTAAACAAATAATAACACTATCAGGCAACATCCTAGCACATTTGAATAATTGAATAATCGATGTCAAGCAAAAAGTCTCTGATAGATACAGCACTCTCCCTCGACACTAGTGCACAAGTACATGTATTTGGTGACTTCAATATCCACCACAGAAGCTGGCTTACTCACACAGACACAGCTGGTAACACAACGCATAGCTTCTCTATATCTCACTCCCTATCACAGATGGTTACGTTTCCAACCCGTTTCCCAGACCAGCAAGAACAACACGCTTCACTTCTAGATCTGTTTCTGACGACAGTTCCCGATGATTGTATAAGGAATGCCCACAGCCCACTTGGAAACGCTGATCATGCAGCGATAATAGTCAAAATCGCCCTAAACTCTAGAGCCAAAACTGAAAAGCCATTGCTCAAAACAACAAGACATTATAAAAAGGCTGACTGGGAAGCCATCAGGGATCTCATCAGAGATGCCCCATGGGGAAATATCTTTTCTCTTCCTGCTGAACAGTGCGCAAATGAGACCACTGAATGGCTCAAAACGGCAATTGAAGCACATGTTCCCATGCGGAAATTTTATAGCAAGCCATACTCTCTCCAATGGTTTACTTCTACTTGTCCAACTGCCATTGCACAAAGTATCGCAGATTTAACCGACATAAGTCCAGTTCAAACAGACAGAAGTATATAGAAGCTAGAAGTAACTGTAAGAAAGAAATAGCGACAGCTAAGAGAGAATTTACTGAAACCACCAAAAAACGCATCAAAGCACAAAGATTAGGAACCCGTGACTTCTGGAAAATCTACAACAGTGTAGTAAATAATGGGCAATCAACAATTCCCCTATTAACCAACAATCATGAGGTTGTTTGCTCAGCAACCGAGAATGCTAATATGCTTGCCAGTCGGTTTGCCTCAAACTCCACACTGGGCCCCACTAACTACCCGCTCCCTGACTTTCCTTTGCGGACAGACGCCATGCTAGACGATCTGAAAATCACCCCATCTCAGGTGCATGCTATCATAAAAAACCTTGACACTTCAAAAGTATGTGAATCTGATCTAATCCTGGCTATGCTATTAAAAAATGCTCCGCCGAAGTAGCTCCAGTTCTCTCCAAACTTTACAATAAATGCCTTAATGAATCTTGCTTTCCAGACTGCTGGAAAACTGCTTCTGTGGTACCAGTATTCAAGAATTCTGGCGAAAGAACTGACCCATCTAATTATCGCCCCATTAGCCTCCTCCCACTTTTTGCCAAAATATTTTAGTCCATAATTAATCAAGTTCTCATTCATCACCATACAGATGCTAAACTTCTGACCGACCAACAATATAGATTAAGGCAAATCACTTGCACGTGAGCCCCCACGACGTAAATACCTTCAACAAACCCGACAAGCATCTAAATCCCACCCCTACACAGTGGAGATCCCTAGATGTAGGAGAGTTTTCTACTCCAGTAGTTTCTTACCCAGAACCGCTAGACTTTGGAATTCCATTCCGGCTCCCTGCTTCTCCAACTGTCCTGACATGCAGAAGTTCAAGTGTAACGTGAACCGACATCTTACTGCCCAACTCTCTACATATAGCAGCTTATGTCCCTGATAGTAGCCCCCTACACCAAAGTGGCAATGTGCCTTGTTTGGGGTGAAAATTTAATAATGACATGATTAGGTTGGTGCAAAAAATAATGTCGTTTTTTGACGTTCAACTTCAAGTTAAAAAACGATTTTATTTTTCCACCAACCTAATAATAATAATAATAATAATAATATCAACACAAAACTACTGAATAGAACTGTGAAAATGTGGTATAAGGTGACGTAATACAATTAAGAATATTAACTATGATGCTTAATTAATGCTTTAACAGTTTTTAGAAAAACCTACACTAAAAGATGTCCTTTGCAAGATTTTTGATTTGTAGATTTTCTTATATGCAGCAATTGTTCTTCCCAAACCGTCATCCATGTAGTATTGACCTGGCTCAATCGTGCTTAACTTTAGCGACTGTACAAAAACCGGCATGTCAGCATGATTATAACTGCTTGACAAGAGAGATAGGATTTTCAACTTCTTAAAATGAATATCTATGCGAGTACTTAACTAAGATATTCCGCCTTTGACTCAGAAAAACTGAATTAACTCTGTTTCATATTTTTAAGCAAGAAATTTCCGAGAGTTTTAGTGTTAGAGAAAGAGATAAAGAGAGAGAGAGAAAGTATAAAAGAGAGTATAAAGAGGGATAGAGGGAAAAGGAGTTTGAAAAAGTGGAGTGTGAATGAAACTGAGATTTAAAAAGAAAATAATAAATACTCATTCAAACTCCTTTTTGCCAATTCCCGACTTCAACTGTAATCTTCACTGACTTTGTCTCTCTCTCTCTCTCTCTCTCTCTCTCAACTGTCTAAAAAGAAGACTGCTCTGTACTTTCCCCTTCGTTCTTTTTCACAGCAGTTATTGTCCTCATATGCAAATCAATGCCATATGTATATTAATAAACTATCTATAGATGAAAGTTTTTCTTTTCTCTTTCTTTTCTTGATTTCGTCACTCAACAGGATAGACAGAGGCGCCGTCGCTTGTGTAAGTCACGTTTTGCATTATTTTTGCCACAGAGTGTAGAGATGAAAGTGATTAAGAAAGAAAAGAGAGGGGGGATAAGATGTGAAACAAATGGTAGGAAAAAGAGAGACAGAGAGAGAGAGAGGGGGGAGGGAGAGAGAGTATGAATGTAAAATAAACAGAGAATTAATGAAGAGGAGGGAACATAAACAAGAAAATGTAAACGAGAAAGAGAAAGAAATGGAGAGAGAAATAAAAAAGGTGGGGGTGGGGGACAAGATATCACATACACCGTAGCCGTACACACATATATATTAATACATCTTTTTTAAAAAATAAAAGTTCTGCATCTCCCTCCCCCTCAACACTACAAAAATCATCAGTTCCTAAAGAGAAACACCAAAAAAAAAATCTGTCCTCACGTTAACTGATATGGGACATGTCTTTTAGTATCAAAAGTATGGGGCAATCCCACATATTGTGGGGTTGCTCAGCTGGAAACCCTTGGTATAGAGCATCTTTAAAAACAAACAAAAACCACCATGTATTAAAAAGAACACAGATTTTCTGTTTGATGGATCATTCTGACATGCGCAGGAGTGGAAGCACGACTAGGTAGGGCATATGCTAGGTGGGGCATCCATTAAACAAAACAAAAAAAGACGTGCAAATAAATTGATTTATCTGGTTTTTGTTTTTTTATTTTTAAATTATTCATCACACTTAGTGAATCCATATGAAATCATACAAAATTTGTGCAGATGAACAAGAATTTAATCGAGACAGAAAGCTATATCGAGAATTTAATCGAGGGAGAAAGCTATAATCATGTTGCTATACTGGTTTTCATAAAATCACCAAAGTTAAGCAACATTGAGCTTGGTTATTACTTAGATGAGTGACTATTTAGGAATACTCTGTCTCGGTAGTCTTGCAAGCTAAGGTTCAGATACCAATTTGCAATTACAACAGTCTTAAGCAGTCTGTTGTGATCTGTGTTGACAAGCCACTGGCTGGCAATAACAGATTTATTTCACATTTAAAATGAGAAGTATGTCTGGTTTGTCTATGAATTGTCTGTTCTATACATGTTAGCCATACGTGACTGACATTACCCAGGATTAAAAGAAAAAATAACTAATTTACAAAGAAATTGAAATTAATTTTTGTGACTCAAAGTTCGTACTTGATATTAATCTAATTTATATATCTATAAGAGTGAGAATGTATGAGGACACTTCTCAACCTATATACGCAACGAATGTTTGATCTACAGACTTGAAATTTATTATATAGAGTATTCAGACATATGGAAAACTTTTTACTGGTTTTTATCAGGAAAAAGGATTGTTAAGGGGTCATCGGATTTTTATCTATTTGTCAACTGTTTCATGAATGTGCATATACGAATTGTTCACACAACAGGTTACTTATGTTAAGAATAAGTAGGTCTGAAAACACTTTTTAAAGACTGTGGCAATCTAGTCTAATGGTTATCGTACTTAACTCACTGTCTTTACGTTTTGGTTTCGATCTCAGCTCGAGTATTTTTTTTTTTTTACTTACAAGAAGTGAACTGTTTAGAGAAAACATAATACTCGCATGCACATGTCTCAGTTTCTTTCCGCTTTTTCACTTCATTTTATTTTTTAAAGGATTTAATGTTAATTAATTTTTATGACTTCAAGTTTGTTTTAGTATTTGATGCTAATAAATTGATGAAGAACAAATAATGTGTAGTTCATGTAGAAATGAGAAACACAAACACAAATGTTGCATAATTTAAAGAAAAAGGGATAAAGAGAGAACTTGAATGCCTACTAGACAATGTCATCGAGTGTCTAAGGTCTCTCTGTACAGGGGGTTTGTCAGGACAACATGACATGAGGATATTTTATCCTACAAGTAAACTTTGAAATATTAAAAAAAATCACACAATATTCGCAACTCAAATAAGATTCCCTCCACCAGACTAGATGAATTTTTGTCAGTAAGACAACGAGACAAAAAGATATCTTATAACGTAGTTAACTGGTCAGTAAGTGAGAGGTAAATTAATATTCCTACCTTCTTTACTAACGCATCGTTTGAGAGATGAGAGAAAACTGTAATGGAATAATCAAATATGAAAAAAGGAAGAAAACCCCGTAGCGTTTCCATTGCGTCATAGTATCATACTTTTATTCAATATTCAAATATATATGCATCTCATTTAGAGATTAAATTTTAGCCCTAGGAAGGGGCCCTTTGATTTCTGAGAACTTCGACTGGAGTAAAATAAAACAAAAAATGATAGACTCAAGGGGAAAAAAAACTCAATAGTTTTTATATTAACTTTCACTTACATTGTTAGTGTTTTCAAGGAGAACCAGATCAGCGATGCCATTTTTAACACAAATATAATGACTTCATAGTTCTTTCTCTTGACTTTTGTTAAAAGTAAATGTTTGAAAACATTTTGAAAGAGTTGTCATATGCAACTATACTGAGTTTTCTTCCTTAGAAGAATTAGAATGAATACTTTATGCCAAATCGCTATTTGAATATGGTTAAATTTGTGCTCATCTTTACACTATACATACACGCTATAATTAATCCCTAGCTGTGCTTCGAATGGATACCATAATACTTTCTGTGATGCATCTTATCCATACAAAATTTCAGCCACATCAGCCAAGTAGTTTCCAAGAAAAAGCGAAACAGACACACAGACTACAAGAATTATATTATAGATTTTGTTCCACCATTGTTCAATCGTACCTAAAAAGCAGAGTGAAATTTTTAACGCAAAAAAAAATTGTTTTATTTCTCAGTATGAGCTTTATACTTTAAAACATATTTTGCCAATCCTCACTTCATCAAACTTTTAAGAAACTAAGTTAACTGACATCAAAAATATGCAAGATCATTGTCATGTACGAGGTACAAAGTAGTCATTATATTTGTAAGTGTTCAATAAGTTTCCAGACATTTTTGTACAAGCATTTAAAATTGTCATAGATTCTTGAAAATTAAGTATGTTATTGCTATACGTCTTATGAGATGATTGACAAATTTTTATGATTTCAGGTTCAACTGAACAGCTGCAGCTGGAATTGGAATACACCCTACTTAAGCCTGATTGTCACAGATTGAATTTCAAAAATGTAATTTGGACGGGAGGACACTTTAGAAGAACGATATGCAATAAAAATTCTGTTTTAGAATTGTGTTTTGGAAAAAATACCATAGAAACGTATGGAATGCTTCAGACTGTTTTTGGGCCATCTTGCATGAATCAAGCATCAGTTTTTGAGTGGCATGAGAGATTCAAAGAAAACAGGGAGTCCGTGAGGGATGATTGGAGATGTGGGAGGAGTAAGGAAGTCTGAACAATAGAGTGATTGGCCAAATAAAGAATTTCATGGATAAGGATTGTCAATAAGTGCATGATTTGATGTGCACATACAATTATTTGTGAGGAATTCCTACAATTAAATGAACATCGTAATCGCTAAATTACTATGTCATTCCTTGTATCTATTGTTTAGTAAAACTTCTTATGTATTCTTAATATATTTTGGATTATTCCTCAATTATTTTTATATATCAACCTTCATACTAGCATTATAAGAGTTGAAGACGATGGGTTTGTGGATACAACAAATTCAAAGACCTCATAATGTAACGTGGCCGTTACATTTTCACTCAGACCCAACATGTTATATGCAGAAACAAAGAAAAGAAATTCCACTCCAGTTTTTTTGTTTTTTTTCTCAGTTGAAACAAAAAAAAAAGTATTTATTAACGGGCGTTTTACCACCAAACCATGGACACGTAATTTTCCAAGCCAGCGAAAATATAGATGTATCCCTGCATTTCTCTTGGGTCAGCTACCTGTTTCCCAGTCTACAGATACAACTAGCTGCTATACTTCAGCTTGCCCTACGACACATGATCGTCCAACCATTTTTTATTAAAAGTTTCGATTGCATCTTGTTTTAAAAGTTCCTCTCACACTTCCATGTGTTTCCAAGTCACTCTGCTTTTTTTTCCTTTCTTCCTTAGCTGTGACGTCACCTTACTCCACGGCCTGGTCATTTGCATATGTAGAAATGTCGCTGTTGCTGCATACATTACAGCAGTTCAGTCTAGCAATTGTTAAATTACTATGTTCAACTCCCTCTTTAATATAATTTTCTCTGTGGACCATGACAGTCAGGTTACAGCAAGCATTAAATAACGAAACAAATAAATGTTGAATATGCCATTAAAATTTTTTAACCATTTACAATCGTCTGGTTTAGCATCAACTCGAAAACACTCCTCATATAATAATATTTAGTAAAACATATTTTTAATGCCTACACAGAATTATCTTCTCACTATCGACTCAATATGATATTTATTTATTTTACCCTGTTCAACTTATATATTTTGTGTAATAAATCTCTATTTAATATTATTTTTTCTGTGAACCTTAACAGTCAGGTTACAGCAAGCATTAAATAACAAAACAAATAAATGGTTAATAGGCCATTAAAACAGACACACTAAACCAATTATTAAACCATTTACATGGGTTCAGCATTAAATAGCTGAAAAACCTTTGATATATAGTAAAACAAACTAAACTTAACTAACCAAACCGAATCTATACAAAATCAAACTGTATAAGCATAATTTTTTAAATGTGCAGAATACGAACCACATGATTGTCAGTATATTTCAGGCGAGTTACATAAACTGCCAGATATGATTATACTGTATGAAAGAGAACATGAACTGTTGTAAAAAGATATAAATGTCGGTGATTAAATTTATGTTCTTTTTTGTTTTTTTGTTTTTTTTTTAGGGTTTGGAGTTTGTTTTTTTTTAGAGTTTTGGGTTTTTTTAATTTTTTTTAGGGTTTTGGGGTTTTTTTTAGGGTTTGTTTTTTTTAGGGTTTTGAGTTTTTTTTTTTTTAAATGCTGACCAATTTTTCGATGGCCAATGTTTAAAATACTATCAAACAGTTAGAAATTTAAAAAATATATATATTATATTCGAGAACATTAATCGTATGATAATTTCAATAAAAAAAATAGTTCTTGTGCAGTTTATGAACTGTACTAATATAATAACGCTATTATTTAGAACACCAATTTAAACATAGATAGAAGGGGCTTTTTAAAAACTTTTGTTTTTAATTATTCTGGATTTTAACCTAACAGTTTTATAAACAAAAGATTTTGTGAAAATAAATGAAATAAATAAACAAAATATTTTGTGAAAATAAATAAACAAAAGATTTTTGGAAAATAAATAAAATAAATAAACAAAAGATTTTTGGAAAATAAATAAAATAAATAAACAAAAGATTTTGTGAAAATAAATAAACAAAAGATTTTTGGAAAATAAATAAAATAAATAAACAAAAGATTTTATGAAAATAAATAAAATAAATAAACAAAAGATTTTATGAAAATAAATAAAATAAATAAGCAAAAGATTTTTGGAAAATAAATAAACAAAAGATTTTGTAAAAATAAATGATAAAATAAAAAGAATTTCTGAAAATAAATAACAAAATAAACAAAAAATTTTGCGTAAATGAATAAAAAAAATAAAAGACTTTGTGAAAATAAATAAATGAATAAACAAAATATACCGTTTACAAATTGTCGGTTGCAGCAATTTCATTGGCTACGTATTTCAGCATCTTCTGACGATTTGCATAACTTACATGGAATATACCGACAACTATCATGCGGTCACTATTCTGCATAAGTATAAAAAAAATCTTTGCAAAACATTTACTGATCTTTCGTTATTACATCCCCAATCAACCCCCGTGCCTCTAAAATTACATCGGATAGTGACGCTGCAATTTGATAAATTTGTGGAGTGTGGCGTCACACATAACACCAATTCTCTGGTTCATTGAGATCTCGAATTGTATATACATCTACAAAATCAAAGTAAAAACCTACAAAATATTTACATAAAAAAAAAACACATATGTATAATACAAACCAGTAATACTTGGTGTGGAATTAGCCCTGGGTGGGCTATGCCGGCTCCCTCCAAAAAAGGAAGTTTATATGGACTAACAAATTCACAAGCGGTCCCTAGCAATGTACAGGGTAGAACAATAAAGAAAACAATACTACAGCTTTATTTTAAAACTTTTATTGAAAAAATCAATTCAGGTAACTTTATGTAGTAGAGCTGACATCTATTCAATGTAGCCACCTTCAGCCTCAATCACTGCCTCGATATGGATCCAGAACTGGGAGCATGCCTTTTCCACAAGCACCACTGAGGACTCGGCGAATATTCAACAGATGGCGACAATCAGGCTGACTTTAGTGTTGCAGGAGGTCATGTTTGTGATGTTCTCACCATATGACCAAACGAAGTAGTCCAGCAGGTTCAGATTGGAGGAAGAAGGAGGTAAGTGAGAGAAGAGTACAAAATCGAAGCCAAGCCTGGGTCTCTTTGGACTTGTGGGCCAGCGCCGAGTCCTACTGCCACATCCAGGGTCTGCCAACAGCCTCCTGATTTCACCAGGAGATCACCACACTCTTCAGCACACCCAGGTACACTTAGGTGTTGACTTTCAAGCTGACTTCAAAGATGTGAGGTGGCATGATGTGCCCCTCACATGAAACCACACCAAAGACCATGACTGTGACCAGAAACTTTGTTTTCATCACTCTGGACACATCCAGGTTATTCGTGGCAATCCAGCGATGCGTTTTGAGGGTGCTAGCAATGATCTTGTTGTCATAACTTGGATCCGTAGAGAGTATGAGTTGTACAGTGATGCATCTCCAATCTCGCTCATTGAACATTGTGTCACTTTTAGACATGATAGAAGATTCCTATTACTCTTGGAATTTATACATAACAGGCCAACTAGTAGATGGTCTGCAACAAAAAAAGAAAACTGGGAATAGAATCATGCCGTCTTTTCTAGAGAGACAATTTTATTATTTCACTCTGTATATCCTGGTCATGGTAAGATGACAAACAACGTCTGGCATCTCTAAATAGTCATCCATCTTGTACTGACCAGGCACTATGTCGCCTTAACTTTGGTGATCTAACAAGAATCTATGTCAATGCAATTATGATATACATAAATATATATATATATATGGTTGCAGCATAAAAACTGGTTGATGTAAAGTACAATAAACAGCAACTAATATTTCCACACACAAATGGGTATCATACGAAGATAGATATTTAAAAAATATATTTTCCTCCTCTTGATCTATTGACTGGCAGGGTTAACTGACGTTTCCTGGGCAGGGGGGGGAGGGGTTAACTAACAAAATAGAATAGTTAAAAAAAGTGTGTGCTACAGTTTTCTTTTAAAACTTCTCTCTCTACCTATAAAAGTTGCGGCTCTTTTTTTTATTCTCAACTTACCCTCTCTCTCACTTACAACTTTCCCTCTCTCTCACTCACAATTTTCAACTGCTCTTTCTTGCTCTCTAACAGTCGTTTCTCTCTCTTTCTTTACCTCTCTCTTTCTCTTTCTCTCTCTCTCTCTACGTCGTCTTGCCTTTATCTCTTCCTCTGATCGCCCATTTTTTTCTCTCTGGCAATATGACAAAAGCACAAGCAAGAAATCTGACTGACTGTTCGATCAAGTTTCAATGTTGTTTTTCCTTTCAGTTTTCATTTGATTGCTGGTGACCTGAACGGAATGAACATTACAGTATTTGTTTTTACCGTAACCTGGTCACACTCAATTTGGTAATGTAAGATTCAAAAATGTATCTTGTGTAGATTCTGATTTTTAATCAGACACGCACGCACACAGAATTACGACTTCCCTTTATATAATTGCGAAGTATGTATGCTACACTTCCTTGGAGTCAGTCTTTGTTTGGAAGAGGTGGAGTGACTTTAAAAAAGAAAATAACTGATTTTCAATTGATATGGGTCAGTCTGACCCATGAAATTTCAGGAGTGAATGACGCTTCACTGGGTAGGGCATCTGATCAAATCTTAAAAGGAAATGGGTTTACTTGTCTGATTTACTTTTCACTTGAGATATTTCAGTTAATTGTAAATTATTAACATTTTTAGTCATGGTTGGTGAACCTCATGAATCCTACAAGAAATATGTGTCAACAAACAGCAATTAAAATTATCTATACAGATGAGGTGGATGTGACGATGGTGCAACCAGTGCTTCACTAATCCCATTGGGAAAAGGTATGCTTAGTAGGCTAAATCAGACCCTGTTCGGCACAATCACATTGACACACAGGTTCTTGCCAGATCACCAAAGTTAAGCAACTTTGAGCCTTGCCAGTACCAGATGGGTGACCATTTGGGAAGGTTCGGCGTGGGGCCAGCATCCTCATCCCCAAAAAAGAAAAGCATCTACAAAGTTGTCGATGGCCTATGCCCTTTCAGGGGCTCAAGACTATAGTAGTAGTAGTAGTAAATCAGACTCTCAAGCCACGGTAGAGCAACTCGTCTAAAAGAACAAAAAATTTTAAGCAACACACATGGAGATTAATATCATTATTAGATGGGAAGGAGAGATTCAACAGTCAAAAGTTAACCAATAAAATTTGCTAGAACTCATCCTCATCCTGTGTAGAGAGTTGAATAGTTATAAATAGACTTACCAAGCAAAGATAGAAGGTTATCAGTTTTAACGTAACACTTTGCTTTGGTAGAGTCAGATTACACAGCTTGAAAACCTTAAGATATTTGAGGACTTCTTCACTTTAGTAGAACTGCCGCTATATGACCATTTTTTTTCTAGGAACCTCAACAGTGAAAGAATGAGCCTTCATTCCGTTGACGGGTACATACATCTGTGTAGGTGTAGGAGTTATCTGTCCCTGACAATAGGAGGAAACCAGAGTGATCTCCCCTGGATAGAAAGGCAACCAGAGTAATGCTCCATGATTTCTATAAAATACCGAGCATGGGCGTGGCCATTTGCATTTTCATATCGAGCTCACCACAAGCTGAAAGAGTACAACATCCCATTGTACAGAACTCTTACATCATCATGAGGATTTTTTTGCATTTTCTTAACTAAAAATGTTCATTATCAATGTAAGTCTGAATAATCACTAACATTTATATCTTTTTAAAACAGCACATGTTCTCTTTCATACAGTATAATCGCATTGACACAGCGGTTCTCATCAAATCACCAGAGTTAAGCAACAATGAACCTGACCAGTACCAGATGGGTAACCATGTGCAAATACTAGGCGCTGTATGTGCTCTCCATTTATCTCGGCATGGTTTCCAGTTATCCTAAATTTGTAATTGCTACTGGATGTAAACGAGTTAGTTTGTCAAAACTAAATGGAGCTGTTTTTTGTTTTACATGTTTTTTTATGCCTTTGAATAAATGCGAATTGTTCTTTTTTATTTCTATTACTCCTATACTACAATCAAAATGGTTTACTGTTATTTCCCAAAGTGGGCTTTATAGAGCCCTGGGGCTCCTTGAGTGAGACTGAGGGGCTGCAGAAGCCCTTTCTTAAAAGGACCAAATGCTTTACATGGAAAAATTAAATGGCTGCAGCTATTTAATTTTTTATCATTTTTACTATAAAGAGATCATAATTAGATAGTGTTAAAATTTGAAATTAATCTTTTTCATATTTATTTTAGAAATTATCGTGTTAGTGATCCATAAAAAACCTTTGCTCTGCTCATGGGCTCCATGGTGTTCTGAAGTTTGGGAAACCCTGATTTAAGTCACAAATAATTTTGAATTTTTAAATACTCTATATATATATAGTAGAGACGGACTGTCTACAGGCACTCATTTGAATGCCTTATTTTTGCATAATTACTTTTAACAGTTCTTAATAAATTAATTAGTTATTAATTTCTATTTATATAAGGTTCAATACAATTAAGTAAAAATTTTCTTCGTCGTCTCCCATAAAATAATTGCCATTGTATATTATCCATAAAGATATACGATAGAAGTAAGGAGACTTATTAGTTTTGGATGGAATGGAATAGGCACTAACCCTATGCGGGTTAAACCGGCTTCCTCCGAAGGAGAAAATTCCATGGGAGTATGAAATTCTATTTATATAAGGTTCAATACCATTAAGTAAAAATTTTCTTCGTTTTCTCCCATAAAATAATTGCCATTCTATATTATCCATAAAGATATACTATAGAAGTAAGGAGACTTATTAGTTTTGGATGGAATGGAATAGGCACTAACCCTATGCGAGTTTAACCGTCTTCCTCTTAATGAGAAAGTTCCATGGAAGTATAAAATTCACAAGTGGTCCCCAGCTTAGGAGAGATAACAACATGAGGTTTTTACAGTTATTGCAAGGAAGGTGTTGACGTCCTCCTACATACAGCACCGAGTATTCCCAAATTGGTCACCCATTTTAGTAATGACCAGGCTCAACGTTGCTTAACTTCGGTGATCTGACGGGAACCACTGTGTCAATGTGATTATGTCGTATACTCTTATTAGTTTAAGTTATGCAAAAAGAATTTTCTTAACAGATAAGTTACAGTTTATGAATTTTTTAATGATATCTAAAAAGATTCTTTGGGGCTTGTAAACATGTAATGGACACGTCTAGTTTTACACAAATCTGATATTTATTGATGCAGACTTGGTATATAAATAATAATAAAAAAAAAAATTTTCAGCATCTTATTTCATTAATAATCGTGCTAATGTTTTTGCAGCTGAAATTATGTAGGTGCGGCCTGTCCACCAGCTAAAACGAGTAGAGCAAGTAATTGTAATAAAGCAATTGTAGAGACTATGAAGTTAATCCTGAATTATCATTACTTCCTCGACAACTTTGTACCTCTTGCTTGATATCTAATAGGAACCAAACTTGTTTCATTGCATCAATCATTTTCAATCCTTTTATAATATTCTTCATCACTATATCCACAATTTATCCATCTCATAAGTCTTATTCTTGATTGGCTCTTGATCTTGATATTTACTTATTCTGACTCCTCAGCATAGTTAAGCCATTCCCAAGTCCATTGTTGCATACCAACTTTGACTATTGTGAGCCACACCCTCAGTTGATCAGCACACTTCTTGTTCCCTTTTGGTAGTGGTGTTTGTGCTATTGCCTTATGGATCAAGTAAATTTGCTGATGCTAAAGGGCATGCCCAAACTATCAGAGTCTCCTGATAAGAAGTACTTCCCCAAGTCTGGTGACTTCTTTCAGTCTTGAAAGACTATGGATACACACTGTTAGGGTGCCTGCATATGGAATTTTTGTAGCAAAAGTTGCGCAATCTCCAACCACACCTCTCCTGAGTCAACATTGTTAAATACCAGTGGCAAGTGGAGGTTTAGGATGACTGGAAACAATGCTGAGATAAGCGGAGAGCATATACAGCACCTAGAATTTCCAAATGATCACCCATCTGATACTAGTCAGGCTTAACGTTGCTTAACTTCAGTGCTGTGATGAGAACCGGTGTGTCAATAAAATTAAGTCTAGGAAGTTTACATCATGTCTGAATTGTAGTGTTTGGCATTTGGTCTTGATAAGTGATAACCCATTGTTCGTTATATCGACGAGTGGAAAATAATACGCAGATATATTATAGAATAAATTTCTTCTGATAGATACAATAATAGACACTCATGTGGGGTAGCAACAACTGGTAACTGAGTTGGCAGGTAAACAATCAAGGGGTCGCTATGAGTTTGTTTCCAACTCGCAGCTTCAAATCACAACTACCAGTTTCACAGCCCTAAAATATATGTGAACCGCAGTTACGTGTTTGAGAAATATCACAACATTATTAAAAAAAAAGAAAAAGAAAATGAAACAACGAAAGAGCTAGGTCATATATGATTGTGTTTGAATATTTGAATAACACATTCACTCTTATAGATGACTTCAGTAATTATAGGAAGAACCAGACTCATGAAAAGAAAGAGTCGGCAGAAATATACCGAGACCTTTCAAAAGAGGAGCCTTAAAGAGTGGGACCAACATTAGCGTGCAAAGTATTTTCTGGAAGAACTCTCACAGGAATACATAGACAAAGAAGGTTCCTTCGACTGGCTCAAGATGGGAGCCCTCCACCATGATCAGGAAAGAGTTATAATGGCTGCTCAAGACCAGGGATTGATGACCAATGCATTCAAGAAAATGGCAGGTCTCACTAATGACAAGAAATGCAGATTCTGCTACATGGAATTGGAAAGTGTGAGTCATCTGGTATCAAGTTGTAAGGTTCTTTTGGGGGATGGTTACTACACAGCGAGACATGATGAAGTATGTAGGTACCTCCACTGGACCATCTGTAAAAAATTTAACATCCAGTGTAGCAGAAAGTCCTGGGAACAGTTGGGAATGACTTATATAACATACATTACAACCATGTAATGCCTACAGCCGCCTATCTAGAAAATGCTGCTGTCAAACCTGACATAGTTATATGGAATAAGTCAGAAAGAATGGCAACCTTGGTGTCCCTAATGATGGAGGTCTGAACAGGACTGAAAGGGAGAAACACCAAATATCAAGGTTTCATGTATGATATGAAAAGAAACTGGACTCTTCGGGAGATATCAATCATACCAGTTATTGTAGGTGCATCAGGGCTTATGAAGAAGAACCTGAAGTCCTATCTAACTAATATTCCTGGTGAACCAAGTGCAAAAGAGATCCAGACAATTACACTTTTTTTTTTTTTTACACAGGAATCAACACATTATCAAGGCCAAGAGGCCACTCAAGGATAAGGGTTAAAGAGTGTACAGTAGAAATTGGACAATATAGTCATCATTAGTAATGAAAATTCGGTAAATTTGATAACTTATATGGAACAGCTCATCAAGAACTTATTTACGTTAGACTTGAACACAATCATATTGTAGTCAGCCGGAAAGCAGGAAAACGGAAGACAATTCCAAAGGCGTGCAGTTCTAAGAAAGAAGCTTTGTTCATGGAATCTACGTTTAGGTTTAGGCACAGATAAAGAGTGGGGGGAATTATTGATAGTGTTTTCTGCTAGACGAGTGTTTCTTGTGAAAGTTTGGTGAGGGGGGACCATAGACTTAAGCTCAGTCGAACACTTTCCATGAAAGTAACGATACATCAGAGACAAACTCGCAACATCTCTTCTGTGAGATAGAGGTTGCAGGGAAGAGAAAAGGACATCTCCTACGAGGCTACGAAGTCTATTTTGAACTCTATCAAGGCAGGACAAGTTCTTTCTAGCAGCTCCTGTCCAGATGTGGCAACAGTATTCCATCCTTGGACGTACCTGGCTCTTAAGGGAACAATGAGGCTATTAAAAAGAGCTCTCGGTTGGTTTCAATAAAAAGCAGGGGAATGTTGGCAGCTGGTTTGGCTGCCCCATACCCAGCATTACAATCTTCAAAGAAAGAAAATTTAAAAAAAAAATGAAAAGAATTTCAAAAATACCTGGTGAATATACCTGGTGAACTAAGCGCAAGAGAGATACAAACAATTATGCTTAAAGAGACAGTTGGAATCTTGAAAAGATCTTTCAGTTGAAATTTTCAGGTTCTGGTTGCTGTTGAAGTTTTAAAATTTGTGGTTATGTATACGAATATACTCTGTGAACCAAGCACGAAAGATCCACAAACAATTGTGTGCTCTGTTTGCATTCGCTACACGGGTCATTATTGTCCGCCCATTGTGACAGTCCAAAGATTATGTATACAGATTAAACACACATGCTCAGGACTCCTAGATTACATGCACTGCATCACTAATCTTACACAATAATTCACCACAAGCCAATACTTCTTCAAATACATCATGAAAGACATAATACAAGAATAGACAAACAACAATCGTTACAATACAAACAAAAAATACCAACAACTGTATCCTGATGGTCTTTCATCACAGTCAAAACTGTTATATTTTTATCAGGAAAATAAGACAAGACGAAGTATACTCGCTAGACCAAGATGGCTTTATTTCATGTTGGGTGTTTACATTTTAAAGGAAGGCAGCTCTCACTGGTACAGACTGTCTGCTAACATAACATTTATTTAATAGTTTTTCTTGTTCTTCAGTGTCCATACTTCCATTCATTTCAGTGTTTCAT